>NW_008334003.1:359260-376606 GCF_000622305.1 Nannospalax galili
TTTATAGTCTGATATCCCTGCTACTGTCCGCTGTGTTGTCGGCACCCCAGCCATTCCCCACTACTTGTCCATCTGGTGAATCTAGTCAGCCTATCTAGAGAGCTTTGTTTTAGGAGGGTCAGCTGTTCCTCATCTAGCAGCAATCAGTTGTCAATATTCCTTTAGATAAGATTGGGGTGTGATGTTCACTTTCCCAGTTCTATGGCTGGGTTACTATCTGGGAGTCCCTTTGGCCACCCTGGCCAACAGTTCAAAAGAAGGTATCGCCTGTCTCACATTGTTGCTTGTTATGTAGCTTTTAGCTATACATATGGACTCTTAAAAACTTATATTGGCCCCTTTAATCTTTAGTTATACTTTCCTTTTGGGTATTTAAGGCCACACAGTTGGCCCAGATAAACCGATTTATTTTGACTCTTAAGGTCGCTTGAGGATCTGTTCCTCAGGGGTCACGTGGGTTTGGAAGGAGTCCCTGGCTCTTCTGCAAGAACAACCAGTGTTCTTAACCACTGAGCCAGCTCTCCGGCCCCCAAAAGAACTTTTAAATTTTTTTTCATCTATTTTTGCGTTTCAAAATTTACTTAGCCATTGCTATTAAGTCAAGGACCTAGGTTGTGTGATTCAAATCATTCCAAATTATCATCTCATCTGTAGATACATAATTTCACATTTATTATTCATATGTTTCTATTTTGGGGTTTTTTAGTATGAATCACTTTTCGATTTATTGTTGGAGCTTACAGTGTGCATGAATAAGGATTTCATATATCACAGGCATTTTTCAGAAAGGAAATTGGAGCACTTCAGTAATTATAAGGGGTAAACTTTTTTTTCTTTTCACTCATGAGATATTTATTAAAATAACACATTTAGGGGAAAAATCAATACAATGTATACATCCTTACTGAAAACTGTACATCATCATACAAAAAAGGACTTTATTTTGGGAAATCAGTTTCTAATTTATGGCAAGTTTTACTTTCAGAAATAAATCCATGGAACAACACATTCTAATTCAACCTTAAAGACAGACATGCTGAGCAAGGAATGTTCTTATTCTCTGAAGGAGCTCCTTTATACTGTCAGGTACCAGGGCTCTGCCTTTTGGAGTGATTTCAGCCACCAACTTTTTATTGAGCTTTTGTAATGTCATACAACAGTTCTTAATCAAGTTTAAACATCCTCCCCCAGCCATGCCTCCTCCATCCCTCCACCAGAACTCATGTATTCTGCCATATTAAGTCCTATCTAGTCAAGCATTTGTACCTATATGTCCTTCAGTGTGAATTCATCCACTGGAGTCTAATCAGCCCATCTAGAGATCATATGTAAGGCATAACTCTCCCTCACCCAGTAGCAATCAGTCTCTAACAGTTCTAAGTCTAGTGCAACCCACTACCCACTTCTCTCCTCCCCTCTGGACCCTTGTTTAATTGAGTTGGCTTGGGTCCTGTGCTCAATTCCACCATTGCCACAAGTTTACATGTGCAAGCTTCCAGTGGCCTGAAAGTCTCTTCTTCCCTGTGTTCATGAACCAGCCATGACTCTTACAATCTTTCCACCCCCTCTTCCACAGTGATCCCTCAGCTGTGGGTGGGTGAGGTTCAATATAGGAGTCCTATTCAAGGATACACACTCTGTAGTCTCTTATTCTTTAGAACTTGACCAATTGTGACCTTCTGTGTGCATCATACTCTGTTGTATAAGGAAGCTTTACTGGTGAGAGTTGAGGAAACCCCTTGTTCCACTATATTACATGAGCCTTAGTTGTAGAGCTTCAACTCTAGATGTTCCATCTAGTACTGGGCATCTCTCAGACCTATATTCTCTGTGTCTGACCAGTTGTACAATTCTGCAGTAGCCTCCATCTGTTGCAAAAAGAAGCATCTCTGATGAGTGGTGTACAGTATGCTTGTCTGTAAATATAAGGGTTGATATTCAGCATATAATAAGAAATTTCATTTGTCTAAAGATATGAAAGAGATAGGGTTTTCTATAGGATCTCTGTCCTCTCCTGCCATTTGTATCTGGCTGAGTTTACAGTGCTCCCAGATGCCCGAGCTCCTGAAGTACTCCGAGAGCCTTTTAGGTGTCCCTATTGCATATGATGACATCCAAAGTTGTGGGTGAACTAGGAAATATTTATGATGGTCAAGGAACACTCATCTTAACATTGAAGCAGATTTTGTTACTTTCTGCCCTGAACCAAAGCAAAAGTTAGTAGGCAGAGTTAATAAAGTGTCTTCCAGTCACATTGGCTGCTTAGTACATGGGTGTTTTACTGTCTCCATTGCTAAGCTTGAGCACATGTCATTTGAGCAGTGGCAAACCTTGGAGATAAGTGTGGGTGATGAACTGGAATTTGATGTACAAGAATAAACAAAAACCAAAGACGGAAAGAAGCTTAATGTCTATATTGATGAAATTACAGCATTGTTATGATTTAAATAAAATATTTTTAGTGTGCTTTTGGTTTATTTTTTTCCACAAAGATAATAGATTGTACAAGGCTCACATTACCTTTCTTTGGACAGTGCTATTTAAATGAAAATGTGAGTTGACAAAATGAAAATGTGAGTTGACAAAGGGTTGAAACAAGATACACTGTTAGAATTTAATGTAACATACCAAGAAATGTTACAATAAATGTTTCCTCCATATTTAAAGAAAATGCTTGACATCCTTATTAATTAAAGAAATGCAGACAAAAACCACTTTAAGTTTCCATCTTACCCCAGTCAGAGTGGCTAAGATCAAGAGAACAAAAGACTCCAAATGCTGGAGAGGATGTGGAGAAAGAGGAACGCTCATTCACTGCTGGTGGGTATGTAAAGTCATGCAACCACTATGGAAAACAGTGTGGAGAACACTCAAAAAGCTAAAAGTGAACCTACCATATGACCCAGTTATACCTAACTCCTTGGCATAGACCCAAAGGACTCATCCTACTGTAGAGAAACCTGTACATCCATTGCTGCTCTCTTCACTATGGCTAAGAAATAGAAACAATCTAAATGTCCCTCAACTGACAAATGGATAATTAAGATGTGGTACATTTACACAATGGAGTTCTACTCAGTGCTAAAAAGAGATGAAATTATGAAATTTGTAGTAAATGGA
This sequence comes from Nannospalax galili, assembly GCF_000622305.1. Classification (NCBI taxonomy): domain Eukaryota; kingdom Metazoa; phylum Chordata; class Mammalia; order Rodentia; family Spalacidae; genus Nannospalax; species Nannospalax galili. The sequence goes on from NW_008334003.1 coordinate 362,381, forward strand.
TGGAGCTAGAGAGTGTTATACTAAGTGAAGTAACACAAATGCAGAAAAGCAAGTGACGTATGTTCTCCCTCGTTTTCGGATTGTAGCACCAGTTCTATGTATGTGAGTCTATAAATTCTGATGTAAGCCCAGGAGCCAGGAAAAAGGAAAGGAAAAGAAAGAACCTGAATGGGGGATAGCCAGGAACATATGTTTCCATTTTATTTGTTCCCTTATACTGGGCAAGCAAAGGAAACTGAGGAATGGAATCATATTCAACAAAATATATAAAGAAACTTTTGCAGCAATGAGTATAAATTATAAGTTTAAAACAGAACTTTCTGTTCAGTTTTACTAGAGTTATTCCTAACACAAAATCAGCATTACTACTGTACTACTTCCTTTGGTTGCTCTGAAAAAATACCTGACAACTTAAGGAAGAAATGATTTTCTTTGGCTCATAGTGTGTGGAGATGCAGTCCATCCTTTGGTGGAAACTTGTGGCAGTGGGAGCATGAGATAATTGCTCACATTGTGTCTCTAGTTTAGAAGCAGAGAGACATAAATTCTGATGTTCACATGATTTCATCTTTATACCTTTTCATTCACTCCAGGGTCCTAGACCTTGGGATGATTCTCCCCATATTCAAAGTGGGTCTTCGATCAAAACTCTTTGGAAACACCATTATACACACCCAGAGATGAGTCTCCCAGGTGAGTACAAGTCCAGTGACATTGACAATGAGGGTTAACCATCACCACTATTTACCCATTTTGATAATTTTCCAAACAAACATATTCATAATGAGATGCATTGATCTTCTTTCCATTTATTTCATTTATATACAAATTATTATAATGTGTATTTATAGTCACCCAATACTATTCTGGTTTTATTTCTTTTCTCTTTACATGAACATCAACAATAAGGAATAACTTTTATATTTCAACAAATATATGATGTTAAAATAATTCTAATAAATATGTCACTCAATTATCTATTTTCTCAAACATATAACTATACTGTGATCTTAAAGATTACATTTTTTCATCAACAGAACATATAGTAAAATGGTGAACTACCAAAAGCAACCTGTGAAGCAGTCCATTGATCTATATGTCTGTTTTTGTTCCAGTATCATGCTGTTTTTATGACTCTGGATATATAATATAGTTTGGTATTTGGTATGGTCATCTTCCTAGCATTGCTCTTTTTGCCCAACATTGTGTTAGGTATCTGGGATCTTTTGTGAATCCATATGAATTATAGCATGGTTTTTCCTAGCTTTGTGAAGAATTTCATGGGGATTTTGATTGGCATTGCATTGAATCTATAGATTGTTTTTGGTAAGATCATCAGTTTTCACAATATTAATCTTAGTCAAAGAATTATTGGCAACTGATTACTAATGGGTGAGGGAGAGCTGATCATCTTAAAGGGAGAGACTCTAGATAGGCTGATTAGTTCGCAGTGGATGAACTTGCACTGAGGGACATGTAGAGACATTAACTTTATATGATAGACCTTCAAACAAATGACAGAATGTATGAACTCCAATGAGGATGGGGGGGCTATGGGAAGGTGCCAAAGGGGAAGGGATGTAAAGCTGACTTTTTTGTATAAAATACACAAAAATTTATTTGAAATATCAATTCTACCAATCCAAAAACATGGTAGGTTCTTCTATTTCCTGGTATCTTCTTCTCTCTCTCTCTCTCTTTAAAGATTTAAAATTTTCATTGTTGAGATCTTTAATGTTTATGGTTAGGTTTATTCCTAGATATTTTTTGTTTGGTCCCAGTATATGGTCAATTTTAGCAAAACTTTCATGGGCTGCTGATTAGAAAATGTATTCTTTGGTGCTTTGGTGGAATATTCTGTGGATGTCTGTTAGGTCCATTTCATATATGATGTCATTTAATTCAGATGTCTCTCAGTTTATTCTTTGTCCTATTGACCTGTGTATTGGAAATAATGGGGTAGTGAAGTCACCTACTCTTAGTCAGTTGGGATTCATCTGTGTTTTATAGTCCTGTAATACTGTTTTATGAAATTTAGTGCCCCAGAGTTTGGTGCATATATAATGTTCATGACTGCAATATCTTCTTGGTCAATTGTTCCTTAGATTAGAATGAAGTGACCCTCTTTATCTCTTCTGATTAGTTGAAGTCTATTTGAAGTCATTGAAGTCTATTTTGTCAGATATTAGAATTGCAGCACCAGCTTGCTTCTTAGTGCCATTTGTTTGGAATATTTTTCCATTGTTTCACCCTAAGGTGAGATGAGTTTCTTGAAGATGACAAAAAGATGGATTTTGATTCTTCTCATTCCACTATCATGTGTCTTTTGACTGGGTGTTGAGGTCATTGATATTTAGAGTTATTATTGAACTATGTGTATTGGCCACTGTCAGTTTAATTTGTTTGTGTTTTTGGTCCTCTTTTGTGTTTCCATTATACCTTCCTTTTTTTCTGTAACCTCTTAGGTATAGTCATTCCTATCTTCCATTTTTTATATTGCTTCAAGTATTCTCTGTAGGGCTGGCTTAGTGGACATGAATTGTTTCAGTCTATTCACGTCATGGAAAATTTTATGCTCCCTGTCAACTATGAAGCATAGTTTTTCCTGGTAAAGTATTTGGGATTGGCATCCATGGTCATTTAGAACTGGGAATACTTTAGTCCAGACTCTTCTGGCTTTCATAGTTTGCATTGAGAAGTCAGCTGTAATTCTGATGGGTTTTCCTTTATATGTAACTTGTTTTTCTCTAGCAGCTTTCAGTACTCTTTCTTTGTTCTCTACATTTAGTGTTTTCACTGTAATATGTCATGGGAAGTTTCTGTTCTGGTCCTGTCTAATTGATGTTCTATGTGCTTCTTATAATCTGTGTAGATATGTCTTTCCTTAATTTAGGGAAGTTTTCTTCTAATAATCCTGTTGAAGATCTGTGCAGTGCCACTGACCTGAGATTCTTATATTTTCTGTATGCCTATGATGTGTAGATTTGTTCTTTTCATGGTGTCCAAAATTTCCTTCATGTTTCATTCCTGTGGTTTTTTAAAAAAAAATTTATGGTCTTTGATTGAGGAGTCCAGTTCTTCTACTATGTCATCCAGTCTTGATATTCTATTTTCCAATTCGCTTATTCAGCTTATGATGCTTTTTCCTCTTATTCGAACAGACTTATTGAGTTTTTCAATTCCATCTTCATTTCAGCTTGGGTTTTCTTCAAGACTTTCTCTCTCTCTCTCTCTCTCTCTCTCTCTCTCTCTCTCTCTCTTGAACTCATTTTTAAGTCCTTAATTTATTTTGTTATTTCATTCACCCACATATTTTTATTGTCTTGAGCTTCTGTCACAAATTATCTATGTGTTAAGTTCTTTAATCGTGTTTATGACTGTTCTTTTAAATTCTGTGTTAAGGGGTTCCACAGGTTGATTCTCATTGTAGTGTACTTCTGTAGGACTGGAGGGTTTTGTTGGGGACCTGTTCTCTTGGTTTTTCATATTATTTGTGTTCTGCATTGGCATTCTGGCATATAGATGCCTTTGCTGGTTGTGTGTCAATAGGAAATTCTATTCTGCCTTTGTTCAGTTGAATTTTGGTTCTACTTATATTGTTTATGTGGCTTGTCTGCTTTTTGCTTAGGTATGAAAAGCTAGTTGTTTCAGGTTCTTGCAATGTAGTAGGTTGGTCTGGGAAGTAGGTAGGTTTGTAGTATGCAGAGAAGTGGAGCCAAGGGAAAGACAAGGGTGGGGACAGGCTGTGGAGTGTCTAACAAATGAAGCAGGAAGATTGACCTCATCTGGGTGCAAGAGATTGAGATGCAGTGAGCAGGTCTGAACCAAAAGGGTTGTCCATAAATCTGGAGCAGAAAGAGCAGGGGTAGGTCTCAGCCCAAGGCTAGAAGGAGGACTGAGTGCAGGGAGAGAGTGGAGATGTTGAAACTGTGGGTGAATTGAGAGACCCAAGTATGCGTTGCTCGGCTGGGAACCTTGCGTTCATGATGGATGGCAATACCAACCAGCAACAGAGTCTTGGACTTGTGTCTTTACAACAAGCCATTTATTACAAAATTCAGAGGGTTGTTATACATTACAAGGAACTGGCAGTCACATGGAGTTTGGCAGTCACATACAAAGATTTAGGGTACAAAGAAATGGGACATATAGCCTTTTAGTTGGCACTAGCAGGATGCTTAAACTTTTACTCAAGGTTACCAATGCCTGTCCAGTAATTTATTGGACACAATATTTTGTTTCTTAGGCCTAAAAAGCAAGGTAAACTTTTAGATTTTAGCTCAGGAGTAAGCCTTTAACCTTGCCTAATCTCTTAGCTAATGACAGCTGAGTTATTTGTTCAGGACAGGAAGATGAGCTGTTGACCAAGACACTTTCCCGCAAAGAAGGGAGCCTGTACTTTTGACCTGGCCGCTTTCTCCTGCCAGTCTCGCAGTGTCCTGCAAGACAGGGATCTCAGAGGTACTGTTTTCACCACCCCTCCCTTGAGCAAAGAATGCAGCCTGGATCTAAAAGTTTTAGGCTCATCTTGCCCTAGGGCCTTGTTACCTACACAGGGGAATCAAGAGTCAGTGGGCAAGATCTGACTTACCAAGGTGGTGTGAAGGTCTGAGGCAGGCAGATCAGGAGGTCAAGGGCAAGGTGGGGCTGGGGACAGCCTATGGAGGGTCTAGCAAAGTACCCAGAGGATTAAGCTAGTCTAGGGTTAGGAAGATAGTCCAGAGATCTGAGGCAGAAGGGTAGGTGCAGGCCTGGGTCCAAGGCTGGAAGGGGAACAGACTGGAGGGAGAGAGTGGAACTGCTCAGGCTGCAGGGGATTTAAGACCCAATCAAGAAATCGGCAGGCTTTTAAGTTAAATGATTGCTTTTACTTCATAATCTTTTTTTGGGGGGGGGTCTTTTTGAGACAGGGTCTCCCTGTAGCCCCAGCTGGCCTGGAATTCACTATGTATACCAGGCTGGCCTTGAACTCACAGAGATCTACCTGCTTCTGCCTCCCAAATGCTGGGATTAAAGGTGTGCACCAGCATGCCTGGCCATAATTGTTTTTTTAAAGAGCACAAAATATTAAATTTCTAATTGGCATTTCCTGAAAAAGTTGGCCTCTGGGTCTAACTGTTCTACTGTGGTGAGGTTCCAGTCCATTCTGACTTTGACCTTGTAACCCAGTATTTTCCATTCAAAGCAGCATCATGTAAGAACATTCCAGGCTCTTCTGTGACCTATATCAGCTTCCTATGTTCCTCTCACCAACCCTTCCCTGCAGAACCTCTTTTAGTTAGTTCTGTAAAATGATACTGGAAAAGCAGAGGCCACCAGCTTTATTGTGGTGTATCTCAAAGATGACCCCAGATGAACTCACCTCTTATGCATGTTTAAAATACAGATGCCTAAACCTTGCCCCAGATCTAGCAGGGCTCAGAGAGAGTCTCTAGAGCCTGTAATTTCAATAAGCTCCCCAGGTGTTTCTTGTGTGTTCTGAAGTTCAAGGACCACAGTATTTGATGGCTAGAGGAACTCCACTGCTCAGGAGGCCAAAATAAATAAATAAATAAATAAATAAATAAATAAATAAATAAATAAATAAATGTACACAGCAAACTTCTTTGAAGGAGTAAAAGCAGCATGTATGGCAGAGTGCATAGGGTTCAGTGAAGGGATGGGGGAGGTTTGGATGAGGGAGTGGGTCTGGATGTGGGTGGAAACTGTTGTATGAAATTTTAAAAGCTCACTAAAAAAATACACAGTTAAAAAAGGAGAAAAATGAGAAAACACCTGAATCTGTTTTAGCAAAAGTCCACTAATATGTTTATAAAGTCACTAAAAACTTCAAAAATATCTTGGCTAGAATAAAAACACTAAGCAAAGGGCATGAATGAGGATAAACGATGCTTTATATGTGCTGAACTTCGAAAACATTTACCCCATTTTTACCTCTGAAATGAGGATATAAACTCATATTTCTGAAAAGGCCATGCAGATTACAAAGCAAAGCATAGAATGATGTTGACACAGAGCCAGCATATGGGCAGAAGCGAAAAACAGTGCACACGTGACTGCTCTGCCCGTCAAGGATTTCCCTAGTGCTTGGTCTCTCCAGTACAGCAATGCAGGCCAGCCATTTGCTGATTGTACCACTGAGATCTGAGCCCTTCCCCTTGCATATACATGGGCCGGGGGAGGGGTTCAGACTTCTCTCTATATATTGCCTCCATGAGGTGAACATACCTCCTCCACCATGTGCTCCAAACATGATATAGTGTACTATCACAGGCCCAAGTAACCATAGACTGAAACCTTTGAAATCATGAGCTGAAAGAAGTTTTTCCCTTATTAAGCTTTCTCTAGTATCTTGCCGTAGTGATAATAGTGATAGAATGCTGACTAACATACCAACTACTCCTGAGATCCAGAGGCCCTGCTGATGTTTCCCAGCCCTCACCTGTCAGAGCCCACATGCCCAAGACTCACATTCACATCTATTTCATAGCTTCATCCTGCCAAATCTTAAAGGGATTCTCCTGAGGGTTCCCAGTCACTTCTCTGCCAGTCATAATTATAATCACTGTCACTAAATAATGTGTTATAGTTTGAAATTTGAACCACTTTCTGCAAGTCTTTGTTCAAATGAAAGACAAGGAAGGAAAGCCTACACTTCAGCTCTCTCTAGGCAAGCTTCTCTAAACACTGTCTTGCCTCCAGCTTTGAGTTGGGTTGCTTTCATATTCATTGACAACACAGACTAACCAAATGAAGATTAGCATGAAATAACCAACACCAGTATAGCTTGTGACAAAAATATTTTCAACTGACACATAGTAAATATAATATATGGGCTACAGTACGAGATTTCAACATAACTTTGTAATGCGGTGTGATCAGATCAGGATAACTGGTATACCTATCATTTCAAACACTGTGCTACAGCACATCAGCAGTTATTTTCCCTTTCCAACTGGACCCATTAATCATCCCCTTTCCCCCTCCATCACCATTACCCAATTCTGATAACCTCCTCATTTTTTATTATATGAAATCTATAAGCACATAAACAAGGGAACCATGATTACAGCTTACTGTCAACAGAACTAAAATCAAGTAATTTGAATATGTTTTCGGTGCAAATATCAATGATGAAAATCACTACCTCTTTCTCAGGGCAAAATAAATATGAGTCCCAGAAATTTTATATCAAATGCAGGTTGGTTATAAACAGAATAAAGCATGGTCTGATTCCTAACAACACAACCACTTGAATGCCTTTGCTTTCTCTTTTTCACTGAGTTACAGCATATTGTCAGGGATGCATTCCCAAATGGGATTGGGGAGGAGACCATCACTGGTAAGGAGTTTCTGCCTTTGTGTCTCAGTATACATATTTCACATATGTATACTTCAGGGAAAAGGTGAAAACCATATTTTGAATAGATATTCAACTGATAACATGGATATATGGCTATTTCTTAGAGGAATCTTCTTGACTGTATAGTAGTTGAACATAGAAAACCAATCCATCTATAGATTTTCTTGTTTGTCTGTTTTTGCCAATATTCTCATTGAAATTCATGGTCTGGACATTAGTTGAGAAACTTCCCAGGGTAGGATCCAGAACATTCTTGTTTATTAACAGCTCTAGTTTGTCAGGGGATAGACTGCAGGTCCTAATACACTTGCCTTTAGGGAAATTCCAGTCCCTGCCTTGCTGCACATTTAATCTAGATGATCTTAGACATTAGATATGAGTATTTCTCCTCTCTCTTGAAGTTATGTATTCATTCAACCAAAATACAGAATGCCAAGGTCCATGTTAGATATGAAGAGGAAAAAAACACAGATTGACTTGATCTCTACTCTTAAAGCAATTATTTCCATTCAAGCATCGGTGTTAAAAAGCTTCAACTGCTTCTTTTGTTTATACAAAAACTGTTTTACATTTGCTCTTGGAAGATGCAAGATAGAATTATAGAACATATACATGCTTTGCCTATGAAGAAAGGGGAATAAGAGACTAGAGATTGAGTGTTCAACTAAATACCAGGCTCTATGCTAAGTTCCTTAAAATTTTATCTCAGATAACCTTCACAGTAGTTCCATTTTTCATAGAATAGAGCTTTAGCTCCATTTAACAAATTAAGAAACTAACTTTGGAAAAGTTATTAGTCATAAGTTACATAGTGGATAGCAAAAAAATGAATTAGCTTCTAAGAAGCCTCCAGAGTTGGTGTCACTTCTGAAGCACCAGGCAAAAGTGCACATGAAAACCTCCACTCCATGACCTGAGCCATTCTTTTCCCATTCCCCTACTCAGTCCTTGCCGTGAGAATCCTTGAAACTTGTATGAAGATGCTCCAGCCTGCAAGACCTTCATACCTAATGTCTCTTCATATCTCATGCAAACTGACCCCCACCCCCATGCCCTGTTTATCCATTTTTGGCTTGAGGTATTTCCAATGGCAACATGGTTCACCTTTGGAAGAAGGGGCAGGAAACATGCTCCTTGCATCCATTTGGGACAAAGAACTCCGGGACCTGTATCTCGCATCATGGTTTAGGAAAGATGGGCATGGAGTGAGGATGAGTCTGCTTTCCCTTAGTCTCCGCCTAGGGAAGGACACCACAGGAAGGTTCCATCATAGCCCTGTAAAACTTAAGGCCTAAAAGTGGTCCTGAGTCCTATTTTATGAATGAAGAAAGAAAGTTTTGACAATTCATGTGCCTCATTCAGGCAAGGGAAAATAAGAAGAAGATGTGGGACTTGAACCAGAGACTTGGGTTTTTTATTTTATTTATTTATTTATTTTTATTTTATGTGTGTAAGTGCACCCACGTTGTGTAATGCCAGTGGAGGTCAGAAGAGAGTGTGGGACTCAGCTGGAACTGAAGTTAGGCACAGTTCAGTTGCCATGTGGTTGCTGGGAATTCAACCCATGTCTTCTGCAAGGGCAGCCAGTGCTCTTAACTACTGAGTATCTCTCCAGCCCCATTAAACCAGTGACTTGTAATGTTAAACCCAAACCTTCTTTCACTATTCTTGTTGTCTCATTGGATCTCTCTAGGAAACAATAACAGGTATCGGGGGGAAAAAACTTTTTAAAGTCTAAGGACAATTTTATTAGCGTTTAATAAAAAAAAAAAAAATCTCAGGAAAGGTAAGCTATAAATCTTGGCAGCTGCCCAGAGGAGAATGGAGAAAAGAAGGGTAAAAATATATTTTGAGTTAAGCTGGCATGTTTTAAATCTAAAGTATTTTTTAAAATATATCCTTAGAGAATTTTCTTTGCAGTCCAAACCATTTCTTCCTCTGGTCACGACCGAAGCTCTAGAACTCTGGCTCTAAAGCAAGGAATGGGGCTGATTCAGTGATGGCAAATCTGTGATGGTTTCTGTCTCCTGTCAAGAGTGATGCTTGCTGTGTTGAAAGAAAATTGAGGTTTTTGTAAAGCTTGTAACCAGAGACCTCCGCTTACCATAATAGGTCACTCATCTAGAACTGTCTGGAGTGGATTGTGGGAAATGATTTTTTTTCATAGCAATTGCAAAGACCAAAATGAACATCAAGGAGTCTTTACTCTTTCTATTCCTCAGTTCTAATTAATATTGTCATATAAAAATTAACATCATTAATTTAAGTCCTTTAAAGTTAAACATGAAGAAATGTACATTAAAATATGGAATGCTTAATGCTAGTTTTTAAAAAAATTTATTAACCACATACTTAGAAGAAGCATTTCATTACAACAGCATTGACATATTCAATACCAATTTCCTGAGCTAAGATAAATCTCTCAAAATTGGCTGTAAAATTTTTAGGTTTACAGTTGAATTATTACAGTTATACAATACTGTACTCAGTATAAACCCCATAAGACATAAAATTAAAACCTTTAAAACGGATCTTCATTTCATTATTAAAGTACACAGTTTCATACTGAAAAATTCATTTTTAATGTAATTGATATTAAGATGTTTGCACATGCATTTCTAATCTCTATATATATATGATTATTACTAGTCACAGTCCGTTACTTTTCAGAGCTACTTGGCATCTGAGCATGGATATAAAGTCATCAGGTAGATTTCAATGGTAATGTTTTTCACATCTACTAATTATTAAGGAGGAAATTTTTATGCTTTGAAGAATTATTTAATCATGAATTTTTTAAGATTTAATAACTACGTGATTAGAAGAAGCATTTCACTACAGCTTTAACATATTCAGTACCACACTCCAGAGCAAGAGAACATCTCTTTCACAAGTGGCTGTAAGTTTCTAGGTTCACAGTTGAATTAATGCAGTTATGCAATATTGAACTCAGTATAAACCCTGTAAGAAATAAAATTGAATGAATTTTTAACCTTTAAAAGAGATCTCTATTTCATTTTAGAATGTGTTGTTCCTTACAGAAAGACTCATTGTTTTTGCTGCTAACACTGAGATGTTGGTGCATGCATCTCTAATCTGTATGTATCTGATTATTACTAGTCATAATTGGTTGCACTTGGATCCTTGGCGCCCATGTATGTCTATAAAGTCATTGGGTAGATTTAAATGGTAATGTTTATCACCTCTAGTAATTAGCATGACATAAATTTCTATGCTTCCTATTCAAATATAATACTTTTTTAATTTGTTGATTTTGTGTGTGTGTGTGTTTATATCACACAGAACATCCCAGACCATCTTATTCATCTATACATCCACTTCCCAGATGGCACCCTCCCATAGCCTCCGTCCCCCCACTAGAGACTGTATACTCTGATATCCCTGCTACTGTCTCCTGTGTTGTTGGCACCCCCAGCCATACCCCACTACTTGCCCTTCTGGTAAATCTAGTCACTCTATCTAGAGGTCTCTGTTTTATGAGGGTCAGCTGTTCCTCATTTAGCAGTAATCAGTTGTCAATATTCTTGTAGATAAGATTGGGGTCTGCTGTTCATTTTCCCATTTCTATGCTGGGTTACTATCTGGGAGTCCCTTTGGCCACCCTGGCCAACAACTCAAAAGAAGGTATCACTTGTCTGGCATTGTTGCTTTCTATGTAGCCTTTAGCTATGCATATGGACTCATAAAAATAATATTGGCCCTTTATTCTTTGGTTATACTTTCCTTTTGGGTGTTTAAGGCCATACAGTTATCCCAGAAAAGCCAATTTATTTTTACTCTTAAGGTCATGTGAGGATCTGTTCCTCAGGGGTCACATGGGCTTGTGAGGAGCCCCTGGCTCCTTTCTTTTACCAGTTCTGCCTATGTGAAGATCAGTCAAAGGTCCTGCTCTACCATGCTTGGTTTCTCTTGGAAGCATAGAGGAAATGATTCCTCTGTGTTGACCTCCTCTTTTTAGACTGGACACTGGTTGAATTCCATCTGGTGGGATCTTCTCGGCCTCCTTGATCAAGGAGGATAGGTGAAACATCGCAATTACAGGACATTTTGAGAGATGCTTATAGTCCACTGGAACCAGTCGACCTAGGAGGGCAAGGAGCAAAAACTGTCCTTTATGTCCCTCTGACCAAATTATTATAGGCCTCAAACTATGTCTGTTAAACACCCAAGAAGGTTAGTTCCACCAGTCTGGTACTTTTAATTACTATGTGTCATGTAGATAAATCTTGGACAAAGACCAATTGTTCTCAGATAAACCTTACCTAGACATATATTTCTTGATCTGCTGTGTACAATTTGTCAGTAGGTTGTTTGAGTAATATGGTGCCCTCTGGTTTTCAAAAGTAGCTAGGCATTATTTATCTCTCAAATTTTCTCACCCCTCCATCATGGTTTTCCCACTTAAGGGGCCCCCATTTCCCCCCTTTCTCCCTGAATAATAATCTCCTATGGTCCTACCTCACTTGAGCTCCTTAATTCCCTTTATCCCCTAGGTTCCTTGTATACCCTTCCCTCCCCCCTTCCTTAGACTAACCCAATTTTTATCCATATCTCCCTTATTAAGGCCTGTTTCCTACTGTTCTTCTCTTTCAGGTTCTTTCTTTTCCTTTACCTCCCTGGTTCCTTTCCATTATCCTGGTTCCTGTAGTTATGTCTGGTTGCATACTTATTTATCAGAGTCTGGTTCTAGGATCCACATATGAGGGAGAACATATGTCGATTTTTTTTCTGAGTCTGTGTTACTTCACTGTAACTAACTATACTAACTGTGTATAACTGTATACTAACCGTGTATAACAGTTTCTAGCTCCATCCATTTACCTGCAAATTTCATGATTTCATCTTTCTTTACTGCTGAGTAAAACTCCATCGTATAGAACCACACTTTCATTAAATACTCATCAATTGAGGGACAATTAGGTTGCTTCCATCTCTTGGCTATTGTGAAAAAAGCAGCAACAAACATGGATGTACAAGTGTCTCTGCAATAGGATGAGTTTTTAGGGTTTATGCCAAGGAGTGGTATAAATGGGTTAAATGCTAGGTTCATTTGTAGTTTTTAGAGTTCTCCACACTGCTTTCCATAGGAGTTGAACAAGTTTGCAGCCCCACCAGCAGTGGATGAGTGTTCCCCTTTCCCCACATCCTCTCCAACATTTGGTATCATTTGTTATCTTGATCTTAGCCAGTCTGACTGGGGTAAGATGAAATTTTAAAGTGGTTTTAATTTGCATTTCCCTAATTATTAGTGATGTTGAACATCTTTTAAGATGTTTCATAGCCATCTTTACTTCTTCGAGAACTCTCTGTTCAACTCCTTAGGATTCTCTGTTGAGTTCATTATATGTTCTGGATATTAAACCTCTGTCGGATATGTTTCTGGTGAAGATTTTCTCCCATTCTGTGGGTTTTCTGTTCACTTCCCTGGATGCCTCCTTTGATGTACAGAAGCTTTTTAGTTTAATGAGGGCCCGTTTGTTAATTCTTGCCTTTGTTTCCTGATCAATGGGTATCTGGTTTAGAAAATCCTTTCCTACACCTATATCTTGTAGGTTTTTCCCAATGTTTTCTTCTAACAGTTTAAGAGTTTCAGGCTTTACATTGAGGTCTTTGATCCACTTCAAATTGACTTTTGTGGAGGGTGAAAGTTGGGGGGAGTCAGTTTCATTCTTCTATAGGTGGAGATCCAGTTTTGCCAGCACCATTTGCTGAACATGCTGTCTTTCCTCCAGTGAATATTCTTGGCCCCTTTGTCAAATATCAGGTGTCTGAAATTGCATTTATTCATATTTGGATCTTCAATTTAGTTCCATTGAAATGTGGGTCGATTTTTGTGCCAGTACCACGTTGTTTTTATGACTATAGCTCTGTAATACAGCTTGAAATCTGGTATAGTAATCCCCTGGCATTGCTCTTAGTGCTCAGGGTTGTTTTGGCTATCCAAGGTCTTTTTTGTTTCCATATGAATCTTAGGATTGTTTTGTCTAATTCTGTGGAAAATGTCATGGGGATTTACAAGGGATTGTGTTGAATCTATAAATGACTTTTGGTAGAATGGTCATTTTCAAAATATTAATTCTTTCAATCCATGAGCATAGGAGGTCCTTCCATCTTGTGATGTCTTCCGCAATTTCTTTCTTTAAAGATTTAAAATTTTCATTGTAGATCTCTTTAATGTCTTTGGTCAAGTTTATTCCAAGATATTTTATTTCTTTTTGCAGCTATTGTGAAAGGGGGTGTTTCCATGTGCTCTTTCTCTGATTGCTTGTTCCTGGTATATAGAAAGGCCACAGACTTTTGTAAATTAATTTTGTAACCTGCCACTTTGCTGAACGTGTTAATAATTTCTAGGAATTTTCTGGTGGAATTTTTGGTGTCTCAGATATAATATCATCTGCAAAAAGGAATAATTTAATCTGTTCTTTTCCAATTATTACTCATTTAATTTCCTGTTCTTGTCTTATTGCTCTTGCAAGAGTTTCAAGCACTATGTTAAAGAGAAGTGGAGATAGTGGACAGCCTTGTATGGTTCCTGATTTCAATGGGAATGCTTCCAGTTTTTCTCCATTTAGAGTGATGTTGGCTGTGGGTTTGTTATATATGGCTTTAATTAAAATTGAGAATTGAGTCCAAGTCTCTCTAGGACTTGAAACATAAATGCATGTTAAATTTTGTCAAAGGCCTTCTCTGCATCTATTGAGATGACCATGTGGTTCTTGTCTTTGAGTCCATTTATATGATTTACGATGTTTATTGACTTACGTATATTGAACCATCCCTGCATCTCTGGGATAACACCGACTTGATCATGGTGGATGATCTTTTTGATGTGTGTCTGTATG
>NW_008334003.1:377106-378057 GCF_000622305.1 Nannospalax galili
ATTTGGTGATTCTCTGTATTGTTTTCTTTGTTTTGATTTCATTAATTTCTGCCCTGATTTTTGTTATTTCTTCTTGTCTGCTGGGTTTGGGTTTCAGCTGCTGTTGCTTTTCAAGTGTGTTGAGTTGCAATGTTAAATCATTTATTTGTGTTCTTTCTGATTTTTGATGTAGACACTTGGAGCTATAAACTTCCCTCTATGGACTGCTTTCAGCAGGTCCCAGAGGTTTTGTCGTGTTGTATTGTCCTTTTCATTTAGTTCCAGGAATACTTTTATTTCTTTCTTAATTTCTCTTTTGACCCATTCACCATTCAGGAGTGTGTTGTTTAATCTCCATGTGTTCATGTGGTGATTAGGGCTTCTTTGGGTGTTGATTGTAAGCTTTATTGCATTGTAGTCTGATAGAATGTATGGAATTATTTCAATCTTTTTGTATTTGTTGAGGTTTGTTTTGTGCCCCCATATATGGTCGATTTTAGAGAAGGTTCTATGGGGCGCTGAGTAGAAAGTATGTCCTTTGGTGCTTCAGTGGAATACTCAGTAGATATCTGTTAAGTGCATTTGATATATGGTATTGTTTAATTAGGATGTCTCTCTGTTAACTCTCTGCCCTGTTGACCTATCTAATGGAGACAGTGTGGTATTAAAGTTCCCTACTATTAATGAGTTGGGATTAATCTGGGTCTAAAAGTCCTGTAGTATTGTTTTTATGAAGTTGAGTGCACCAGAGTTTGGTGAGTATATGTTCATGATTGTAGTATCTTCTTGATTTATTGTTCCTTTGATCAGAATAAGGTGTCCCTCTTTATCTCTTCTGATTAGTTTTACTTTAAAGTCTATTTTGTCAGATATTAGAATTGCTACACCTGCTTTTTTTCTTATTACCATTCACTTGGTATATTTTTTTCCATTTTTTCACTTTAAGATAGTGTCTGTCCTTGAAAGTGAGAT
>NW_008334003.1:378071-389066 GCF_000622305.1 Nannospalax galili
AATGCAACACCTGCTTTTTTCTTAGTACCATTTACTTGGTATATTTTTTCACATCATTTCACCTTAAGATAGTACCTGTCATTGAACATGAGATGAGTTTCTTGCAGACAACAAAAATGGATTTGGTTTCTTAATCTGTTCAACTAGTCTGTGTCTTTTGACTGGGAAGTTCAGTCCATTTATATTTAAAGTTATTAATAAAAGATGTGTATTGAATCCTGCCATTTTAATTTCTGTTCACATTCTTGATATAGCTGTGCATTTCCACAGTTACACCTTCATTGAATTTCTTTCTGTCACCTCTTGGGCATAGTCATTCCTTTCTTCAGCTCATTGTATTGCTTCCAGAACTCTCTGAATGGCAGGTTTTGTGGACATGAATTCCTTCAGCCTATTTTTGTCATGGAAGATTCTTCTTACCTCTTTGACTATAATAGACATTTTGCCTGGGTATAGTAATCTGGGTTGGCATATGTGGTCTTTTAAAACTGGGAATACTTTGGTCCAGGCTATTCTGGCTTTCATAGTTTGCACTGAAAAGTCAGCTGTAATCCTAACGGGTTTTCCTTTATATGTGACTTGTTGTTTCTCTTTTGAATCTTTCAGTATTGTCTCTGTTTTGTACAGTTAGTGTTTTTACTATGATGTGCCATGGAGAGTTTCTTTTCTGGTCATGTCTATTTGGTGTTCTGTATGCTCCTTGTGTTTATGGGCATGTGGTTCTTTAATTTTGGGAAATTTTCTTCCATGATTCTGTTGAAGATCTGGTCCATGCCATTATCTTGGGGCTCTTCTCCTCCCTGTATGCCTATGATTTGTAAGTTTGGTCTTTTGATGGTGTCACACAATTCCTGCATATTCCATTCTTCTGATTTCTTAAATTTTTTATAATCTTTGCTTGAGTGTTCTAGTTCGTTCACTTTATCATCCAGTCTTGATACTCTGTTTTCCATTTCATTCATCCTATTGGTGAGGCTTTCTCCTGTCGTTTCTCATTGGCTTACTGAGTGTTTCACTTCCTTCTTTTTAGCCTGAGTATTCTTCAATATTTCTTACACTTTTCTGAATTCATTCAGAAGTTTATCCCTATCTTCCTTTTTGATTTCTTTGTGTGTTCTTTAAATTCACTGAATTCTTTTATCATGTTTATAATTGTTCTTTTGAGTTCTATGTCCTTCGTTATCTCTAGGGGACTTTCATTGTCCTCTAGAGGACTATTGGTATTTGGTATGGATATGTTATTTTGGTTTTTCATGTTATTATTTTTTCTCTATGATTTTTACATGTGAATTTCTTTTGTAGTTTCTGATTCTTGTGTGAGATTCAAGCCTTCAAGTTTAGGTCTGCTTCTTTTTGTGAACTTTATGTGCCTTTGTGGTTTACTTTTTGGGCATGAAAGTCTGGTTCCTCTAAACTTCCAGTTCTCTCTTTTGATTTTAATTTGGAGTGGCCAGATTGCTTTTGTCTTCAGGAGTTCCCACAGGGGCCCAATTCAGGTGAGGGTCAGATGCTCTCAGGCTTTCTCCTAAGTTCTGGATCCCTCCAGGAAAGAATTTGGGGGTTGGACTGGCCTGGGAGCTGGGCCAGGAAAGATTCTGGTCTAGGGCAGCTGGTGGCTGGGCCACCCAGAGATGCAAAGGAAGTTGGGGGTGGGAAGCACAAGGGCCCCTGGGGACTGCACTGAGGAGCTGGGTTGGTCTGGATACAAAGGACCAGGAAGAGGAAAGGTCAGTCCTGGTGTCTAAGAAAGAGGCTTGTGGGTTGTGTGGACCCAGGGAAGCAGAGGGTGGTGAGGGCAGGGCCAAGCCAGAAGCAGTGCTCCTGGGGACCCAAGAAAGAACTGAGTTGCTCTGGGTGCAAAGTATCAAGAAGCAGTGGTGGTTCCCCAGGTGTCAGGGGCACCAAGACAAGGAATGGGACAGGGCCCAGGCTAGGAGGAGATACCGGCGGCGGGGGGAGATGGGAGGGTGAATGAGGCTGGGGGAGTCAAGGGGCAGAGGGCGTGATCACTCACCCCAGAGTGAGAGGGCTGCAGGTCGGAGAGAGGAAATGCTAGTTTTTTCATGTTTAATTTTTATGTTCTTTGTGATTGAAATCTTTTCTAATTTGGAGAAGGTGAGAGGTGTTAGGAGCACTATATCTCAGACTGTAGGTAAAAAAATGACTTAATTTCATCAAAATGAAGCAGCCTACTAATGTAACTTTTGACTCATAATAAGTACATATAATGGTTGCAAATTATTTTTAATTGAAATATTGTTTATTATATTATTTTAATTAAATTATTAATTGTAGTAAAAGCATATAATAGGCTTATCCTTCTTTAAGTGAATAGAACAGTCATGTTACGTATATCCAAATTATTGTGAAACAAATCTCTAGAATTTTTTACCATGCAGAGCTGGAACTGTAGCCACTAAAAGTCAGCTTCCTGTTTTCTCCTCCCATGCCCTGACAACCACCATCCTACTTTATATGTTTTTTAATTGTTTGAGTACTTACCTCAAATAAACGGGCATTTCTTTTTAGTTGGTTTGTTTCCTTAAGTATCATGCCCTCTGCATTTATCCATGTTGCATAGCATGCAACAGAATTTTCTTCTCTTTAAAGCAGAGTGTTGTCTCATTGTACATTATAACATCTTTTCTTTATCCTTTCATTCACTGGTGACCATTTGGGATGTTTCCATCTTTTGGTTATTATGAATAATGTAACTACAATGTGGGTATACAAATACCATTTCGTATGTCTCTCCATTGCCTTTTATGATATGATGGGCTGTGAGCATGCAAAACTATGCATTTAGAGTATTCAAACCTAATAAAAGTTTATGTAGAGGGCCAGGTGTGGTCGCACACACCTTTAATCCCAGCACTTGTGAGGCAGAGGCAGGTGGATCTCTGTGAGTTCAAGGCCAGACTGGTCTACCTAGTGAGTTCCAGGTCAGCTGGGGCTACAGGGAGACCCTGTCTCAAAAACACCAAAAAAAAAAAAAAGTTTATGTGTAAATAAATTTATATTCATCTTGAACCTCTTTTAAGCAGGAGCTCAATATTTTTCCTTTGAGATGTTAATAATCAGTTGTTTTAAGTGAACATGCTTATTGATAGCTACCTTGATTTTTTTATAATCTATTCAACAATGATTTTCTCTGATTACTCGAAATGAAATATATTAGAACTCAAATGGGACTTTTCTTTGATTGGAAGTAAGACAGCCTTGACATAGTCTCAGGATGTGCTCCTAAGAAATGAAATGTAATTACGAATATGTAGTATGCATACATACTTATTCTCTTTACCTTCAAGTTCCTTATTAAGTCTTTTAGTGTTATTTTTGTATTTTAGCTATTTATATCTCTGTGTTCTATTTAATTTTCTATTTAAAGATCAACTTCATTTAGTTAAGTTCTTTAATTTTAAACATGAAGAAGTGCATGTTTTAATATGAAGACTGTTTAATATTATTGTTAATATTGCTATTTCTATATATGACTACTCATCATGCATCAGGACTGGGTTATGTACTTTACATATATTTTCCCTTGAATTCTCATACAACTAGGAGAGGATTTGTTTCTCACAAATGGGTAAAATGAGATTCAAAGAGTTTAAGTAAACTTTTCCAAGGATATTTAGTTAAAAAATGGGATTCAAAGTCAAGGCTGTGTAATTATATCTTATCTACTTGCTTTTTATTTTTAAAATCCATCTAGTAGAACCCAGTCTATTTGAGGTCCTAGCTGATTGTTTCAATGCAGTGAAGAGGAATAATACATCTTAACCCAATGAGAGAGATGTCTTTTCTCATCTTGTTTTACAGCTTTATGGGTGTTTATGACATGTTGGGTGGCACTCACTTTTTCTAACTCTGCCTTAAGTGTTCAAAAGACAACGAAATGTTAAGCAGATAAGGACAATGTACTTGGCTTACATTTGAGAAATACAGGTCCAGACTAGTGATGCAATATGCATGATGTATATCGCTAACACAAAAAGAAGTAAGCAGCAGATGTCCAGGCTGTGTGGGGGTTGGCATGGGACCTGAGCAAGTTTCTCAGATCCTTCCAAATATTCCTCCCTGTTCCATAAGTCCCACCAACACAGTAAGATTTCTTGGCTATTTTTCCTCTCACTTTCACTCTCCACATCCTGAAGACTTGTTGGGAGCTCTTTCAGAGTGATAATTTTTCAGGCTTTCCTGCCCTCATAGTCCCTCTGCCCCTCTGAATGCACAAAACACAGTAGAAGCAAATCATTTTTTCCTCGGGGATTTGAATCCAAACACTAGCTCATCTCTGAGGGCCTCTGATTAAATCTGGTGCACAGGACATTGATACCACTGGATCAGGAGACACATGAAAAGGGAAGTGAAAGAAATGGCATTTGGTTCTTGGATGGTCTGGGTGGTTCTCTGAGAGGTAGGCCCTGGAAGCCAGTAGAGTCCCTTTACTTCCTGCCAGTTTGCTCCAAAATAGTTCTTACCCCTCAAAGTCTAGTTGGCTCATTCAGCACTTGAAACTGAAACCCTTTGCTGGCAGTCTGTGGTTGCCCCAAAGATGTTTTCCTACCTCCCTACTTCAGATTTCAGTGCAACAAAGCTGCTCATCCTTTATTGTGTAGCACAGTCTGTTGGAGCGCTTTTGGAAAGACCCCTGGAATTCTATTCTGTGAGTTACTCAGGGTAGAGCAGGACCTGAGAAACTGTATTTTCCCCTGTGTGTTCATTTACCTAACTGACAAAAATTACATATTTGTCGTGTACCACATTCTATTTTACATGTATAAAATGTAGAATGATAAAGTCAAATTAATTAGCATCTACTTTTTTAGAAACTTTCAGGAATATGACATTAGAATGCTGGCTGTGTTGGTATACATCTGTAATCCCACCACTCAGCATGCTGAGACAAGAGGATCAAGAGTTCAAGAGCCAGTCTGGGCTACATAGCAAAATTCTGTCTCAAAAACAGTATGATAAAATAATGCAATATACTGTTTTACTGTGTTCATCATGCTTTGCAATGCTTCTCTTGAGCCTACTTCCCTCAAGTAACTGAAATTTTTGCATCCTTTAACCAACCTCTTCCAAACCCACACTCATCCCCCTAATCATTGGCAGCTATTTTACTCTTTATTTTCATTAGTTCAAATGTTTACGGCCACATATATAAGTTCATCCAAGTTGTCACAAATGGTGGCATTTCCTTTGTGTTTAAAGCTAAATAGTATTCGATTGTATGTATATAACACATTTTATAATATTTTTATTATTTTTGAGAATTTTGTATATGTATGCAATGTATTTCTCCCATATCCACCCCAGCTGCACCCCACCTCCTCCCAGATGCACTCCCAACCCCTCCCAACTTCATATGTTTTATAATCTACTGATTCCAATTTGTGTTGTCCATATACTCATGGCTGTGGTACCATCCACTGGAACATGGTCCGCCTACTTGGGATGACTATATAGTCAGTTTTCTTTAAGGGTGTGGAGATTTTATATATAGCTAGGGATGGGGATCTTTGGCCCTTATAATCTTTCTGCTGCCTCTTCCTTGATGACCCCTGAGCCTTGTAGGAAGGGGGTGTGAAATAGATGTTCCATTTGTGGTTGAGCCCTCCACAGACTCTTATTCTGTGCACTTTGACCAGTTGTACATTTTTGCATTAACTGTCATCCACTGCACAAAGAAACCTCTCTGATGAAACCACTTCTGAAAGCTGGATTAATCTATAGGCAGAGACATATGAATTTAGAAGGCAGTTTGAATCTATGTTCATTTAGCAAAATTATAGTAGTAGGTTCACCCCTTAGGCCTATGAGATCTGTTTCCTCCTGTGGACTAGGCCATAAATCTAAGCATAAAGCACTTGGTTACCCCTACAACATCTGTGCCACTATTTCACTCATGGGCATATGCTGCTGCAACTACAGTTGCTATGGTAGCTTACAGGGTTTACAGCTGGGTAAGACTGTTGATCGCTTTATTTCCCCAACAGCCTTCTGTGAAAAGCTAGCCATCAGGAAGGAAGCTTCCTGATCAGTACCAACTTAATTTCTTCATGTCCTGTGGCAAAATCATGACACATTTTCTTTCTCTAATCATCTGTTAATGGACTCTTAGCTTGTCTCCATATCTTAGCTGTTGTGAATGGTGCTACAAAGAATATGAGAGTGCAGATGGCTCTTCAATATATTGATCTAATTTTCTTTGACTACACATTTAGAAATAGGAGTGCTGGATTATATAGTATCACCCTTTAATTTTTTGAGGAACCGCCATACTGTTTTGTATAACGGCTGCAGTAAGAATGGTAATATCTGACAAACTCGTGATGATGCAGATGTCCACACCCCAAGGGAAGGCAATCCTTCCTGTCTCAGCTCCCCAGAATATTAGAATCCAATTTACAAGTTAATAATGCATATTATGTTAATGTTCATGATTACCACACCTGCATTATTCTTATCCCTATTGCTTATTTTTTGTTCCTATTTTCCTTCCTTCTTGATATAGCTTTCATGGAAGAGGGAGAGTATTAATTGCAATACCCCAAAATAAATAGGAGTTCTTGTTGTCCTGCTAAATAATCAGACTTTAAAACTAGCTACTTCATTTTTTTTTTTTTTTTGGTCTTTTTGAGACAGGGTCTCCCTGTAGCCCCAGCTGTCCTGGAATTCACTATGTAGACCAGGCTGGCCTTGAACTCACAGATATTTGCCTGCCTCTGCCTCCTGAGTGCTGGGATTAAAGGCATGAGCCACCAGGCCCGGCACTACTTCACATTTTATTCTGCTGTAAAACATGAAGACTATGCAAGACCCTACCAAAGACTCCCAAGTTGATCCTTTAATACATGCCCAATAAAATAAGAAACTGCAACTGATTAGTGGCGCCTGCAGTCACAGAAGGGATATATGAATTTCATGTATCTGACAAACAATATCTGAGGTTCTGCCTCATCCGTGTTCAATTTTGGTTCGAGTGCTTGGAGTGTCTTCTCACTGTGCCTCTAGTTGGGCTTCTACCTGACCTGTTTGGGTGGGAAGATAAACAGAGAAAGTTGAAAGGATATGGATTGTGTTACCACACCTTATTTTCGAGTTCATACTCCTGTGTTTAGTGAATAGGACAAGGAAGAATGAGAATATGAGTCAGACACCCTGAAAATATATTTTCTAAGAAAGGCATCCTATGTGTGGAACCACCTGGTTTTGAGAAACCGTACCTTACAGTAAATATCAAAGTCCACTGTACAGAATTCTGAGTGTATATATTTGTATATTTTATTTTTTATATATTTATATGTCAGTGAGGTTTTTACACAATTATACATAGTAAAGAAGAATTTTTCTAAGTCAAATAACGATGATAAGCATTTCATTTCTTAGCAAGCCAATCTAATGTCTCGCCCAAAGAAAATATAATAAAATATAAATGAAGTGCAGCTGTTAGGGAACCTCAAATTCTCTATAAGAAATTACAAATAAGGCCTTTTCATGTGCTGTTTTTGTGGATACTGCATTTCTCACGTACATTATGACTTAACGTACACTCTAAAATATCTGATCTCTTCTTTGAGTTCTAGGCTTTGACAGCTTCTTGATCATAATTTCCTTGGTAGCAACTTTCTGCTGTGTGTGAAATTTGCATTGAACTTTTTAAAAAGTGAAATAACAAGATTCAATACACATCTTTCATTAATAACTTTAAATATTAGTAGACTGAACTCCTCAGTGAAAAGACACAGACTAGGTGACTGGATTAAGAAACAAAACCCATCTTTTTGTTGTCTGCAAGAAACTCATCTCACTTTCAAGGACAGGCACTATCTTAAAGTGAAAGGATGGAAAAAAATATACCAAGCGAATGGTACTAAGAAAAAAAGCAGGTGTTGCAATTCTAGTATATGATAAAATAGACTTTAAATATCAATGGACTGAATTCCCCATTCAAAAGACACAGACTAGTTGAATGGATTAAGACCCAGATTAATCCAAACTGATTAATAGTAGGTCACTTCAATACCCAACTGTCTCCATTAGATAGGTCAACAGGACAGAGAATTAACAGAGAAACATCTGAATTAAACAATACCATATATCAAATGGACCTAACAGACAGTTACTGAGTATTCCAACCAGGTACCAAAGGACATATTTTCTATTAAGTGACCCATGGAACCATCTCCAAAATCGATCATATACTGCAGCACAAAACAAACCTCAACAAATACAAAAAGATTGAAATAATTGCATCAGACCACAATGCAATAAAGCTTAAAATCAATGCCAGAAGAAACCCTAGCCACCACATGAACACATGGAGATTAAACGACACACTCCTCAATGATGAATGGGTCAAAAGGAAATTAAGAAAGGAATAAAAACATTCTGGGACAGGGAAGTTTATACCTCTAAGTGCCTACATTAAAAAATCAGAAAGAATACAAATAAATGACAACATTGCAACTCAAGACACTTGAAAAGCAAAAACAAATGAAACCCAAAAGCAGTGACAAGAAGAAATAACAAAAATCAGGGCAGAAATTAATGAAATCGAAACAAAGAAAACAATACAAAGAATCAACGAATCCAAGAGCTGGTTCTTTGAAAAGATAAACAAGATTGACAGACTACTACCCCAGTTAACCGAAAGAAAGAAAGAGTACCTCCAGATCAACAAAATCAGAGATGAAAGGGAAAATATCACAACAGACACCAGAAATATAGAACATTTGTAAGGGAATACTTTAAAAACCTATATGCTACTAAATCTGAAAACCTAAAAGAAATGGATGGATATCTAAATGCATGGGAACCACCAAAACTAAACCAAGAAGAGATTAACAGCTTAAACAGACCCATAACACAAAAAGAAATTGAAACAATAATACAAAACCTCCCGACTAAGAAAAGCCCAGAACCAGATGGATTTAAAGCAGAATTTTACCAGACATCTAAAGAAGATCTACATCTACTACTACTTAATTTATTCAAAAAAATAGAAATGGAGGGAGAACTTCCAAATTCCTTCTGTGAAGCCAGCATCACTCTCATACCAAAGCCAGGTAAAGATACAACCAATAAAGAAAACTATAGACCCACATCCTTAATGAACATAGATGCAAAAAAACCGCATACAGACACACATCACAAAGATCATCCACCATGATCAAGTCAGCTTTATTCCAGAGATGCAGGGATGGTTCAATATACGTAAGTCAATACACATCATAAATCATTTAAATGGGCTCAAAGACAAGAACCACATGGTCACCTCAATAGACGCAGAGAAGGCCTTTAACAAAATTCAACATGCATTTATGTTCAAAGTCCTAGAGGGAACTGGACTGGAGGGAACATACCTCAACATAATTAAAGCCATACAAAGCAAACCCACAGCCAACATCATTCTAAATGGAGAAAAATTGTAAGCATTCCCATTGAAATCACGAACCATACAAGGCTGTCCACTACCTTCACATCTCTTTAACATAGTGCTTGAAACTCTTGCAAGAGCAATAAGACAAGAGAAGGAAATTAAAGGAGTAATAATTGGAAAAGAAGAGACCTAATTATCCCTTCTTGCAGATGATATGATATTATACCTAAGAGACACCAAAAATTCCACCAGAAAACTCCTAGAAATTATTAACACGTTCAGTAAAGTCACAGGTTATAAAATCAACCTACAAAAGTCTGTAGCCTTTCTATATACCAATAACAAGCAATCAGAGAAAGAGCACATGGAAACACTCCCCTTCACAATAGCTAGCAAAAACTAAAATATCTCAGAATAAACCTGAACAAAGACATTAAAGACCTCTACAATGAAAATTTTAAATCTTTAAAGAAAGAGATTGAGGAAGACATCAGAAGATGGAAGGGCCTCCCATGCTCATGGATTGGAAGAATTAATATTGTGAAAATGACCATCCTCCCAGAAGGCATTTATAGATTTAGTGCAATGCCAATCAAAATCCCCATGACATTTTTCACAAAATTGGGAAAAACCATCATAAGATTCATATGAAAGCAGAAAAGACCTCAGATAGACAAGCAATCCTGAGCACTAAGAGCAATGCCAGGAGGATTACTATACCAGATTTTAAGCTGTACTACAGAGCTATAGTCATAAAAACAACATGGTACTGGCACAAAAATAAACCAATAGATCAATGAAGCAAAATTGAAGACCCAAATATTAGTACATGCAGTTTCAGCCACGTGATATTTGACAAGGGGGCCAAGAACATTCACTGGAGGAAAGACAGCATGTTCAGCAAATGGTGCTGGCAAAACTGGATCTCCATCTGTAGAAGAATGAAACTAAACCCCTATCTTTCACCCTGCACAAAAGTCAATTCCAAATGGATCAAAGGCGTCAGTGTAAAGCCTGAAACTCTGAAAATGAGAAGAAAACATTGGGAAAAACCTACAAGATATAGGTGTAGGAAAGGATTTTCTAAACTGGACATCAATTGCTCAGGAAACAAGGTCAAGAATAAACAAATGGGACGTTATTAAACTAAAAGGCTTGTGTACATCAAAGGAGGCAACCAGGGAAGTAAAGAGAAAACCCATAGAATGGGAGAAAATCTTCACCAGTGACACATCTGAGAGAGGTTTAAGATCCAGAATATATAACAAACTCAAAAAACAGAGAATCAAGATGAGAAGTAATCCAATTAAAAGATGGGCTAAGGAGCTGAACAGAGAGTTCTCAAAAGAAGAAGTAAAGATGGCTAAGAAGCATCTTAAAAGATGTTCAACATCACTAATAATTAGGGAAATGCAAATTAAAACCACTTTAAGATTTCATCTTACCCCAGTCAGACTGGCTAAGATCAAGAGAACAAATGATACCAAATGTTGGAGAGGATGTTGGGAAAGGGGAACACTCATCCACTGCTGGTGGGGCTGCAAACTTGTTCAACCCCTATGGAAAGCAGGTGGAGAACTCTTAAAAAACTACAAATGAACCTA
>NW_008334003.1:389206-415339 GCF_000622305.1 Nannospalax galili
TAAAGAAAGATGAAATAATGAAATTTGCAGGTAAATGGATGGAACTAGAAACTGTTATACTAAGTGAGGTAACAGACTCAGAAAAAAATTGATATATGTTCTCCCTCATATATGGATCCTAGAACCAAATCTTGATAAGTGTGTATGGATCCAGACATAAATACAGGAACCAGGATAATGGAAAGGAAACAGGGAGGTAAAGGAAAAGAAAGACCCTGAAAAAGAAGAAAAGTAGGAAACAGGCCTTAATAAGGGAGATATGGATAAAAATTGGGTTAGTTTAAGGGAGGGGGGAGGGAAGGGTATACAAGGAACCTAGGGGATAAAGGGAAAGAAAGAGCTCAAGAGAGGTAGGACCACAGGAGAAGGGTATTACTAAGGGAGAAGGGAAAAATGTGGGCACCTTGATTGGGGAAATCATGATGGAGGGGTTAGACAATGAGAGAGATAAATAATGCCTGGCTAGTTTCAAAAACCAGAGGGAACCATATTACTCCAGATACATACCAGATCAGGAAATATATGTCTAGGGCAAGGTTTATCTGAGAACAATTGGTCTTTGCCCAAGATTTACCTATATGACACACAGTAATTAAAAGTACCACCCTGGTGGAACTAACCTTCTTGGATTTTTAACAGACATACTTTGAGTCCTATACTAATTTGGTCAGAGGGACAAAAAGGACAGTTTTTTCTCCTTGCCCTCCTAGGTCAACTAGTTCCAGGGGACTATGAGCATCTCTCAAAATGTCCTATGAGGAACAGCTGAACCTCCTAAAACAAAGACCTCTAGATGGGCTGACTAGATTCACCAGAAGGGCAAGTAGTGGGGAATGGCTGGGGTGCTGACAACACACAGAGGAATCATTTCTTCCATGCTTCCAAGCGAAGCCAACCATGGTCGAGTAGGACCTTTGACTTATCTTCACATAGGTGGAACTGGTAAAAGAAAGGAGCCAGGGGCTCCTCCCAAGCCTCGTGTGACCCCTGAGGAACAGATCCTCAAATGACCTTAAGAGTAGTAATAAATTGGTTTAACTGGGCCAATTGTATGGCCTTAAACACCCAAAAGGAAAGTATAACCAAAGATTAAAGGAGCCAATATAAGTTTTTTAAGAGTCCATATGTACAGCTAAAGGCTACATAACAAGCAACAATGCCAGATAGGAGATTTTTTTTTTTTTAGTTCTTGGCCAGGGTGGCCAAAGGGATTCCCAGATAATAACCCAGCCTAGAACTGGGAAAATGAGCAGGAGAACCCAATCTTATCTAAAGGAATATTGACAACTGATTGCTTCTAGATGAGGAACAGCTGACCTTCCTAAAACAAAGACCTCTAAATAGGCCAACTAGATTCACCAGATGGACAAGTAGTGGGCAATGGCTGGGGGTGCCGACAACACAGCAGACAGTCTCAGGGATAACAGAGTATAAGGGCTCTCGTTGGGGGAGGGAGGCTATGAGAGGGTGTCATCTGGGAAGTGGGTGTATAGTTGAATAAGATGGTTTGGGATGTTCTGTGTGATATGCACATAGAAGAAAAATTTCAAAAAATTAATTATATTTGAGGAGGAAGCATAAAAATTTACGTCATGTTAATTAGTAGAGGCAAAAAACATTAACATTGAAATCTACCTGATGACTTTATATCCATACACAGGTGCCAAGGATCCAAGAGCAACCGACCATATGACAGATAAGTCCTTGGGAGAGCAGGAAGCACGTTAAGTAATAAGAGGGGCAGGTTACTGGATACAAATGGTGGCCCAGGTAGCCAGGGGCGGCTTAACAGTCCTAGCAAAGATAACAGTCAACCTTGGCCCTTTCAGGGCAGGAAATGGAACTGATAGCTTCCTGTGAAAAGCAATGACCGTTATTGAGTATGTTAAAGCTGTAATGAAATGCTTCCTCTAAAAAAATTTTTTTAATATTTTAAAAAAAGAATTCTATATTCTGGGGGCTAGAGGGATATCTCAGCGGTTAAGCACACTGGCTGCTATTACAGAGAACTCAGGCTCAGTTCCCAGCACCAACGTGGCAGATGACTATTCATAACTCCTGTTCCAGGGGATCTGATGCCCTCTTCTGACCTCCACAGATATTGTACAACATGGGTTCACATACCTAAATGCAGGAAATACACTCATACACATAAAATAAAAACAATAAACTGATGGGGCTGGGGAGATGGCTCCATGGTTAAGAACACTGGTTGTTCTTGCAGAAGACTTGGGTTCAAATCCCAGCACCCACATGGCAGCTAACAATTGTCTGTAACTCCAGTCCCAGGGGATCCAACATCCTCTTCTGACCTCCACGGGCATTGCACGACACGGGTGCACTTACATACAGGCAATACACAAATACACATAAAATAATAAATAAAATATTAAAAAATAAATAAATAAACTGGGGGATGGCTGGGGGCACCGACAACACAGTGGACAGTAACAGGGATGACAGACTATTTGGGTTCCAGTGGGGGAGGCTATGAGAGGGTGCCATTTGGGAAGTGGGTATATAGATGAATAGGACTCTGTGGGATATTCTGTATGAGATACACACAAAAAACAATCAACAAGTTAAAAAGAAAAGACATATTTGAGGAGGAAGCATAAAAGTTTACTTCATGTTAATTAGTAGAGGTGATAAACATTACTATTGAAATCTACCTGATGACTTTATATCCATACTTAGGAGCTAAGAATCTGAGTGTAACCAACTGTGACTAGTAATAATCAGATACATAGACATTAAAGACATGTGCAAACATCTAAGTGTTAGTGGCATTAAAAATTTAGGAAACAGCATAATTTAAAATGAAATGGAAATCTTCCTTAAAGGTTAAAAACTCATTCAATTTTATGTCTTACAGGGTTTATACTGAGTATAATATTGTATAACTGTATTCATTCAACTGTGAACCTAAAAATTTACAGCCACTTTTGAAAGAGATGTGTCCTTGCTCTTGAAATTGTTACTGACTATATTAAAGCTGTAAGGAAATGCTTCTTCTAATCATGTGGTTATTAAATTAAAATAAATATTTTTTAAAAATGAAAGCCTTAGAAAAGACTCACTGATACTATGATACAAGTGTGGAGAGTAAGGAGATGCTCCTTATTGTCATTTAAAGCAGGACTTGGAATAAGTTTCATCTTTAACCATCCAGCACTTTGATCTCCTGTCTTTCCCAAGCAATTTAGGTAAACATATATGCTAACTACAGCCTATCTATCATTTATGTTCCTGTAATACTGATCATCTCTCCATTATGTAGGAAAGAAATGGGAAGAGAGAGGAAAGAGAGAGAGAGGAGAGAGAGAGAGAGAGAGAGAGAAGAAAGAAGGAGAAAATTTAAGGAATTGCTGTTATTTTGGAAAATATAAGAATGAAAATCGGTGCTGGAGAGATGGTTCAGTGTTAAGACCACTTAGTGCACCTCCAGAGGACCTGAGTTTGATTCCCAGCACCCACATAGGGCATCTCACAACGACCTTCAACTCCAGCTCCAGGGAATCCAATGCTTCTTCTGGCTGCTGTGAGCACCCACATTCATAGGCACAGACATATACATATATGCATAATTAAAAATAAAATAAGTCTCTTAAAAAACAGAATAAAATAACAGACAAAAAGATTTTGATAACTTTGCCACATATTAACAATAAAGTTCCCTTTTTTAAAATTTTGTTTTATTTATTATTTATTTATTTTATGTGTATTGCTTGCATGTATGTAAGTGAAGTGCCCATAGAGGTCAGAAAAGGGTGTCAAAGCCCCTAAAACTGGAGTTACAAATGATTGTTAGCAGTCATGTGGATGCTGGGAACCGAACCTGGGTTCTTTACAAGAGCAGTCAGTGCTCTTAACTGCTGAGCCATCTCTCCAGCCCTGCTTTTTCTTATTTCAGTCTACAGTACAAGTTAGAATCTGTCCTAATTAGTAATTACTATGTCCAAATTATTTCACTGAATAAATGAAGTTTTTGTACTAATTTAGACTCTCCAGCTTAAAAAGAAGTCTTGAATTACACCTTTTCAAGCAATATAATAAATATTTATCGTAAATTTGATTGTCTCTCTGCTGTGGTAGACTTACCAGCTAGAAATCAAGTAAAACCAAAAATTCAGGTCTGTTTGCAAAGTTTACAACCTGGAAAAGCAACAGGTTTGAGGGTGGAGACACAAACGCTTATGACATTAAGCAAAATCGAGTAAGAAGTAGAGAGAGAAGTTACCAGGAACAGCCAGTGGGGTTAAAGGAGGCTGGGGTCTTATCACTCAGGCCGACAGGTGACAGTTTTAAGAGGTAGGTAAAAAGTGTAGCAATAAATACCACAGATGGATTGAAGGAATAAGAACTCAGAATAGGCCTCTGGAAATTGGGAACATGGGTGAGTATTGCCCTGAAATAAAGCCATTTCATAAACTTCTGTATCTGAGTGGTGTGCATTCATGGACAGTGAGCTGATACTGGGAAATGCAGGCCACGCTTTGGAACAACAGATATAAAAATGTTAAATTAGTTTTTTTAAAAAATAGTAAATTTAAGGAAAAGTATCATAGGCCAAGAGGGAACTAAAAACATTCGTTGACAAGGTGAAAAAGGCAGAAGTAGAACTCGAGGATGTAAATAACAGAGAAAGCAAGCTCGGAACGTTGAATTTGTGAACACGGGAATGCAAGGGAGAGTCTCGTCGTCGTCGTCAGAAACTGGAAGGGCAAGGCAGGAAGTGGGAAAACATGGATCCAAAGAGATACGAGGTAGACAGAATCAATATCAAAGGGAATTGTAAAACTGAGGTTTCTAAGCAGTGTTGGAATTGAGGCATCTCTAGGACTGTCAGTTCTTGTGGAGAGACTCAAGAGATAGATGCTCAGGTCTGGGAAAAGACTGAGCAGCCGCATTGCTGACAGTAGTGAAAGCCCTGGCGAATCCAACAAACTTGCCCAGTCCAAGACTTCTGTTTCCTAAAATGAAAAATTTCTACATTGTGGCTTTCCCCAGGCTGGGCAATGACTATACTGTGTGTCCCTGATGAAATGTGGTCATGTGGAATGAGAAACCAATAAAGGAACTGTAAGACTAGTGAATTAATAGACTTTTGAAGTGTTCAAGAGAAAAATAACAATGAGGCTAGTTAGCCAACTCCCTGTTGAAAAGAAAAGTCTTAATAGTAAACTGTCACAGGTGATCTAATCAGGTCCATGTTTAGTTCAGGATTATTGTCTCACCTTGAGCCCCTGAGAACTTGGAAATGACGTATACATACCCTGCATCCACTTGGACAGATTGAAGAGGCTGTGACCTTGGATAAAGGTGTCTCGTTTGTTGACAAAGGTCATGAATGGGACAGGGAGAGGAATTTCAGTTCCAAAGGTTGAGGTTCCCTTAGAGGCTCACTACCAAACTGTGATAGAAAGCACAAACTCTATTCTGCTCAATGCCTAAATGCCATTTCTCGCTCTAATTTAATCTGCTACCTTGAAAAGGCAATAGAACAAAGAGCCAAGTGTCTTGTACAAGGCATTCAAATAATTTTAATTAAGTACCCTGGGCATTTCTAGTAGTATTGTGTCCATTTCACAAAGGAGAGCAACTAAGCTCAGAGTTTAAGGATTGTCCAAGTTTACACTGTTACAAAACAGAATTCATACTTAGGTCTCTTTCACTCCCAAACTCATGCCCTTGTACAAAATCCTCCTGGTCTTTTGAGCTTCAGTCTTCCCATCTACAAAGGAAGGAATCTACTAGATGGTTTCTTATGCCCTTTTAGTCACCAGCTCCCTGATTTTACATAGATACAGACACGATGGCCATTGAGAGACAGGGAGATGGAACACTCAATGTGCCTTCCCTTGCAACACATTTTCTTTCCAATTTAACACTATTTTCTGAAAATATAACAGAAATAAATGTCTAAAGTCAATGATATAGGATGATATTCCTTCAGAGTTAGAACATAAAACATGAATTATCCAAATAGGTAGCATGAACATTGGGTACTCATTCTATCTACGCTTTGAAAATAGAAGTTCTTAAGAAGTAAAATAAAAATTAAACAGTATAGGGCTGGGTGTGGTGGCACATGCCTTTAGTCCCAGAACTTGGGAGGCAGAGGCAGGCAGACCTCTGTGAGTTCAAGTCCAACCTGGTCTACATAGTGAGTTCCAGGCCAGCTGGAGGTACAGGGAGACCCTGTCTCAAAAAAAACAAAAAAAAATCAATAAATAAAGGAGTATGTGTGAAGTGTTTATCATTTATTTGCAGCCCAAAGTGGCCACTGTGATGTCCAGCTGCAAAAAAAAAAAAAGTTAAACAGTATAATAAAAAGCATGCAAGTTATTGATATCATTAGGTAAGATGCTTACTAACCAGCTCTGAAATCCTTTATTTATCTTTACTGATTAATGAAGTTTAATCATAAAGAAATTATTTCCTTCTTTTTCTGTGGTGATTTTAGTGCAGTGCTATGATTGAAAACATTAAACTTGTCAAAATATTTCACATATAATTGCTGGATGTAAATATAGAATAAAGGCAAACAGAATAAACTTGGTAGACCATCCATCTCCAGTGATGGCAACTGAGATCAACAACAGTTCAGGAATTTCTACAACGTTCAATGTAAAAGTAACCAGATTTGCAAGCAGCCATCCTTCAATAAATCCCTATATGGACGTTTACTCAGTATCATAAAGATACTTACTGTCATTTGTATCTCTAATATATGAGAAGGTAATATGACAGTTGTGGTATGTCTTCTTCGCAAATATGATCATGGAAAAGGGGAATGTAGTATTTATATTTGAAGAAAACAAGAAATCAAGAGTGGGAAGGGAGAGCAAAAGGAAGGGAACGATGAAAACCTTTTATCAAGGATTTTTATTTTCTTCTTAATATATTACTATGTGAATCTTGTCTTTCTAAGTTAAATTATAAAACGCTCAGACTAAGAAAAGCCTTACAATGAATTATTATTTCTGCGAAAGAGGGCATTTTTTTTCTGTTTCCACTATTTTTGAATCCATATCTGTTTATGGTTTGAACAATCAATAGATCTGACAGAAAACTCATAACACTATTCCCTCAATCATGGCTGTAGAAAAGGATTTTCATAGACTTCATGTGTCCCCAGAGAATAACTCAGGGTGAGTTTTCAGTTACAACTGTATGGT
This sequence comes from Nannospalax galili, assembly GCF_000622305.1. Classification (NCBI taxonomy): domain Eukaryota; kingdom Metazoa; phylum Chordata; class Mammalia; order Rodentia; family Spalacidae; genus Nannospalax; species Nannospalax galili. Next base: position 396,388 of record NW_008334003.1, read on the forward strand.
AGAGCTAAGCGACACTGAAGCTCATTATACTTGAAAAAGAACCAGAACAATTACCATTTGTTTGGTTATTTTACTAAAAGTTTGTTTGAAACTTGCTAGAAGTAGGTTAAATATCATGACTTGTCATTGATGGGATTTCAACAGGATATAGGTAAAGGCTTCATTTATATCTTTAAAACTTCCGAATGATTCAGCTAATTCTCATTCGCACTCAAAGACTGCATTCCACTGCAAAGTATAAGCACTTAATTTGTTAGATTCTCCTACCTCACAGCCTGCCAAACCATGGGTTGAAGACTAGACTTGCCTAAACTTGCATTAGGTAAGACAATCATTGCACATACTGCCCAGGGAAGCTGAGAGCTTTTGTTCTGCTTGGATATGGAGGAAGGGGGGCAGTTACAAGTTTCTTAAATTTCTTTATTACTAACCTGAAAGAGGATTTTCCTATCTTAGAATAAAATGTTAATGCACAGCTGTGATTTGACTTGGGTTCTTGCAAGTGTGTGTAGAGAAGTTAATTCCCCCTGATTTATTTGGGAAATACAGGTCTCAATATGCTTGAAAACTTAGCAGAGTACTTAATAACAACTAAGAAGTTATAAAAATATTCTGTTCATTTTCTATTTCCTTATTATATCTCAAGTTAATTTATCTTTTATAGAAAAAGTAAGGCAAAATTAGTTACACAGGATGAAAATAAGTGTAAATCCCTGAATAAGCATAAGTGAGTAATCGTTACAATTTACTCTTTTTTTCATGCCTACTGGCTTAGTCACTTATGACTAAACCTTAATCAGCTTGGAACAGTCAGAGTAAATACCATAGATAAATATTCTAAACTAAACATTGGATGAAGCATAAATTGCTGCATGATTTTTATCACAAAGGCAAAGTATAACTCATCTTCTACTTTCTCTTAAATAAATAACTTGACTACCACACAATACCCACCCAGATCTAAAATGTCCTCCTAGTTGTCCATCCTTTCTATCAAGTTGTCCTATTTTTTGTTGTTGATGAACAAATCCCATAATCTTTTTTCCACAATGAGTAGGAACTAATATTGGAATATTACATCTTTGTGACACCACTAAAATGCGGAATTCAGTTTTGCTGCTTTTCAGTCATTTAGGTAAGTAACATAAATAAAACCATGGGATTGCATGGATATTTTATTATCACTGTGAGTGCAAATGTGTATACACTATACACGGTATCAAAGGACAGCTTTGAGGTCAGAGGGAAACTTGGTTGTGGGAGAGGGTGTCAATTCTCTCCTTCAGTGGCGGTGGGGAGGGGAGTTAGAACACAGGTCATCAGACTTGTGTAAAAGTGCTAAGTCATCCTGCTGGTCTGGCTTCCTTGTTTATTTTAACCAATTATATTTGAAGATGTATTTCAGTTTTCAAAAGCAATTCATGTTTGTATAAAATATATTTCCCTAATTGCTTGGAAGAATTTCTCAGATTTCTGATTTTCCAAGCAATAAAATGTTTAAAATAAATCTCTTACAAGTACAGCACAGAAGTGGATTTTCTTAAATGGAAGTAATTTCCCTGTTATTTGTCTACTGAGGATTGTGGTTTCCATGGCTTTGATACATTTGAAACAGGAGCTACATGAAGCAGGTTGGATAGAGGACAAGGAGGCATTATGAGGAGGTGTTGATACTGAATTTATTTCCAGATTGTCAGTTCTCTAGAAGAATTTTGTTTGCAAATGTTCAAGTTGTGTTAGATTTAATTATTTTTTGGTTTTTGTTTTCAAAAAGTGAAAATAAATACTGAGGGATAAGAAAAATTAACTACTTTTTAAAATAATCAAGACTTAATAGAACAGAATTTCTATTTCATAATGCACTAAGGTGGAACCCAAAACCTATCTCTACAATAGAGTTGTGATGCTTTTATAGTCTTAAACAAAACATTCACTTTTGATTCAACAAAATCATTTTTAGGAAATTCTACACATATACAACTTTTTATAGTTTAATAATTTTAAATGAATTTATAGTTTAATAATTTTAAATGAATGGTTTAGAGTTGCCTTCTGCTTTTTAAAAATTTCTTGCCAAAAAGTATAAAAATTAGAAAAGAACATTACAGAAAACTTCATGTATTTTCTCCAATTATAAGCTGTCAGTGCTATGAAACACTGTCGTTGGAACAGATTATAACTAATTTGCATTTCTTCAGTATAAACTGATACCTAGATTAGCAGTGCAGGGCTGTTTATCATCCATGTTCAAGAACGGCCTCAGCCTGAACTTCAATACCAAACTAAACTTCAAAATTTTAATAATTATTTTGCATATACATAAACCTTTGGAATGCATATTGCTTTTTTATTCAAATTGTTTCTAGTTTGTTTGCCTTGACTTTTTCTAATGTTTATAAGAAATTGGAAAATATTTTATTTAACTGGTAGATACAGAAGTTACATTCCATAGTGCTATGGGAAGCTGGGGAAGATCGCTTTACTGCTAGTGGATGTTTCCTGAGATAATTCTGTTTTATTGTACATGTTAGTCTAGAGGCAGAAAGACGGCAGGGCATCCAGGCTCACCTGTGTCATAACCAGGGACCACAACACCCTTGTAAACATCAATGTGTGCTCATCAGACAGTTACTTTATTTTCCCTGGAAAAGCAATACAAGGTCAAACATTCTCAGTGGAGAATTCTGCATCTGGAAAATACATTTTAGTCCCCAATATAATGGTCTTCAAATTTTCTGTTTTGTACATCCTAAAGGAATTTCAAAATTTCTGTGACCTCTTGAAGACTTTTAAGGTGACATCTAACATTTTTCAGGATGTAAAAAACTATGAATTGTTTTCCAAGTTATTTTAAAAATCATTTTAAATTTGCTGACATTTTCTCATGCATAACATGATGGCTTGAAGTACATAAACCATTGTGGGATGACTAAATCTAACTACTTAACAAGTGTATTGCCCATGTACTTATTGTTCTTGTAAAATACAGCTTATTTTAACATTAATCTTTTTAAGTAAAATTATTCTATAATTTTAAATGCCTCCTGTGAAATTTAGATACCAGAGAGATTTGATTCTCTATCAACAATCCTAAAAATAGAAATTCATGAATGAGATCTATAGAATTAGAATTTTAGATCTTGCTTTTACTTCTTTTTTGTTGTTGTTGTTGTTTTGTTTTGGGGTTTTTTTTGTTTGTTTTTGTTTTTGGTCTTTTTGAGATAGGGTCTCCTTGTAGCCCCAGCTGTCCTGGAACTCACTATGTAGACCAGGCTGGCCTCAAACTCACAAAGATCCACCTGCCTCTGCCTCCCAAGTACTGGGATTAAAGGAGTGCACCACCATGCCCAGCTTGCTTTTACTTCTTAACTCATTTTTCATTTTCCTTTCTCACCAGATTTTATCCTAATTTGGTGAAATTTTATTCATGTATTATTTTACTCTTGACTGTCATCAGTTAATGACCTATTATACTTCTCTGCACCAAAAAGATAAACAAATTTAGTTTTAAATTGTTCTAATAGTTTCTAAATACTAAATAGTATTTATCATAGGGGAGAGATAGTATAACTTTTAGTAGTCAACAGTTTAGTAAACATTATATTATTGAATTATGTTAAATATAAGCATGAAATATCAAAAAATATAATAAATGTAAAACAATGCTGTATCTCCAGGTGCTGGATAGGACTGGGTTTTTTTTCACCATAGGTCTGATACAAGTGTACTTACTGCTAGAATGAGTTAAGGTTTAGTGTTACTTCTATTTTTTTTTAACCACATGCACAAAGGTGCTTGTCGGGGCCTGGGTTTCACCCTCCCACACTGCGGCAGTGGGAGAGGAGCTGAGGCCCCTGGTGGCATGGGTGCCAAGTATTACTTCCATTCTTGTATTCTTCTTTGCCATTTTAAGTAAATGCTAAAAGAAATCCTTTATGTAGATGGGAATAGATGTATTTTATTATGGTTGTAACATGACTTTTGTGCTCAAAATTACATCTTGATCTACCATGTAAAACTTATTTTTTGAACATTTGTCAGTTGAGAATTTTCTCAGTGCCCTTCGTCTTTGTGGAAGACAAAGAACTGCTACTTAGACATGAAACTTTTTCAGTTTTCTGCATCAAAAGCAATACCTGTACTCTGTTGTTTATCCCCATATTCAATGTCACTGGGCTGTGCTCATGCTGAGGAAAGGCATCCCATAAAATGCAGGGAGATGAAACGCGTGAAAGAAAAATGATGTTCTGAATAGGAATGCCTTAGTCACGATCCTTCTTTAGAGAAGAATTCATGAGAATTCTTGCCCATGAGACGTCTTTGTGAGCTCTTGTATGAATATTTTGGTTGAGGGCCACTGTCTTGAATTATCTGTGGTCCATTGGAGTCTAAGGAGAATTAAAGGACACAAAGTGGAAAGATGGTCTATTTTTATTTCTTTGCTGATGATGGTTTTTCTATATTTTACTAGGTGATTATTTCTGATAGCCTTACCAAATAAGTGTCGAATCTAAATCAGTGTAGTTAACACAAAAGGTTTGGTTGGATTTAAGAGTCCAAAAGAATGGTTTCAACTATTAACTGTTCCCAGCTTGTTATGAGTCTCTAGAAAACATCAGTACACTTTGCTAGGCCTTGGTTCTCTTATTTAAAGACTAGATAGAACATATTTTCTGAAGTTAAATGACATGATTTGAGGAGGTATATATGTACATTTGATCTATTGCAAACTTTATTATCATGAAAAAATAATCAGTTCACTGAATCTATAACCATAAATATACTTTTTAGAAGGCATCTAAAGTGAGTTAATTTGGGGTTTTTTCAAAGAGAATTTATGAAGAATCATATAACTAGATATACGTTACAGAAATTAATGAAGTTGAGGAATACTAGAATTATAATTATTGCTATGGTTCCATCAGGGTCCAGCACTATATGACTTATGAAAATCAATTAAAAGAAATCAAAAGGAAGGAGGAGGACTGAAAGGGACGTTAAGAAGGATATGTGTTTCAAACACAGGCCCGTGAAATGCCGTGGTCATTGTTGGCAAGCATTAATCTACATAAGAAACTCCAAAGGCAAGTTCAAGCAAAGCATCCTCCTAAGCTAGCTCACAGACGGATGTTTTAATGGCAGAACACTAATTATGCAAGTCAGGCTTGCTTTTAGCCTGCTGAGTATGAGCTAAAAATCACTATGTCTACACAGCCAAATGATCTGGAAATCTGGTGTAATTATCCCGACAAGGCTGGCAAATGAAACTTACCACAAACCTTGGAAGGACTGAGCTGCGTACTGACACTGGCTGTCTTCACTACTCAGACTATCCGGATATCTGTTAACCTCGTTCATGCCACACCTATGTTGACACAGCCAATCCCAGTGTGGGACTTTTAATTAGGACAGCTTACTGAGAATAAATGCCCTATAAACAAACATGAAGTTTTCCAGATTAGTAAATAAAATTCAACTTTTAAAAAGTTATCCATTACTCAGAGTTAAAAAACACAGATTGAATTAATAAGTGTTAACATGAGCAATTTTCTAAGCTTTGTAGAAATGGGTAAAATGTGCAACTATATCCAACTGGTGATAGTAAGTTATTTTAGATCCATTTTTTGTTATAGTCACTTTCCCTGAATATTTTGTTTTTGGTCTTTTTGAGACAGGGTCTCCCTGTAGCCCCAGCTGGCCTGGAACTCACTGTGTAGACCAGGCTGGCCTTGAACTCACAGAGATCCGCCTCCTCAGTGCTGGGATTAAAGGCATGCACCACCACACCTGGCTATTTCCCTGAAAATTTTAGTAAAATATTAAGAATAAAGTTACATTTTCATTCCTTTTCCCTTCTGTATTTTAATCCTTCCTTAAATAAAAATCTTTAATGTCATACATATATCCATGAACACATAAACACACACAGATGGCCACACATATGCATAAAAATGCATAACCAAAATTTATCCATATCAAAAATAGACCTAACCAAAAAATAAAATGTAATATGAAAAATGAATCTTTGCTGTGTGTGCATTAAGCTAATTCACCAGTAATCTTCTTCATGTCTCTATTCAAAAATTTTTTTTCAAATTTTTAAATCACTTTATTTAGTATAAACTTTAGAATTTTTTGGATTATAAATATCTTTTCTGCAAATCACCGTAGAAACTCTGCGTTTGTTGTTTCACAAAGCACTGGCTCATTTTTTTCTGTACAACAACCTTATTCCCAGGTAAGGATGCCTATAGGAAAAACATCAATTTCTCTGGATTTTATTTTGTTAGGAAAGTTCAAAGTGTTAACAAAACAAAACAACAGCTGCCATTTATTGCTACTAGGGGGGTTATAGGTTCAGAGCTCTTGTCCCTCGCAATATTGTAATGAGAGACTACTTTCCTTTTAAGTAAATCAGGGGTCCTCTGAGGTTGTTGTACTGATAGAGTTGACATTGAAACTGAATTGATCTTCTACTGAAGCCAAGACTTTCTTCTATTTCATACCATCCTCCTACTAATGGTTCACATTCACTATTTGTTGAATGAAACCCAGTGTTCAATGTTCTTTCTAAATAGGCTTTGAGAGCAGATGGCAATTCAAATTTCTTAGGTAGCTAGGATCAAGAAGAAATGGTGGGAAATTTTCCAATTAACTATGAGTAATCATGAGATAATTGGGTAATATATAAACTCATTCCCATCAGCCCTTCTCCAAATTGTCAGATGTATTATTATCATCTGAGAAAGCCAAAAAAGAATCACTAGCCACCTGAGAGGAAAGCTGGAGCAAGAGACATTTTGCTCTAACATGGGCAGTTCATTCTACAATCAATACACTCTCAGAAGGGTCTGGTATTAACAGGCATCGATGTTGAGACCATCCCAGCTGACTGAGCCATCAGTGATAGATCTCAGTGCCCCTAAATATCCAAGCAAAGTGAACATTTAAATGCAAAATATTTGAGGATTATGCAGTTAAATACAAGCAGGTTGTCATAAAGATTATTACAAGAAGTAACCATGTACTACTAGTATTCAGAATATTGGTCTGTAAAAGCTATTGCAACACACTTGACTGGGTTTTCCTTGCTATGTTTTTCTTTCTTGTCTTGTAGCAGTGACAGTGCATGTTTTCAATGGTACAGGAAAGTCCAGGCATGAATAGTAACTTAAAGTTCTTGCTATATGTAAAAACTTCATATGGCCCCCTTCGTATTTAAACTGCTACAAAATGACATTTGTAGGTTTTTGTCTTTATTTATTTATTTTGTTTGTTTATTTATTTGTTTATTTGGACTTTTTGAGACAGGGTCTCCCTGTAGCTACAGCTGGCCTTGACTCATTATGGAGACCAGGCTGGCCTCGATAGCACAGAGATTTGCCTGCCTCTGCCTCCCGAGTGCTGGGATTAAAGGGATTAACAGATTAACATCTGTTTCTCAGTTTTTTAGCCTCAGAGAAATAAATATAGACACTTTAATATGAAAAAATCTATGTGCAAATTGTAAAGGACTTTACCAAAAGATAACAGCAGCGAGCCTGTGTTCAAAGGCTTTGGGAGAGTAAGGGCTTATTGCCAAAAGGAAGCCAGAAAATGCTAGAACAGCACACTTATGAAGTGGGAATGCCTTCTTCAGATCGCTTCATGTAATCTGCAACAGCTCTTTGCAGCAAGGTTTTCTTCTTTTTTCCAAGGTAGGAAATAGGTTCAGAGTAAAACTAAAATGTCTTGAAATCCTAGGTTCTGTATTTAGAACATTACTTACAGTATCTTTCTTTGTTTTTATATCAAGTTTAAGAAGAAAAATTTCATTATTACTCTATTTTTTTTATGAGCAAATAGATTAGAGAAGCGGAGCTTGAATAGTCATGTTGCTGGTGAGAGATTCTAGGACAGTAAATCTGACTCCAGTTTCCTTTAGCATCGGACTTTGATAAAAATGGAAGGAGTTCCCCAAGTACCTAATCTCAATCCTACGTTTACTAATTCCAAAGCCCTTTGTTTTCTGTGTCTACACTGAGCTCAGTATTGACTCTGGTAATATATTTTTATTAAAGAAAATGCAGATTCTTCCTTTCTAAGAAATTTTAAAGTTATTTATACTATAGTGGTTTGCATTCAGAAAGAAGCATATTCATGAGGAATACTTTCTGGCTCCCACTGTCTGCCCAATGTGTTAGCACTGCTGAGCTCACTGAAATAAATCTGTGACTTGTGGAATTACCAACAGGAATAGATTTCTCCAAAACCAGTGAAAGTAGATACTCACAAGCTTTCAGGTTTACTCGTAACCTATTTGTGTTTGTTATTAACAGACTACAGCAATAAAATTATTCCATTTCATTCTGAGCTGTTTGAGGAGAGCAGGTGAAAGCTCAGCTTCCTGAGGTTGAATCATATGACTTGAACTAGAGGTCAGGTGAATCAGTGGTCAGTTTCAGGTTCCAACCTGCCAAGCAACCCACCTCAGGAAGCCTCATCATTCAGGAGGTTATTGTGCCAGATTCTGCAAACATAGACTTGCTGGTGGAGGCCCTTTAGCCAAACATCAGTACAGTCAGTCAGCAAGGGGTGGTGGGAGGTAGGAAGCAAGATCAGGGCTGGAAAGGTGGCAGAGTGAGTCACCTCTTTGATGTAGAGTGGTTATTCCAAACACAACAAAGGTGAGCAAGCATTTCTTTCCCCTGACTACTGTGACTATGGAGCAAGAGCCTATTAGTGTTGGAAACTGATTCATAGACTAAGAAGGCTTTGAACAGTCGAGAGGAAATTTCTTATTAATAATGTAACATTAATTTTACTAAAATGTGCTTTATGTCAACCTGATAAAATTACTCACTGCCTTGTGTATACAAACTAGTTTTTCATTTATTTCCAAAGTCTTCCCTCACTGTTCTGCATTCTTAGTGAGGATGTTCATTGGGAAGTGTATACATTCAACAAGATCCTTTAGCAGAATTATTTAAAGAGATACATTAGTTTTATTAAAAAGAAAAATCTGGGTTCTACTTACTCAGAGAATGAAAATATCCTAAAGGAAATTTGCTAATCTTGCTCAAGGCACCAAGAATGCCTGCTTTTTTTTTCATAAAACAGATTATTTGAATCCTAGGTCATGTTAGAATTCACCGAGCCTAGTCTGAAGGGCTGTATTCCATCTGCAGAAAGCAGAGAGAAAGCATTCCCATAATCATTGTTTTCAACTTTATACAGAAGAATATGTTGCTATTATTTTTTAATCTTCTTATTAATTTTGAGAGTAGACTTTCATTATCAATTTATTGATACTGTTGTCAAATATATCAGATTCATGTCACTGAGACAATTGGCTGATGTTTTAAAATAATATTTTAATTGATTCTTTGAGACTTCTACATGTATTTTGATCATATTCAGACACCATACCTCAGAACCCCTCCCGCATCACCTTTTAGACCCACACCCCCTCCCTATCCCTCTCATTTCATGTCCTTTGTTACTTTTTGGAGCCTATTAGAGCTAGTTTGTGTTCCCCGAACTCTCCTGGGTGTGGGCCAGTGCCCTGGAGCCTGGTCAACCTACCTGGCATTGCACCCTTAAGGAAAACTGACTCACCACCTCCCAGCAGCTATCAGTTTTGACTAGATTTTCAGCTAGGGATAGAGCTTCTTGCCTACGTTCCCATTCCCATGCTGAAGTTTTGTCTAGCTTGGCCTTTCACAGGTCTTGTGCATGTGCCACAAGCACTGTGGGTTCATATGTACAACTGCTGTGTTGTGTCTGGACAAAGTTTCCTCTGGCTTTTACAATCTTTCTGCTCCCTTTCTGCTCTTTAGTGATCCTTGAGCCTTTGGGGGAGAGAATGACATATAAGTGACCCATTTAGGGCTAAGGACTTCATAGTCTTATTTTCTGCACATTGACCAGCTGTGGGTTTCTTTGTTAATCTCCATCTGCTATTGGAAGGAACTTCTCTGATGAGAGTTGAGAGATACATGAATGTATGGATATAACAATAAATCATTAGGAATTGGTTCAATACTATGTCTACGTAAGGATAACAGTGGTAGGTTCTCCCTTATAGCCTGTGGCCTGTCTAGCCAAAGAGTCTTGGCCCTAATAAGAGTGCCAGGTATAGACACCATCTTGTGAAGCAGACCTTGAACCCAATCAGAGAGTAGTTGATGCCACTATAACATTTGCACCACTGTTGCACCAGTGGGCACATCCTGCCAGGCCAGTTGTTATTGTAGTTCACAGTGTTCACACCGTAAAAGGCTGATGGTTGCTTTTCTCTTCCAGTAGCATGCATAGCATCTTCCAGTACTATGAAAGCTAGCCGGCAGAGATAAAGCTTTGAGGTTAGCACCAGCTTGATTTTTCCATATTTGTTCTACAACCCACATATGTAGTATCTTCACCAATAGGGTACTACCATCAAGTTCTGGCAGGCAACAAGAGCAATGGCAAAGCTAATGTTGTTTGAGGGTCTTTGGAATCTCCTTGGTTAACAAATCCAAAGGAAGGAATACATTCCTGGCATTGGAATTTTTTAATTTACTTGCCCCCATTATAGGGTAACTCCATTTAAACTCTAATAAACATTAAAATATGTTCCTAAAAGCAAGTTTCTACATTAGTAGGTTTCCATATGACTTTTTCAAAAGGTCTCTGGGGTTAGTTATCCCTCCCCTACTGTGTGAGATGTGGAAGCTGGAAGGGAAGGCACCATTACTACCCTGATGGTAGCAGGCTGGCACAGGATCTGCAGCATATTGAAGAGCTGAAGTACTACCAGCAACTTCTTGAGGATCTCCTGCAAATCACTCACCTTGCTGCTATAGTAGCTGAGATAACCAGTGGTTTCCACAATTCCTGAAGCTCCTGACTTCCCTGAAGAGGAGGTTTCTCTACTTTTCATGTTTTTCAGTGTTTTATCATTCACTGAATTAGATTCCTTTCTGATTAAAAGGGGTAAAGTGGTTTCTGTTTTAAACAATTCACCTTCCATAAATTTCTAAGGATCTATTTCCAACTAGGAACTCATCCTTTCCAAATTGTTAATATTTTCATTGAATATTTCTTGTAGTAATGAACTATAAACTATTCTATTCAGACATGAAGTGTATTTTGTTTCTTTGTTCTCACTGAAAATATTTCAAACTTCAAGGCATCACTGATAGATATAAGAACAACAGCTATTCATCTGCCCCCACCCCACTATTGATACTGATCTTGGTTCAGTTTTCAGCACTACATGTAATCAGGTATGGTGGTGCACACCTGTAATCCCAATACTTAGGAGGTAGAGACAGGAGATCAGAAGTTCAAGGTCATCCCCTTCTAAATGGTAAATTCAAAGCATCTGGTATATATAAGAAAGAAAGAAAGAAAGAAAGAAAGAAGGAAAGAAAGAAAGAAGGAAGGAAAGAAAGAAAGAAAGAAAGAAAGAAAGAAGGAAAGAAAGAAAGAAGGAAGGAAAGAAAGAAAGAAAGAAAGAAAGAAAGTAAGAAAGAACGAAAGGGGGAGGGAGGGAGGGAGGGAGGAAGGAAGGAAGGAAGGAAGGAAGGAAGGAAGGAAGGAAGGCGGGAAGGAGGGAGGGAGGAAGGAACATTATTAGCAATTGCATCCAAAATAATGAATTATGTGAACCAGAATAAAGAGAAAAGGTTAGACTTTCAGAGAAAATATCAGCATGAATTAACTTATTGCTTCCCAAAGATCAGGCTTAGTACTTATTTCCTTTGGGATATACATATCCTAACCAGCAAAAGAAAAATGCCTAATTTTAGTTCTGAAGCAGAATATAGTGGGCAAGGGCATCTGTTCTCAATAGCTTAACCTTGATGGCCTTGTCATTATTAGATAAATATTTCATCAAATTGGAATCAATAAAAACATCATGGCATTAAGTCTGACATGGTTGGTATGCTTCATTGTTTCCTGGCTGGGACGCTGTACTGACAGAAGTGGGTGATTGTCTTAGTTACTTTCCTTGTTGCTCTCACAGACTTTCTGACAGAAACAACCAAAGGGAAAAAGATTTTATTTTGGCTCAGGATTTCGAGGGATAGCAGTCCCTTAAGGTAAGGAAGACATGAAGTTGGGCAGCTCTGAATATGGTGATGGGAGGGTTTGTTCACAGAATCAAGAAGCAGCATGTTAGGTCCAGAAACAGAAGTAGATGTCACTTTCAAAGAAAAAAATATCCATTTTCTAGCTGGGTTACAGCACTAAAATTCCATAGTCTTCTAAAACAGTGCTGTCCACTGGCAAACAAGTACTGAAACATGAATGTAGCCACAAGAGTGATGTCATTTGATTATTTTACTTTCTTAGAAAAAGTTTGAATGTTCACTGCTGGAACTTTATCATCACTCCTTCCTTTCAGTGTGCCACAAAAATTTCAGAGTAAATAAGTCACAGATTGGAAACTCAAGTCACAGAACAAAGATGGCTTACAGATTTATCCATTCATTTATTACTTAGTAAAAACAGTATCTAACTGATACTTTGAGCCTGACTCTGCTCTAGTCATCAGAACACCACCATGAACAAATAAACTAAAATCTTTGTCTCTGATAAGTTTACATTCTGTTGTGGGAAGAGATAGAAAAAATTTGTGTATGTCAGATGGTAATAAGTGCTTTTGAGCAAAATCAATTACGAAAGAAAGATGTGGAGCATGAGGAGAGGGGGCAGTTTCAAATAGGATGGCCTGAGATGTCTCACCAAGGATACATCTAAGAAAAGGCCCAAGAGGCAAAGGGGTGAGCTCTGTGGTTAGTTAGGGAAAGGCTCTTTGAGATAAAGGAATGATGGTTCAAAGCACTTTGAACTCGGAGAGTACATTGCGCATCCAAGGAACAGAACCCAGTGTGGCAGTGACAGAGAGAGGAATGGAGTGGAGGGCAGCAGGAAGAGGGTCAGAGAGGTGACCAGGGCCTGAAAGTTATCTATGAAGATTTGAAAAATGTTTATCATTTTTATACTGCTTTTCTTATAAATGTTTGATTTCCAGTCTCCCTAGAAAACAGGTAAGATTTGACTTCATTAAATTGCACATTGCCACATCGTGACAGCAAAGCAGAGCAGCAGTTTCCAGAGAATCCAGTCCTTCCTGTTCCTTTTTGTCTCACAGATGGCCTGCTTCCCTAAGACATTCCTGCTTGGACTCCTATAAACCAACAGTTAATTGGTGATTACAACACATAGAATGCCTTTGGAGGTACTTTGGTCTCTTCATGGGCAAAGTCCTGACAGAAAGACTCTGGACCTTAGGGATCTGTTCCTGGCTGAGGCTCCATACTGTTCTGTGAATGGCCATAAGCCACATTTATTAATATGTCACTAGAATGTCTGTCCCAGTATAATTATACATCCAAATGTATTACAACCACACAGGTAGCTGTGGATATATGACTGTATGACTCAGAAGATATTATATTTTTATCTTCCTAAATTTGATAGCCAAAAGTTAGGGTTGAGTCACTTAAATATTCCCCAAATGAGTTTCAGGATGCAGCCTTACTGGTGACAAATGCCACTGTACCCAGAGACGTATTCTCAGGCAGCAGTAACTTGTGCTAGGGAAATTTACATATTTAGAGAAGAGTTTATTTCTCTAAAAAGAACACAAGAATTGTTTTTGTAGGTAACGTGAGACAAAATAAGATACATTGAAGAATAGAATTTAAGTGGTGGTTTGGAATTTTTAACACTTCAGCTTATAATCTAAACCCAAAACTTTTCAAGGTGAAAAAATGTTTAGTTATTTCCTTTAAAATATTCAGGATGATAATTGATTGAACTTAATGGACCCATTTTGGATCTGAAAAACCTGAAGTTAAATTCAGGCATTATTACCTAATACCTGCTACGTTATCTGTTCATTTTAACCCCTGGTATCTTCATTTAAAATTGGCATTACCAGCGTTTCCCCATATCACAGGACAGTTTCAAGGATTCCATTAGGCAATGTACAAGAAGACAGAGTGTGATACCTGTGCTGGATAGCTTCAGTTGTCAACTTGACACACCTTGGTAGAAGGAACTTCAATTGAGGAATTTCCTCCATTGGCTTGCCCTGTGGCCATGCCTGTGGCATTTTCTTGATTGTTGAGTGATCTGAGAGGGCCCAGCCCACTGTGGGTGGTGTCAGCCCTGGGCAGGAAGTCCTGTGTTATATAAGAAAGCAGCTGAGCACAGGCTAGAGGAGCAAGCCAGTAAGCAGCCTTCCTCCATGGTCTATGCTCCAGGTTCCTGCCCTGTGTTCCAGTTTTGGCTCTCTTGATAATGAACTGTGCTGTAAGACAAAATGAACCCTTTCCTCCCTGGGTTGATTTTGATCAGTGTTTTTTTGTTTTATCACAGCAATAGAAAATAACCAAGACAGTATCTGACAAATAAAAATGAAATAAATGTTATCTCAAGTCTATTATGATTTTACCTCCTGGATTTATTTTCTTTGCCATCATATTCTTTAAATGTGTGTGTGTGTGTGTGTGTTGCTACAATAGAACTCAGAGTATTGCACATGCTAGGCAATTACTCTAACACTAGCTATCACTTCAATGCTTGCTTATTTATTTATTTATTTATTTATTTATTTATTTATTTATTTATACTATGTAGCCCTGGCTAGACTAAGAGTCTTCATATAGCTCAGGCTAGCCCAGAACTCACAACCATCTTGACTTCTCACTCATTTTTCTTTATTTTCCTTTTTAAGACTTATTTATTATTTTTATCTTATGTTTATGAATGTTGCCAGGGGTCTCCTGAGGAGCTCTGCTCTGTCCTGCAGACTGGTGGGGGGAAACCTACCTTGGTAAGGTCAGGGAAAGGTGAGTGCGCTGTCTGCCCTTTCCGCCAGCCCTGGGTGCTGCAGAGGACAATCAGACGCAACAGGGAATCTTGTCAAGCAGGAGTTCTTTTATTGCAGGTGTCACAGAGCTTATAAAGGCATCTGGAAATCCCCCTCCCCCTGAGGGTGTCCAATCAGTTTAAAGGTCAATGGAGCAGGAAGGCAGCAGTTCATGGAGCTTAAGGATGATCACGTGCTGATTATGCACTCCTCAGCAGTGCGGAAGTATCTGTCAGCCAGTCTGAAGAGTTTCAAAACAAGTCAGGCTGCATCCCTCCCACTTCCTCTCAGTGTCATCTTTGCATGGTCGCTCACAGTCTCTCACATCTCCCCCTTTTGACTTTGTCAGGCCTCGTCTCTCCCACTTCCTCTCAGCGTTATCTTTGCAGGGTCTCTCTACAGGCTCCCACAAATGTTTTGCCTGAATGTATGTAAGGCTATCATGTGTGTGCAGTGCCTGTGGAAGCCAGAAGAGGGCATCAGATCTCCTGGAACTGGAGTTATGGACAGTTGTTAGCTGCCATGTGGTAGCTGGGCACTGAGCCAGGGTCTTCTGCAAGAGCAGCCTGTGCTCTTAATCACTGAGCCACCTCTCCAGTCTCTGGGTCTTCTCACTCCTAGGTGCTGATATTAAAGGCATGCTCCATCCATCACACTGCACAGAAATTCTTAAACATTTTATCTTTGTGTTTGTGTTTCCTAAATGAAGTCTAACAGGGTAATGATCATATACATAAGGAGATAGGGTGTACACAATATGTCTGTCTGCAGGTCCTTGCTACCCCCTGAGCACAAAATTCTGGTGTGGGACATTAAAAGAAATTAGTAAGAAAGACTCAAAGGAAGTACAAAGGAAGCTTGTTGCAGCTATGACTAAGTAAGCTCTTTGGTTCAAACTAGAATTTTGAATGCAAAAATAAAGCAATGGTGTTCTAAGAAACAGAGAACTACGGAACGCTGTCATATCACACTCCTGTTATTTCTCTGCACACGAGCCAAACATTTATGCTAAAGATTATGACAATAAAGGAAAGGAAAAGATATGGAAATCCAGAGTTGCTTTTCTTTTAAGTCCTTATTTATTAGTAAGTTGGAGAGAATGCTGTCATAACGGGTGCCTGTACCAAGAAATTAAATACAATAGTTGAGTTAGTATCCACTTCATTGTTCTAGCAAGAATGAAATACACAAACATGTACAAGCCAAGTGCTCTTATGTCTCCATTTTAAATATGTACTTTAGACAGATTATTGTTCAAAAGCAGTTTACCGAGTATATTTAAGGCATATAAGATATTATTATAGAATATATAGAGAAAGTTGGTAAAAAAGATCCCTACATGATTTAAGTTCACATACCTGTCTGCTCACACAATTACCCACCACTTTTGTTTTTGTTTTCTGGCAAGATCAATTAAATCTCATTTAGCACAAGTCCTAAATACAGTACAATTTTACAGTAAACTCTTATTTAGAACATTAAGCAGTAAATAAAAACACCTTAAAAAGTAGACTGCCTATAAGAATATAAGCTTTATGCCACAGGATTTTCAAAGGCATCTTTTTCCTGCTATTTGAACAAGGGGCTCTGCATTTCCTGTTGTACTAGGCCTCAGAATTATGTAGCTGGCCCTGACTGTAATAAACAGACAGAGCACAATTTGGTACTAGGTTTTCAGTTCCCAAATGGCATGTCACACCACACTTCATCCTTTGGTACTTACTGTGTAGCCATGAAGGCCACACAGCATTCACCATTGCCAAGACAAAGGCTCCTGTTTTCTGAGTGATAAACTGCACCTACTGCAGTGAATGCTGAGGTATACCAAATTCCTTTTTCATGACCATGGCATTCATCACCCCAGATGCCACGCTGGCTGATAAAGATTCATAGATAATTTCCAGTCTCAGAAAGGCCTTTGGACAAAAGAAACTCCTTTCCTCAACTGAGGAAAAATTTGAAGGGTCCTCTCACCTTCCAAACTCCACCAGCGACTGCCTGTGGGCTTTCTTACTCCTCACTTGGTTGTACTGTACTTATGAAATTATATTTAACTGTTGGACCCAGCTGTTCTATTCTGGACATATTTCTATTGTATTCAGCACAGGTCATTTGAATTCACTAAAATATCTGGAAATTCAGCTAACATTAAATGCTGGCTGTACCTGAGTATAGTTAAAATTCTTTATTACTCCGCTAACATCCTCTTAGCCATTTATTTAGCTCTTATAAATTTCAACTAGAACTTAGTTATGATTCAAAAGAAACTCATTTGTTTGGTGAGTAGAAATGTAAATTTTCCATGATCACATACAAAATCCAATACAGTTTAATAATAATGCTTCCTTCTAGTTTGGACAAATTGTTTCCAAGAACATCAGCTGAATGGTCTGATCAGGCTGCCATAACAAAGTGCCATAACTCAGTGGCTTAAACAATAGAAAAAAAAATTTTTTCTCACAGCTCTGATACCTTGGAAAGTCAAAACCACATGTCAGCTGGTTCCGTTTCTGATGAGAGAGCTCTGTTCCCAGTGGCAGCTGGTAATCGTCTTACTCTTGTACTTACATAATGGGGGTGAGGGTGGAGGAGGATGCTGTTTCTTCCTTCCTCTTTTTGTAGGATGCTGTTCCTATTGGATTATAGCACACTCTTACCACTTCATTTAACTTTTATCACTGTTTGTATGGGCCCTAGCTCTAAATAGAGTCACATTGGGAGTTTAGGGACAATGCAAATATTCCATCCATAACAACAATTTCCCTAATTTATAAAATTATATATTATTTCTCCTAACCTCGGTTCATTTAAATTTTTTCTCTGTCAGATGACCAGTGTGGTCACTAGTGGTTTTCTGCTTTGGCTGCACATTAAAATCATCAAGATTTTAGGAAGATGTGAATCTCTAGGTCCATGACCATGAATTTTGATTTAGCTAATTTGGAATAAAGTCATGTGTGTTGTTGACAATGATAATGATGACAAGCTACCCACTTGGAAAAAAAGTGACTTTATGTACTTTATTAAATCATTTATAACTAAATCAAATGTGAGCGTCCCACTGTATATACTTTTTTTTCAATGTAATACATTTTATTTCAGTTTCGCATAGTTTATATGACATCTGGGAAAGGGGGAGACTTACAAAGACACAGATTCACACAGACATTTCTTTCCCATGTTTGAGGTGTGTGCCATTTCATCCACGGTCTCTGAGCTCTGTTCCAAAAATGGCAACTACCCATTCATGGCTGTGCTGGAAAGTCCACACCCAAATAAATCCTGTGGCTTCCCAGAAGCCACACAAAATGGTGAAAGACCAGCCTCATGGTTTTCTTGGCTTATATATCCATAACCCCTCCACTTCATGCAACTAAGTTCAACCAATTGGATGGAAGAGGTAGTAGGCTTGACTCCTTCTGCAGAGCATGGGAAGGAGGTGGGACTGTGGCTTTTCCTCATAGGGTGGGAGGAACTTCCATGTCATACAGCCTATCTAGAGTCTCTGTCTAAAGAAGATCAACTCTCCCTCACCCAGTAGTAATCAGCTGCCAATAGTTCTTCGACTAAGATTGGGGCCTGATGCCCATTTTCTCAGTTCTATACTAGGTTCTTATCTACCTGAGTTTGCATGGGTCTTGTGCATGCTATAGTTTCATTTGAGCAAAGTCCCAGGAGCCAGTAAGACTATTTTCATATGGTCATACAAGTCCTCCCCTGGCTCTTACATTCTTTCAACCCCCTCTTCTGCAAAGGTCCCTGAGTCATGAGTAAGTGAGGTTTAATATAGGAATCCTGTGCAGGGACCCACACTCCACAGCTCTTCCTCTATCACTTCCCTCATCTTTTATTTAAAAAATATTTTATATATTCCAGACAGTTCCAAGATACTACTGGAAAAATGAAAAACAGACCCCAATTCTATCCAAAGGAATATTGACAATAGATTGCCGTAGATGAGGAACAGCTGATCCTCCTGGATCAGGGACCTCTGGCTGACTAGATTTACCAGAAGGGCAGATAGGGGGGAATGGATGGGGTTGCTGACAGCACAGTGGACAGTGGCAGCAATGGCAGAGTATGGAGGCTCTAGTGGGAGAGGAA
>NW_008334003.1:417473-422589 GCF_000622305.1 Nannospalax galili
CGAGCTGGTAAAAGAAAGGAGCCAGGGGCTCCTCCCAACCCCATGGGACCCCTGAGGAACAGATCCTTAAATGACCTCAAGAGTAAAAAAAAATCAGTTTAACTGTATATACTTTTAACTGAGGTAAAGTTAATGTATAGTGAAATCTACCGATTCATATAATTCAATGAGTTTTGATAAACATATACTTACATAGCTGCTGTCCAAACAAAATAGAGAATACTGTTACCCAGGAAAACCTCACGATTCCTCCTTTTAGCGTCCCTCTTGTCCTCCAGCCATTCATCCCAGCTTTGTTTTGCCTAAAAATCAGTTTAACTGTATATACTTTTAACTGAGGTAAAGTTAATGTATAGTGAAATCTACAGATTCATATAATTCAATGAGTTTTGATAAACATATACTTACATAGCTGCTGTCCAAACAAAATAGAGAATACTGTTACCCAGGAAAACCTCACGATTCCTCCTTTTAGCGTCCCTCTTGTCCTCCAGCCATTCATCCCAGCTTTGTTTTGCCTATTCTTAACCATACAAATGACATCATGCAGTATGTATCTTTCCTATCTGGCTTCCTTCATTTGGATCATTTAAATTTGGCCATTCCTTCCCTTCTCCCCATGCTGCCTCTAATGCAGACTGTTATGAATAAACTTTCTTGTGTGGATCTTTTTGTGGACACAGGTGCTTGTTTTTGTCAGGCTTATACCAAGAAATCAAATAATTACATCATAGTGTAGGTGATGGTTTAACCTTGCAACTAATGGCCAAATTATTTTCTAAAATGATTGCATAATTTTACACTCTTACCAGCAATGCATTCTGGAATCGCTTGTTCTGTGTTGTTGTGTTAACTGGAATAGTTGCACTTTAATTTTCATTATTTTGCTTAGTATGAAATGGATCCGTTGTATTTTTAATTTAAATATATATTTTCTTGCCTTTACTAACCATGCATGCATCCTCTGTGTTGCAATATTTAGGTCTTTTTTCCATTATTTTAAAATTGGGGTTTTTTATCTTTCTTATTCATTTGTACTAGTTTTTAAA
The DNA here is from genome assembly GCF_000622305.1 of Nannospalax galili. Lineage (NCBI taxonomy): Eukaryota > Metazoa > Chordata > Mammalia > Rodentia > Spalacidae > Nannospalax > Nannospalax galili. Next base: position 418,523 of record NW_008334003.1, read on the forward strand.
TACTCTGAATAAAAATACTTGGTTTTATACATTTCTTTCAATCTTGGCTTTACTTTTTATTTTCCAATGTATCAGTTCCTGGCAAAACTTCTTGAATGCAACCAGGATTTAGAACAATTGCCTACTTCCATATTTGAAAGCATTTTTCCTCTCTCTTTCTCCAGGCTGTCTAGATACAAGTGACTTTTTTTTAAAGACAAAGTTGTTTTTAAATTTCTTTATCTATTTAATAAGCTCATCATTGTACTGAAATTGGACATTACTCCATTTGACTATTTTGCCTAAACTTTGGTACCCGCTAGAGTTTTAACTTGAGCAGAATATGACATATTATATGTGGTGTACTAAATGGTACTGTAGTTGAATGTTAAATACCAATGTGATCATTCATTTCAGTGAATTATTTCTGATACAAAATTCTCCAAAATCTGGAGCCAGCCTTTGCCCTTAACTGTTCTCAGGTTTAGTTTCACACAGTAAATATAGAAACCTCCATTGTCCTCTAGGACTATAATTCCATATAGAGGTGATAATTTTAAAGTATCTCATTTAGCCACCAACTAAGTATTGTGACTATTTTACTTCACGATCTTTTCTGATTTTATAATTGAAGATTCCAGAGGCATGACTATTTTGGCAGTTTCTTTTGGTAACATGTTAGTATAATGCCATGTCAAGTTAGATGAGGCCCCTCAGTTTCAAATAAGGGAATCAGAATAAATTAAACAGAAGTTAATACTTATGTCCGTGTCCACGACAGAATGATTGTAATGACATTATGATTTTCATCGAAATATTCAAGTAATCCTAGGTTTTTGTCCCTCAAGTTTATCAGGCCATGCCACCAAGCTGCCAATCCTTATGTTACTTCAAGTAACCAGCCAATGCCAATATTCATTTCAGGGTTTCTCTCTAATTTTGTCCCCAATGTTCCATTTCTCCACCAGTTCTCCAAAATTCCCAATCATTTCAGAGTCTTGCTCTTGCAAAAACAATCTAACTTGTCATCCCTACACTCAGCTGATCTTGTATTTGTCCCCTAAGCCATTGCCAGAATCATCTTCCGAAAACAAAATCCAACTGAGTCACCTCTTCCAATGGTTATCAAAGGCTTCCTCATGCCCTAAGATCATGAAAGTTCTTAACAAGACAACCAAGCCATACTAAAAATTAGCTCTCTAAACTTTCCAGCACTGTCCTGATCTCCTTTATTTGGCACCACACACCTTTCACTCAAGTACAGCAACATCTCACTTTCCTTTCCTGTTTTTACACAAGTTGATACACTTCCTCCATTATGCCATCCGATGAGCTTACTTCATTCCAGGTGCAGCAAAAATGTTGCCTCATTGTTGAAGAATTCCATACTTCTTTCTCACCAGGTGTCATTAACAAGAAGCCAATGTGTAAGAACACCAAGTAGACTGGTTTTTATTTTAAAAATTTGCTGTAAGACACTAAAGATATAAAATTAATGGAATTAGAAGGTAATGGTTAAAAGTGTTTGGAGAGAGACTGGCAAGATGGATTATCAGGGTCAGGTGCCTGCTGCTAAGTTTGACAACCGGAGTTTGAGTTCCTAGACTCATAAGGTAGAAGGACAGAACTGACTCCTGCAAGTTGTCTTCTGGCTTCCACACATGCTGTAGCATAGCACACACACACACACACACACACACACACACACGTGTGTGTAAATGTGCTATTTTTGGTCTTTTTTTAAATTTTTAATAACTACATGATTAGAAGAACCACTTCACTACCGATTTAACATATTCAGTAACAGACTCCAGAGCAAGACTACATCTCTTTCAAAAGTGGGTGTAAGTTTCTAGGTTCACAGTTAATACAGTTATACAATATTGAACTCAGTATAAGCCTATAAGACATAAAACTGAATGAGTTTTTTAACCTTTAAAAAAGATCTCCATTTCATTTTAGAATATATTGTTCCTTGAAGAAAGACTCATTGTTTTTGCTACTAACACTGAGATGTTGGCACATGCATCTCTAATTTGTATGCATCTGATTATTGCTGGTCATCATTGGTTGCACTTGAGTCCTTGGCACCTGTGTATGTCTATGAAGTCATTGTGCTAATGTTTATCACCTCTACTCTTTAGCATGACATAAATTTCCATGCTTCCTCCTCAAATATAATACATTTTTTAAAGTTTGTGATTTTTGTGTGTGTGTATCACATAGAACATCCCAAACCATCTTATTGCACTATACACCCACTTCCCAGATAGCACCCTCCCATAGCCTCCCTCCCCCACTACAGCCCTTATACTCTGATATCCCTGCTACTATCTGCTATGTTGTTGGCACCCCAGCCAATCCCCACTACTTGCCCTTCTGGTGAATCTAGTCAGCCTATCTAGAAGTCTTTGTTTTAGGAGGCTCAGATATTCCTCTTCTAGCAACAATCAGTTGTCCATACCCCTTTAGATAAGATTAGGGTCTGCTTTTCATTTTCCCAGTTCTATGCTGGGTTACTATTTAGGAGTCCCTTTGGTCACCCTGGCCAACAACTCAAAAGAAGGTATCTCATATCTGGCATTGTTGCTTGTTATGTAGCCTTTAGCTATGCATAGACTCTTAAGAAATTATATTGACCCCTTTAATCGTCAGTTATACTTTCCTTTTGGATGTATAAGGCCATACAGTTGGCCCAGATAAACCAATTTATTTTCACTCTTAATGTCATTTGAGGATCTGTTCCTCAGGAGTCACATGGCTTGGGAGGAGCCCCTGGTTCCTTTCTTATACCAATTCCGCCTATGTGAAGATAAGTCAAAGGTCCTGCTTGACCATGGTTGGCTTCACTTAGAAACATGGAGGAAGTGATTCCTCTGTGTTGACCCTCCACTTTGAAGACCCGACACTGGTTCAAGTCCATCTCGTGGGCTCTCCTAACCTCCTTGATCAAGAGAACAGATGACCCACCACAATTACAGGACATTTTGAGAGATGCTCATAGTTCCCTGGAACTAGTCGACCTCAGAGGGCAAGGAGCAAAAATTGTCCTTTATGTCCCTCTGACCGAATTAGTATAGGCCTCAAAGTATGTCTGTTAAACATCCAAGAAGGTTAGTTCCACCACTCTGGTACTTTTAATTACTGTGTGTCATATAGATAAATCTTGGGCAAAGACCAGCTGTTCTCAGATAAGACTTACCTAGACATATATTTCTTGATCTGCTATGTATAATTTGTCAGCATGTTGTAGGAGTAATATGGTTCTCTCTGGTTTTCAAAACTAGCTAGGCATTGTTTATCTCTCGCATTGTTTCACCCCTCCATCATGGTTTTGCCACTTAAGGTGCCCCCATTTCCCCCCTTTCTCCCTTAATAATACCCTTCTACTATGGTCCTACCTCTCTTGAGCTCCTTCTTTCCCTTTATCCCCTAAGTTCCATGTATACCCTTCCCTCCCCACTCCCTTCAACTAACCCAATTTTTATACATATCTTCCTTATTAACACCTGCTTCCTACTGTTCTTCTCTTTCAGGTTCTTTCTTTTCCTTTACCTCCCTGTTTCCTTTCCATTATCCTGGTTCCTGTAGTTATGTCTGGTTGCATACTTATTTATCAGAGTCTGGTTCTAGGATCCACATATGAGGGAGAACATATGTCGATTTTTTCTCTGAGTCTGTGTTACTTCACTTAGTATAACAGTTTCTAGTTCCATCCATTTACCTGCAAATTTCATGATTTCATCCTTCTTTATTGCTCAGTAAAACTTCATTGTATAAATGAACCACATTTCCATTACCCACTCGTCAATTGAGGAACACTTAGGTTGCTTCCATCTCTTAGCTATTGTGAAAAGAGCAGCAACAAACATGGATATACAAGTGTCTCTGCAATAGGATGCGTTCTTTGGGTATATGCCAAGGAGTGGTATAACTGGGTCAAATGGTAGGTTCATTTTTAGTTTTTTAAGCATTTGCCACACTTCTTTCCATAGGAGTTGAACAAGTTTGCAGCCCCACCAGCAGTGGATGAGCATTCCCCTTTCCCCACATCCTCTCCAACATTTGGTATCATTTGTTCTCTTGAT
>NW_008334003.1:422967-425273 GCF_000622305.1 Nannospalax galili
GTAACAGGTAGGGTTTTAATTTCATTTTTCTACAGGTGGAGATTCAGTTTTGCCAGCACGATTTGCTGATCATGCTGTCTTTCCTCCAGTGAATGTTTTTGGCCCCTTTGTCAAATATCAGGTGGTTGAAATTGAATTTACTCATATTTGGGTCTTCAATTTTGTTCCATTGATCTATAGGTCTATTTTTGTGCCAGTTCCATGTTGTTTCTATGACTATAGCTCTGTAATACAGCTTGAAATCTGGTATAGTAATCCCCCGGCAGTGCTGTTAGTGCTCAGGGTTGTTTTGGCTATCCAAGGTCTTTTGTGCTTCCATATGAATCTTAGGCTGGTTTTCTTCCAATTCTGTGAAAAATGTCATGAGGAGTTTCACTGGCATTGCATTGAATCTATAAAAGACTTTAGGTAGGATGGTCATTTTCACAATATTAATTCTCCCAATCCGTGAGCATGGGAGGTCCTTCCAACTTCTGATGTCTTTCTCCATCTCTTACTTTAATGATTTAAAATTTTCATTGTAGAGGTCCACTGGTTTTCTTCCAATTCTGTGAAAAATGTCATGAGGAGTTTCACTGGCATTGCATTGAATCTATAAAAGACTTTAGGTAGGATGGTCATTTTCACAATATTAATTCTCCCAATCCGTGAGCATGGGAGGTCCTTCCAACTTCTGATGTCTTTCTCCATCTCTTACTTTAATGATTTAAAATTTTCATTGTAGAGGTCCATAATGTCTTTGGTCAGCTTTATTCCAAGATTTTTTTTTTTTTGCAGCTATTGTGAAGGAGAGTGTTTCCATGTGCTCTTTCTCTGACTGCATGTTATTGGTATATAGAAAGGCTACATAGGTTAATTTGTAGGTTAATTTTGTAACCTGTCACTTTACTGAACTTGTTAATAATTTCTAGGAGTTTTCTGGTAGAATTTTTGGCATCTCTTAGATATAATATCATATCTGCAAAAAGGGATAATTTGATCTCTTCTTTTCCAATTATTACTCCTTTAATTTCCTGCTCTTGTCTTATTGCTCTTGCAAGAGTTTCAATTACTATGTTAAAGAGAAGTGGAGAGAGTGGACAGCCTTGTCTCGTTCCTGATTTCAATGGGAATGCTTCCAGTTTTGCTCCATTTAGATGATGTTGGCTGTGCCTTTGTTATATATGGCTTTAATTATGTTGAGGTATGTTCCCTCCAGTCCAATTCCCTCTAGGACTTTGAATATAAATGCATGTAGAATTTTGTCAAAGGCCTTCTTTACATCTATTGAGATGACCATGTGGTTCTTGTCTTTGAGCCCATTTATATGATTTATGATGTTTATTGACTTACGTATATTGAACCATCCCTGCATCTCTGGAATAAAGCTGACTTGATCATGGTGGATGATCTTTTGATGTATGTCAGTATGCGGTTTTCAAGTATCTTGTTCAGAACTTTTGCATGTATGTTCATTAAGGATATGGGTCTATAGTTTTCTTTTTTGGTTGTATCTTTACCTTCCTTTGGTATTAGAGTGATGCTGGCTTCATAGAAGGAATTTGGAAGTTCTCACTCCATTTCTATTTATTTGAATAAATTAAGTAGTATTGGGTGCAGATCTTCTTTAAATGTCTGATAGAATTCTGCTGTAAATCCATCTGGTCCTGGGCTTTTTATAATCAGGCAGTTTTGTATTACTGTTTTAATTTCTTTTTGTGTTATGGGTCTGTTTAAGCTGTTAATCTCTTCTTGGTTTAGTTTTGGTGGTTCCCATGCCTTTAGATATCCATTGATTTCTTTTAGGTTTTCAAATTTAGCAGTATATAGGTTCCCCTTACAATGTTCTGTATCTTTCTAGTTTCTGTTGTGATATTTCCCGTTTCATCTCTGATTTTGTTGATTTGGAAGCACTCTTTCTTTCTTTTGGTTAACTAGGCTAGCAGTCTGACAATCTTGTTTATCTTTTCAAAGAACCAGCTCTTGGATTCGTTAATTCTTTGTATTGTTTTCTTTGTTTCGATTTCATTAATTTCTGCCCTGATTTTCGTTATTTCTTCTTGTCTGATGGGTTTGGGGTTCTTTTGCTGTTGCTTTTCAAGTGTGTTGAGTTGCAACGTTAAATCATTTATTTGTGTTCTTTCCGATTTTTTGATGTAGGCACTTAGAGCTATAAACTTCCCTCTAAGAACCGCTTTCAGCATGTCCCAGAGGTTTTGTTGTGTTGTATTGTCCTTTTCATTTAATTCCAGGAATACTTTTATTTCTTTCTTAATTTCTCTTTTGACCCATTCATCATTCAGGAGTGTGTTGTTTAATCTCCATGT
>NW_008334003.1:425986-442913 GCF_000622305.1 Nannospalax galili
ATATAAAGGAAAACCCCTTGGGTATAGTCATTCCTTTCTTCAGCTCTTTGTATCTCTTCTAGAACTCTCAGAAGGTCTGGTTTTCTGGACATGAATTCCTTCAGCCTATTTATGTCATGGAAGATTCTTCTTTCCCCTTCGACTATAAGAGACATTTTGGTTGGGTATAGAAGTCTGGGTTGGCATATGTGGTCATTTAAAACTGGGAATACTTTGGTCCAGGCTCTTCTGGCTTTCATAGTTTGCACTGAAAAGTCAGCTGTAATCCTAATGGGTTTTTCTTTATATGTAACTTGTTGTTTCTCTTTTGCAGCTTTCAGAATTGTCTCTTTGTTTTGTATGCGTGTGTTTTTACTATGATGTGCCATGGACAGTTTCTTTTCTGGTCCTGCCTATTTTGTGTTCTATATGCTTTTTGTATTTTTATGGGCATGTTTTTCTTTAATTTTGGGAAATCTTCTTCCATTATTCTGTTGAAGATCTGGTCCATGCCATTATCTTGGGATTCTTCTCCTTCCTGTATGCCTATGATTTGTAAGTTTGGTCTTTTTATGGTGTCACACAATTCCTTCATATTCCATTCTTGTGATTTCTTAAATTTTTCATAATCTTTGCTTGAGTGTTCTAGTTCATCCACTTATCTTCCAGCCTTGATACTGTTTTCCATTTCATTCATCCTATTTTTGAGGCTTTCTCCTGTCTTTTCTAATTGGCTTACTGAGTATTTCACTTTCTTCTTCATTTCAGCCTGAGTATTCTTCAATATTTCTAGCTCTTTCCTGAATTCATTCAGAAGTTTATCCCTATCTTCCTTCAGCTCTATGATTACCTTGTTTGTGTGTTCTTTAAATTCACTGAATTCTTTTATCATATTCATCATTGTTCTTTTGAGTTCCATGTCCTGCATTGTCTCTAGGGGGTTCTCATTGTGCTCCTCTAGAGGATTACTGGTATTTGGTGTGGGTATGTTATTTTGGTTTTTCATGTTATTATTTTTTTCTCTGTGATTGTGACATGTGAATTTCTTTTGTAGTTTCTGATTCTTGTGTGAGACTCAAGCCTTCAAGTTTAGGTCTGCTTCTTTTGTCAACTTTATGTGTCTTTGGAGTTTACTTTTTGGGCATGAAAGGCTGGTTCCTCGAGGCTTCCAGCTCTCTCTTTTCATTTTATATTGACGTGGCCAGATTGCTTCTGTCTTCAGGAGTTCCCACAGAGGCCCAATTAGCTGAGGATCAGATGTTCTCGGGGTTTCTCCAAAGGTCTGGATCCCTCCAGGATAGATTTTGGCCTCTGGAATTTGGGGGTTGGACTGGCCTGGGAGCTGGACCTACGCAAGATGCTGTCTAGAGCAGCTGTTCGCCAGGCTACTCAGAGACATAAAGGAAGATGGGGGCAGAAGGCAGCCCCAAGGGCCCCTGGGGACTGCATTGAGGAGCTGGGTTGTTCTGGATGCAAAGAACCAGGAAGGGGAAAGTTGAGCCCTGGCGTCCAGGAAAGAGGCTGACTGCTTGTGCAGACCTGGGGAGGCAGAGGGAGGTGAGGGTGGGGCCAGGCCCAGAGCACCCCTGGGGCCCGGAGAAGGAAATGAGTTGCTCTGGATGCAGGGGATCAGGACGCAATGGTGGTTACCCAGGTGTCTGGGGCGCCAAGAAAAGGAATGGGACAGGACCCTGGGTAGGAGGAGAGACCAGCGGGGGACATGGGAGGGTGAGTGAGGCTGGGGGAATCAAGGCACAGAGGGCACGATCGATTTACCCTGGAGAGAGGCCTACAGGTGGGAGAGGTGCCTGTGTTTAGTGCAGGCGGAGAGAAGCAGAGGGAGGTGAGGGCGTGGTCAGGCCCAGAGTGCTCCTGCGGACCTGAGAAGGAATTGAGTTGCTCTGGATATAAAGGATCAGGAAGAAGCAGTGGTGGTTCCCCAGGTGTCTGGGACGCCAAGACAAGGAATGGGACAGGGCCCAGGCTAGGTGGAGAGACAACAGGGGAGATGGGAGGGTGAGTGAGGCTGGGGGATTCAAGGTGCGGAGGGCAGGATAAACCTACTCCGGAGAGAGAGGCCTGCGGGTCAGAGAGACGCCTGCAGGTCCTGCAGGCCCAGGGCACAAATGTAATTTTTTTTTTTATTTATTTTTTATTTGCATGAATGTTATGCTTACATGTGTAAATGTACCTTTGTCATGCAGTGCCTGTGGAGGACAGAAGAGGGAGTTGGATCTCCTGGAACTGGAGTTACAGATGTTTGTTAGCTGCTGTGTGGGTGCTGGGATTTGAACCTGGGTCTTCTGCAAGAATAGGCAGTGCTCTTAATCACTAAGTCTCTCCAGCCCCATAAATATAATTTTTTTAAAATTGAAAGTGTTTGGAGGCATGATTGAGCTTAAGACGTAATTTCTTGTATCTGGCTTTCTTTGTATTCTGGCAGAGAGAACAGACAACGGGAGCAAAACCAGAGAAATCCTGAAAAGCAGATGACCTTAAATACAGATGCACTGCCAAGACCGTGAAGTCAGCTGTACAGTTTTTGTCATTTATAAAATAAAATTATATCACCACAGAAAGTGATTATGAGGATTTCATGTGACCAACAGTAATACTCAATAGATGACAACTTTTGTCATGTCTACTGCTGTTGATGCATTCAATTGTTTTATATGGAAAGGAGATAAGGTATCCTAAGGCTAGTCATTTGAGATAAAGAAAAATAACCAGTCTGTTAAATAACCAGTAAGTTAGAGAGAACAGGTGAGAGTAGGTATCATACTTATTGAGGGTATCCTGGTCTCATCTTGGAAGAGAGTTGCAGACATTCTCAGAAAACCTTTTTTCCCTTCACAAACTCCCAAATAAAAACTTATAAAGACATATCTCCCCTTGCAAAGCTTCTCTGGCAGTTGTCCAAGACTGGTGTCGAGACTGGATGCAATCTGAGAAACTAACGGGATTCTGCCCGGAATGTTGTTTGGTAACTTCTAAGATGCATATTACATCATATTGAATTTTCATATTCTCTGTCTGGGGACACTGACTTGACACAGTGGGCCTTAACACCCAGGACAGAGTATATGAGTTCCAGTGGTAGGGGTTATGGGAGGGTGCTGGTGAGAATGGGGCTATAAAGATGATTCCGATTATTTGAGATATTCTGTGTGAAATACAACAAAATTTAATAAAAACAAATTGTAAAAAACAACTCATATTCTCATCTAAACTTCTAGAATGAGTTGTTTAAAACCATATAAATTGTAACTATTTTGATAGATGTTCAGTATGTATTGATACATTGCTTTCTAACCAATGCCTAACATCTTCTACATCCTTCACTGACAGGGTTACCATGAACACAACCCAGCAGTCTATGTTAAGCTATTTCACCTTCTAGCTAAACAATACTTCCCTTTAAGAAGCATCAGAACACCAAAGTTACCACAGAAGTCCTGACTCAACTTGTTTCTCTATTGTAGCATAAGATTAAAGCATTTTTCACCTACTAACCCCACCCCCACTCCTTAATCCTCTATCCGGCTGATTCACAATAGCTGTTAAATAACTAGACATTTAGGTAAAGGCAGACTGAACCTATAAATCAGCGTGTGTGATATAATAACTAACTCTTTCTGGCACAGCCTCCTTGTACTGTCTTGGTTTGCTTTTTTTATGCTGACTTCAGCAGCAGCATCTGTGTGAAGGGATTTAGCACAATTGTAAACACTAATCTCCAGGCTGCCAATGTCAATATGGGAATGTATGCAAGTCAGTGAAATTCTCAGTACATTCCTAGAGATGGAAATTGGACTTTTTTGAGAGCATATGTGTCCTCCAAAGCTGTTAAAATCTTCCTGGTACCTGAGTGAAATTTGTTGGGAATATCTTGGCTGGAAACTATAGAAACCATCAATGAACTGGTTTCAAAGGAGGATACAGGATGTCTTGTGGAATCTATTTGCAGAGATGTAGTAGTAACTAGGAAAGGACTGACACCAGAGTCAAGAAGCCAGGAAATCAGTTCCCTTTGTATGATAGACATTGCTGGTTTAGAAAAAACATTTTCCTTTTCATCTGAGAACATATCTGGATCATATATCCCATTAAGTGTGAGCATGTAGCTCCATTGTAGACTCCACTTAAAGTCTGACCCACAAATGTCTATTAAGTTTATCTCCCTCCCTCCCTTCCTCCCTCCCTTCTTCCTTCCCTCCCTCCCTTCCACCCTCCCTCCCTCCCCGCTTCCTTCTTTCTTCTCTCCCTCCATTCCCATCTGCTACCAGAATGATGATGATTGAGATATTGGAGGCAGTTGGCTGGGAACCAAAAACTAAAAGAATCTTGTCTCTGAACAACTGCAATCATCTACCATAAACTTCCTTTCCCATCACCATGTGATGAGAATGGTGTGAATGAGAACTAAATTTTATCTTAATTCCTATCCTCTTCCAGCTATTAAGATTTAATTTTTAGCAGCTAGTTATCACTCTAAAGAGCCTTTCCTACTATGGAAATGTCCTAACCTACAGCTTCAGAGCTCCTAGCTTGCAAATATGCTAAAAAATGAAAGAGAAGAGACTTCTGGCACTTGATCTCTTTTCCGAATTGTCAAGAATCAGACTGGCTCCTGACCAGTGGGTTAGCCCCATTCTTAATACAAGCAACTTTGATGAGGAAGGTGGGTTGTCATGATCAAAATGACATGAGGGTTCGTGTGAGCATAAACTTGTTAGGAAACTGAGCTTGTTTCAGCTCCACTGACAACCCAATGAGTAGTCTTTATCTCTGTATTTAACATCTTTGGGTGTCAGTCCCCTCCTCTTGATATGAGGGAGTTGGATCGCGTTGTCTACAAAGTCTTTTGCAGCTACAGTATTTTCTAATTCTTTTAAAATATTTTATTTATTAATGTTATTTTATGTGTATGAGTATTTTGCCTGCATGTATTTATATATGTACCTGAGGCCAGAAGGCATCAGATCCCTAGAACTAGAGTTATAGATGGTTGTTAGCTGTCATATGGGTGCTGGGAACTGAACCCAGGCTGTCTGCAAGAGCAGCCAGTGCTCTTAACCACTGAGCCATCTCTTCAGCCCAATATTTTCTAATTCTTAATCCTACTACACCCTCAAAACAATTCTTACACAGTAAAAGAGGATTTCCCTGAATCTATTTTGCAGTTTAGCATAGCAATGTCCAAAATGCTAAAGGCTACTTTAGGATTCTGAGTTACCCTTCTCAGTACCCTAACATTATGGGAACAAAAATGGATACCATTCCAAAAGTTAATCCTATGTTTTGGGGGTAGCACGGTAATGATTTCCACTACTGAACGTTTTTAAAGTTTTCACAATTTCTGGGATTACTGCAATCCCAGATTATATTATGTGTAATCATACTTTAGATATTTAAGGCTACAAATGCCAGAATCAGATTGCATGTATTCAGATCCCAATTCTGCCATTTGCTGACTGGAGGATAATATGTACCTTAGAAAGTTCCTATAAAGTTTTCAAAAATCACATACACAAGACTCTAGCACCTAAAAGTTCAAAATATGTTTGCTTAAAAGATGAACTTTTTACTTTTATTTTGGTTTTTTAAAGTATCTATTTACACTGTCTTAAAGCCCCTAAAAGCTAGACACTCAATTTTCATTAAAACTATTATCATTCAGCCCCTGGTCTGTCTGGAACATAGCACTTGCTTAGTAAATCTTTTAAAACAGGAACATAAAGAAACAGTCTTACCAGTCACATGACAAAGATGCGAATAACAGTATTTTTCTCATTTCTAGGTCCTTCAATAAAGTATTTTGTATTAAGGAATATATTTTAGGTCAAAGGAGCATTCCTTTATGTATAGCCCTAAGGGATGGTCATTATTTTACTCCAGGCTTCCTAGCATGTGGCTGTAGGTAGAATTACTTGAGGCCTGGGGAGCTCTTTAAATACTCTGTGCTGATACCTGGTTCTCCTCGAATCTTCTAAGTTAGAATCGGGTCTATGCATCAAGATAGTTTTAACGCACTGTAAGGTAGCAGTCATTGTTAGAACTTCTGTTGTGGCCTACCTGCTCATGTCTCAGTGATATGTCAAACACATATTTCTTTCATTTTTGTAACTTAAACTTTTTGCCTTCTCCATTGCTCAATATGGCCAATTAGGCACAGTATTAGTCAGTGTTCTCCAGAAAAACAGAACCAACAAGATGTGTTGTTTTAAGGAACTGGCTCATACAACTGGGCAGACTTGAGAAGTCCAAACTCTTCAGGTAGAGCAGCAAACTAGAGACCTGAGGAGAGCTGTTGAGTTCTCAAACTATCTGCTGGCAGAATCCTCTTGTCTCCAGGGAGATCAATCTTTTCTATTAAGTCCAACTTAACAGAAACAAGAAGGCTAAATTGCTTTACTCAAAGTCTACTAACGTAAATGTTAGGCTCATCTTTACACAAAAATCACCAAAAACCTGAGGGTAATATTTGAGCAAAAATTTGGTTATCCATGGCCTAGACAAACTGACCCATAAAATTACCTGTTACAGACATTGGGGACCCCGGTGTTTGCCTGTATGATCCATGCATTCTGAAGCAGGCGTTGCTCTATAAAAATCTCTTTTCCCATGGTAGGGATGATGACTGCTCTCCCTGAAGCAGAGAAGGTAAAGCTGAGGTGGGAGGGTTAAAAGTCTGACTCAAAGTACAGCTCTCACAATAGCCTGGGGAAGATCCTGCATGGCTGTCTTTATCTGCAGGAGTTCTCTTATTTCACATTCAATTCCCTGTGAATGTCTCTGAGCCACTATGTCTGTCAAATGAATATATACATTCATCCATTCTTATGGGAATTACAGCCAGGAAATCTAGGTTAATCCCAGATCAAAACTGCCAATGTAACCAAGCAACTGTCCCCTGAATGTAGACACAATTATGTCAACATACAACTACACTTTTCAAAAATTCTGCTCCAAAACTTGAAATTTGTCAGAGTTCTCAGGGAAAAGTTTGTATCTTCATGGATGCAGGAACTTCAACTTTAGATTAAAAAATATCTGTACAAAACTGCTTGTGGTGGTTTGTGCTCTTAATCCCAGCCCTCAGAAGGCTGAAGCAGGAGGACAGAGGGTTCAAAGCTATTCTCATTCACATAGTGAGTTTGAGGCCACCCAGGCTACATAAGACTCTGTCACAACACACCCACCCCCTCCACAGACAGACAGACACACACACACATACACACACACACATACACACGTACAAATACCTGTGCAGTCTTACCTATTGGGAAAATATTACTGCTCTGCATTAGCTATTAGTTTACCTAGACTACATGAGTAGAATGTTAGAGGTATATAACCTCAGAATTATTAGAAATGTGTTCCATTCATTTAATTCCAAGCATTTTAAAATAAGCTTTATTTAGAATATCTATGAAGCAAGTTGACTTTTACCTTGAAAATTCAAACAGACAGTATTTACAATGAACTGGAGTTTAAACTAATAATTTTTGGTTAATTTCTCATATCTATTAGACAATCATATCATCCATACAAAATCTCCTTACATTTCTTGCCCTCTCACTCTCTTTCCCATCTCTAAATCAGATAATTTACATAGTTTGGGTTAGTTTTTGTGAAATTTTAAATGAATCTTTAATAGTGTCTAGCTTTATACATTCACATGCCAAACCATACATCATCTTTGTAATTGAGCTAAATTAAGCAATAACATATTATTAATAACCCCACTTATTTAAAAGATAATTACTGACTCCTGAATTAATGCTATCCAAAGTTAGATCCCAAGCGTTGTTCTTGTTAAAGTTGCATGCAATGCCTGATCCAAACTAAAGGCATCACTCTTTCTATTGATTGACTAAAAATAAAACCATACTTTAAAATTTTAGGCATAACCCTTTTTCACTAGTAGCATTTTTTATGTCATTATTAGATTGAACTGGTCAATTTAGGCATGATTTTAAGGTTGTAAAACTTTTAGACATATGAGGAGCAAATTTGAAAGGTGAGGAAATTTGATTCCCTTACGAGTACCGGAAACTACCTGACTGTGACTGTAAAACTGTTTACTCCATTTTCCACACTGTCTGAGAGTCAGAGATGGTTCACACAGCAAAGACTAAATCTTTTGAGCAATGTGTCACGATCTGCAAGGTATCTAGCAAAACAATTGTCATTATGACAAGAATAAAAACATTCACTATCTCTGCATATTTTTTAAAGAGAATGTCTTCTTATCCCCTGAATCCATTTTCAGAATCCTTTCCTCTGCTGTATAGAATGTACACAAATCATTTTTGTTAATGATTAACAAAAGGAAAGAACCTGCCTTACATACTGAAGAACTAAGTCAGAAAACAGAGGGAGACAGACAAAAAAATTATCAAGTTACGTTTGTGAGAGTCAGTGAAGGCGGTGGGGAAAGAAAGCTGTTTGGGGGCGGTTTTGAAAAAGTGAGACTGAGATAGTTAAGGAATTTCCTGTGCATTTTCAAGATCACTGAGGAGTTAAATTGCTTTTGACTGTTTCTCTAAATGTAATTCCCTGCAGAGAAGAAGCCATGGGAGGCTCAGCTTTATTTAGACTATATTACTTCACCAAAATAATGTGCTTATTTTTAATAAATTGAAGTAACATTGCTTTCATTCAGTTGCACTCTGATGTCTCCCTGTCTTATGGAGACCATAAGTCAGGTTAAAGCTGTCTTGTGAGAAATGATACAGCCCATAATGACCTGAAAGCAGAACACTGATTCCTAGATGATAAGAAAAGGGGATGGAAATTAGAGAGACTAGAGTTGTGTATTCTGTATGAATTTGCTAAAATATCACATGGTGCCCACTGGCTTTCAGTTACTGTGACAAAGTACCTTGGACAATCAGCTTAGAAAACAGGAAAGGTTTATTTTGACACTCTTTTGGGGGTTTTGGTCTGTGGTTGCTTGGCTTTCTTGTACTGTGGTGACACAGTACATCATGATGGGGGCACATGGTAAAGAAGCCTATTCACCTCATGGTGACGAGGGAGTAAAAACAGAGGAATAAACAAGATGAAAACATCCTTTTCAAGGTCAAGCCCCAAATAACCCAACTTCTATGAACTAGGCCAACCCACAAAAGTTCTACCACCTTCTCATAGTTTTGCAGACTGTGGATCAAGCCTTCAACATGTGGGCATTGGGGGACTTTTAAGATCCAAGCTAAGCTTCCACTGAAACCCATTAATACATACATTTATGCATCTTACAAATTTAAAAAAAAAGAAATGCTGAATCCCAGAATTTGACCTAGGTGTTCTGAATATGCCTTTGATATGACAACCCATTGAATATGCATTTGATATGATCTGTGTCATGTGATCTGTATGCACATTGGCATTGAGAAATACTATTCAACATCACAGAACTTCCCCAAGGGAAGTTTATTGGGATCATTTAGCGTACCTGCCAAATACACATTTCTCTTTTTTCTCCTTTTGCTTTTTAAATTTTTATTGTATTTTTGCTAATATCAGACAATATGTTTTGATCGTAGTTAGAGCCCCCTCCCCTCTTATAGCCCCCTCACCAGATTCCATGTACTCTGCCATATATATTAAAGCCTATCATGTCAAGTTTGTGTCCCCAAATGTGCTTTGGTGTGCATCCATCCACTGGAGACTGGTTAACTTATCTAGCATCGCATCCTTAAAGAAAACTGACTTTCCCTCTCCCAGTAGTTATTGGTTGCCAACAGTTCCTCACTAAGGTTGGGGCTTCATACCCACCTCCCCATGCACGTACCCACTTCCCCACTTCTGTGATGGAATTGTGTCTGGCTTGACCTTACATGGGTCTTGTGCATACTGTCACCATTGCTGTAAGTTCAAATGAGTAACTTCCCAGCTGTCTGGAAAAACTCTGTTTACTTGTGGTCATCAACCACCTTACAATCTTTCAATCTTTCTGGCCCCTCATCTGCAATAGTCCCTGAGCTTTGCCTGGCAGAGGTTTGATACAGGTGTCTTATTCAGGGATAAGCACTGTGCAGTCTCTTGTTCTCTGCGCTTTGGCCAGTTGTAGCTTTCTGGGTTAAAATATACCATTTCTTGGACTATACCAGAGACCTAGCATTCCAATCCAAATCTTGGTAATATTCTGTGTGTGACTGTGATATGTACTAAAGCTTGAGGAACAAAGCATTGTGCTGTGTGCTGCTGTGTATTGAGAGCTTTGACTGCCAGGTGCTCCATCCTATCTCACCACCAAGTTTGCTGTGCTACCTATAGTGCCCCACCCTTCCTGGTCCAAGACAAGCAAGCATAGAAAGCTGTTTCTGGCCTACTGTCTTGGGAATGTCATGTTTTTCCACACTACTATTTCACTATTGGAGCAAAAGACTTGAACACAGATTTTTTTTTTTTTTAAGTGCTCACAGAGTCTTTGACATCTTAAGGATAAAAGTCCTTCTGCAAAGAGTCACCCGGGGAAACCTTAGCTTATTCCTTAAGTGCCTTTAACAGAGGGAAAGTTCTGGGTTTGTTACTTCTAAGACTTATTTTAAATTCATAGCATAATGCTCAATGCTTTCAGTACATTTAAGGGGAGGGGCAATGCTGGGGAAACTGCTCACTTCTGGTGCCTTCTCCACCACCTGGAAGCCACTGGCCTTGGGCAGATAATGTAACCTTCCTGAGCCTTCTTGCCTCATCTACAAAATGAGGATAATGATGCTGCCTGAAGGTCCGGCACTGCTCCAGATTGTCCCTTGAGAGCCCTTCCAACTCTGAGATCCTTTTCATCATTCTGTAAAGTTAACATACACTGTAGTAGTCACCACTGTGTGTTATACATCTCTAGCTTCTTTCTTTTCCTCTCCTATCTGCTGTTGACTTGAAATCTCATAGACACACCTCTCCCTTATGCTATTTCTAGTAGAAATTTAGAATATCTTTTCAGAGGAATTTATTTTCACTACATGTTTAAAATATACTTGTATTTAAGATAATTAACCTGTCACAGTTGAAACACTGTTTGTATTAATTATCTAGCTAAGTAGATGCAGGTGAAATGGATGGGTGTGAATAAAGAGCCATACTTAAGAAATGTAATAGTAGCCACTTAATTTAACTACCCACTGACCTCATCTAAAATACACAAGAACAAAATGATGTGGTAGACCCTGGCAGGTTTCACTTGCAGTAGGAGCAACTCAGCAAATAGTATTAGTAATATCATCTGTAAAATTCAGTGAGCTACTGGGCCATTCAAACTGGATGGATAATTCCCAGGCCAAGCATGAATATGTATGTTGTAATCCCAACACTTGGGAGGCAGAGATAGGATCAGGAGTTCAATATGTGGCCAGCCTTAGCCACATATTGAATTCAAGGCCAGACTGGGCTATAAGCAACCAAACAGAATACATACATATCAAAACTGACCTGATTTCACCCCTATTACTTTTTAATTATAACTAAAATATGGCCTCTCACATTTCCCAAAATAGGACCAGGTATTTTGTAGACTATAATGAGGTCAGTTTAAGTGATCACTTGAACTTTGAAGAATTCTTGTTAAACATCTGAATGCTGTATGCAAGCAGCTCCCTGGTACCAGATTATATATAAAACATTTTGTTATACTTATATCTTGATGGTTGAGTAATATATTCATTAAGAGAAGAAGCATTAGAAGCAAACAGACATCAGCATGACTCCTGACTTACTTAACAGCTATAAAACATTAAGTTTTCTCATCTGCAGTAATGTTAAAATATCTTCCTAGAAGAATGCTGAGGGATGAAGGAAATGAGGTGTGTTACTCATGAGTTTTCACATTCTTTTAGTAAAAAATTGTTACTGTGTGTCTTCTATATGCTAGGCATGTAAGTGCTTAAAAATGCCAGGGGAGCAGCTAGTAAAGCCCCTACCATCATTAAGACAACATTCTAGTGACCTATCACAACCTTTGTCTCACAGGAATTGTTCAGCTCTGGTGACTGATCTATTGTTGTTATTGTCATTTTCATTATTAATGTATGTTACTTTATATTTTGATTTTTGTTTCTTTACTGTGCTGGGGACCAAACCCAAGGGTCTTGTGCATGTTAACCAAGTGCTCTATCACAGAGCCACATTTCCAGTCCTTAAATGTTTAATATTTTAATTCAAAATTAAATGTCAAATCTTAACTGCCACTAAAAGTTTAATGCCACAGTAATAAATAGGTTTTCTGCCTATGATAACATCTCCCACAAGTATGTGCAGCTTTTCTGAACTCAGTTCCTCTGTAAGGGGTTAAAATCCTGAGGTGTCTTCTATCTGGCACTGCATTCCCTTCCAAGCAGCTCCTAGGTTAATATGCATTAATGTTCAGACACTCTACATACATTTCTCATAGGGTTTCTAGGGCATCACTTTTCCCTCTAGGTTTCTTAGCACCCCGAGATTCACTCATTGCTACTCTTTTTTCTCCCATCCAGCCTCCTCTTCCCTCCCTTCCTAGTCACAGTGGCCCCATGATTCCCACTCTCCCCCAATACCTCTCGATTTCTGACATCTTTCCATTCCTGACTTCCCTCCCTCCCCCACCCATGGTCCCTTGTGTGTCCCTCCCTCCTCTCCTCTCCTCTCCTCCCTGCTGATTACTTCCACTTTCTCCACCTCCCTCAGGTAACACCTGCTCCCTACTGTCCCCCTTTCAGGTTGTTTCTTTTCCTCTACCTCCATGTATCTTTTGCCTTTTCCTGGCTCCTGGTGTTACTTCAGAATTTATGTACTCACATACAAGGGATTGGTGCTACAGTCCACAGATGAGGGAGAACATGTGTTGCTTGCTTTTCTGCATTTGTGTAGCACTCATCAAAGAAACTTCTTTTTGCAACAGATGGAGGCTACTGCAGAGTTTCACATCTGGTCAGCACAGAGAACATATACCTGGGAGATAGCCGGTACTAGGTGACACATCTACAGTTGAATCCCTACAACCAAGGTTCACGGAACATAGTGGAATAAGAGGTAGAGAGAGGGCTAATGCACCTCTCAGCTCTCACCAGTGAGGCTTCCATGTACACCAGAGTGAGTTACACACAGAAGGTCTCAACTGGCCAAGTTTTGGAGAATAAGAGACTGTAGAGTGTAGGATGGGACTCCTATATGGAACCTCACCCATTCACAGCTCAGGGACCATTGCAGAAGAGGAGGCGGAAAGCTTATAAGAGCTGGGGCTGGTTCATGAATGTATGAGGTGGAGGCTTCCAGGCAAATGGAGGCTTGCTTATGTGCACCTGTGGCAGCAGTGGCATCCAAGGCAGGACCCATGTCAGCCCAATTAAACAAGGGCCCAAAGGGGAGGTGAGCAATAGGTGGCAGGTCAGCATTAGATGGAAAACTATTTGAGACTGGTTGCTGCTGGGTGAGGGAGAGTATGACTTACGTACCACCACTGGATGGGCTGACTAGACTCCAGTGGACACATTCACACTGACAGACATTTGGGCACAAACACCTGAATGAATAAGACTCAGCATGTATGGCAGAGTGCATAGGGTTTGGTGGGGGAGGGGGAGGTATGGATGGGGAGGGGGTCTGGATTTGAACAGGAAATGTTGTATGAAATTTTAAAAGCTCAATAAAAAAACAGTTAAAAAAAAAAAATCCCGAGGTGCTGACAACAGAACAAACGTTCAATCAAAAGGAAAAGTTTAAAATAAGTTTTAACAATGGTGACTGCATGCAAAAAGTCACATGCAACCTCAAACCAGACAAAATCCCAGCATAGACATGGGGAAGTGGGCAAAAAATCCAAACCCTACTTAAGGAACTTTTGGCAACGAATGTCTGCTGGGAGGAAGACAGTCTCTTAAAGGGATGTGACCCAATAGGCTAACCAGGTTCCAGTGGATGGACCCACACTGAAGGACATTTTATTTAGGGACAAATTAGACTCTATAGGCCATATATATATTAAATTGGGTGGGAAGCATTAAGGGGAGGCACAAGTAGGGATGGAATCTAAATGCCACCAAATTACATTGTGTGAAAATCTCAAAATCCAATACACATTTTTAATTAAAGGTAAAAATTAATTTATTTAATTTAATGAGTTTTAAAACCCAAGTGCTGTTGAAACTATCTAGAAGAGCTGATGGGGCAATGTTTAAGATCATGGATTCTCCGGCCATTTGATTAGGTTTGAATTCAAACTCTGTACTTGTTAGTTTAATAACACTGGGTAACTTAATCAATCTTTGCCTCAATTTTCTTATATGCAATGCAGAAATAATAATAGTGCAATGGTAATTTTGATTGTCTATTTGATTGGATTAAGAAATGCCTTGGGGGACTGGAGAGATTATTTAATGCTTAAGAGCACTAGCTGCTCTTACAGTGATGGATCCAAAGCCCCCAGAATAATGGATTTAAACTAAAATCCCCCAGGCCTGAGAAAAACTGTACAAGAAAGTAAAAATAAAAAATAATTCTGAATGCTAAGAACAAGCTGAGCGGACCTTTTACATGCTCTTTTGCCCAAGCTGGAAATCATCCCAGAATTCCCCTCCTACCTCTGCTTGGCACATAGCCGCCACTTTCTCTACTTGGCACACAGCCGCCGCTTGTATGGTTTTAAAAGAAAGCTTGTGAGCTGAATACTTCACTTCTCCTTATGATTAAGGTAGAAGTCCATCTATAGATGAATAAACCTCTTGCTTGTTGCATCTTCTGGTTTGAGGACTGAGTTATTGGGGTGCGGCCTCCCGTGGAAGTTGGGTACCCCAGTCTGGGGGTCCAACAACAGAGGACATACGGATGTTCGTTTCCCAGCATCCTTATGATAGCTAACAAATGTCTGTTCCAGGAGATCCAAAAACCTCCTCTGGCTTCTTTGGGCATCTCATGCATCAGTGCACTTACATACAATCAGGCAAAACACTCACACACATAAAAGATAAATAAAAAAAATACTAAATTAAAAAAGAAATACTTTGGGATATGATCAATACACATTGTATAGATGTATAGAACTTTCTAATAATGAGATATTATTTTAGAAAAACATTAGTTTTTGGGTTAAGAAGCGCGCAGTAAGGATTTTGTTTTGTCTCGTCTGTATTTGTGCTTGGGGATCCTAAAAGTAAAAATAATAAATGCAGTGTGAGTTTGAGTGAAAGGACCGGTCCACATGAATGTAATTTAGTGTGATATGCATGTGTTTGAAGGTTACATTATTATCTTAAAGGGGAAGATCTGGTTTTTCTAGATTCTCCATTTTAAGCTTTCCTCCACTCTTTTTACCTTTCCTTCTATTTTCGGCTCAAGTCTTCGCGTGGGACCATTAAAGGCAAAGGAGCAATTGAGGTTTTCTGGTCAGGGCCACTCCCTGATGTAAGCCAAAGGCTCTTAGCCCTCTTAGTGGACCCCGACTGCCCACACGGGTGGAGACGAGACAGCCTTCCTGTACTTCCTTCTCCTCTCTTCAGCCACTGAAAAAGCCCCGTGGGCACGGTTCGAGCAAATAAGAGCCACAGGGTGCTCGCCACTAAAAGACTCCCGTGGAACGATAAGGGGGTCCCAGGCGTGAATCCCAGATAAATTCATGTCCCCTGCAGAAGAAAAACTGGGCAACGATAGGTACTTGTTCATAAGCACATTCACAGGTCACTATTGTTTGGAGTGGCATCTTCATCTCTTTCTCTTTCTCTCTCTCTCTCTCTCTCTCTCTCTCTCTCTCTTGTGTCCTCTATCATGGGTCAATCATTAACTACCCCTTTAAGCTTAACCCTGGAACACTGGAAGGAGGTCATGGAACGGGCCTGTAATTTATCACTGGAGGTTAAAAAAAAATGTGGCAGAATCTCTGTTCCTCTGTGTGGCCCTGTTTTGAAAAAGGATGGCCAAGGGATGGGACTTTTGACCTTGCTACTATCTTACAGGTTAAGGAATACATTTTCAACTCAGGACCACATGGACACCCGGACCAGGTGGCCTATATAGTCACCTAGGAAGACTTGGCCCGGAACCCTATACCTTGGGCACGACCATTCCTACCTCCACGGGGAACCAGAGAGACTAATCAAGGGCCCTCTACCCCTTCAGTTCCCCCAAATCTCACTTCTTCCTTTTTACCCCTCCAGTCTTCCCCTGAAAAGAAGAAGCAGAAGCCAGTCCTCCCTGAGGACCAAGCCTCCTTAACCCTCCTTGATCCTCCACCTCCCTATCCACCTGCACAGGCACCCCCACCCCAAGAACTACCTCATCCCTCTCCTTATTCCACTGAACCTGACCAATCTCCCCCTCCATCTAGCAGACTTCGCCTGAAAAGAGATAGAGGGGGTCCTTCTGGTGGAACCTGGACTGCCCATGTTTTTCCCCTCCGAACTGTAGGGGATCAGATCCAATACTGGCCTTTCTCAGCCTCAGATTTGTATAATTAGAAAACTCATAACCCTTCTTTTTCTCAGGACCCTCAGGCTTTAACTTCTTTAATTGAATCTATTCTCCTTACCCACCAACCCACTTGGGAAGATTGTCAGCAACTCCTCCAGGCACTTCTGACCACAGAGGAAAGACAGCGAGTCATCCTGGAGGCCCGGAAAAATGTCCCCAGGCAGGATGGGAGATCCACTCTGCTCCCAAATGAAATAGACGCAGGATTTCCTCTGACCAGACCCAATTGGGACCCTGAAACCGTGGCTGGTAGGGAGCGTCTCCGTCTTTATCGCCAGACTCTGTTAGCGGGTCTCAAAGGGGCCGGAAGGCGCCCCGACAAATTTGGCAAAGGTACGTGCTATAACCCAAGGAGAAAATAAAACCCCCGCAGGGTTTCGAGAACACTTGATAGAAGGATATCGGATGTACACCCCTTTTGATCCCACAGCCCAGGAGCATCAGGCAGATCTTATTATGGCCTTTATAGGACAATCAGCTCCTGACATTCGTGGTAAGCTCCAAC
>NW_008334003.1:444628-449123 GCF_000622305.1 Nannospalax galili
AAGGTAGTGGGAGATTGTGTCTCATGTTCCCTGGTGAATGCTACCAGGTCAAAGGTCCCATCTGGTAAGAGAGAAAGAGGAACACGACCAGGGACTAACTGGGAAGTAGATTTTACTGAGGTACTCCCAGGAAAATATGGGTATAAATACCTTTTAGTGTTTATAGACACTTTTTCAGGGTGGGTTGAAGCTTTCCCCACCCAAAAGGAAACAGCTCAGACTGTGGTGAAGAAGCTGATTGAAGAAATCTTCCCTCGATTTGGACTGCCCAAGGTAATTGGGTCTGATAATGGCCCAGCCTTTGTCTCCCAGGTAAGTCAGGGAGTGGCCAAAGCATTGGGGATTAATTGGAAATTACATTGTGCTTACAGACCCCAAAGTTCAGGACAGGTAGAAAAAATGAATAGAACTATTAAAGAGACCGTAACTAAATTAGCTCTAGAGACTGGCACTATTTCGGGCTAGAAATACTCCTGCTATACATGGCTTAACCCCCTATGAAATCCTTTTTGGAGGACCACCTCCTGTCCTCAATGTAACTTTATCCCCCTTGCCCTCTTCTTTTGACAATCCCAGCCTAAAAACAAGACTTCAAGCCCTTCAGATTATCCAGAACCAGGTTTGGAAGCCTCTGGCTGCTGTCTACCGGCCTGGGAGTCCACAAACGTCCCACTCCTACCAGATTGGTGATCAGGTGTACATGAGAAGACACAATGTAAAGACTCTTGAACCACGGTGGAAAGGACCCTACACAGTTCTCCTGACTACACCCACAGCCCTTAAAGTAGACGGGATCTCGGCTTGGATCCACGTTTCTCACGCCAAGAGAGCTCCAGCCCAGGACGACATAGAAAAATGACATCTCCACAAGACATCCAATCCTCTAAAAGTAAGACTCTCCAGAGATACTTAATAATTCTTCTTGTTTGTAGGCTTGTCCCCAGTCAAGGAAGCCCCCATCTCCCTATGCTGACTACCTGGAGTAATTAATCAAATGGGGATTACTAAACTTCGCCAAAGATTAAAGACAAAAAGAACGTGAATCCAAACAGGGATGGTTTGAAGGCTGGTTTAATAAAAGCCCCTGGTTAACTACCTTAGTATCCACCCTAATAGGTCCCCTGGTAATTCTTCTCCTTCTTTTAACTTTTGGACCATGCATCCTCAATAGACTGCTACAATTTATCAGAGACCGATTATCAGTAACTCAGGCTCTGGTTCTTACTCAGCAATACCATGCTTCAAAAGGAACAGAAGATCTATAGATTTTAGGATTAAAATCTTACTATAAGAAAAGGGGGGAAATGATGGACCCAAGTCCCCCCCAAATGATGGACCCAAGTCCCTCCAAAATGATAGATTTAAACTAAAATCCCCCAGGCCTGAGAAAAACTGTACAAGGAAGTAAAAATAAAAAAATAATTCTGAATGCTAAGAACAAGCTGAGCTGACCTTTTTCATGCTCCTCTGCCCAAGCTGGAAATCATCCCAGAAATTCCCCCCTACCTCTGCTTGGCACATAGCCGCCGCTTTTCTTCTTGGCACATAGCCGCCGCCAGAAACCCCCCCCTGCCTCTGCTTGGCACATAGCCGCCGCTTTCTCTACTTGGCACACAGCCGCCGCTTGTATGGTTTTAAAAGAAAGCTTGTGAGCTGAATACTTCACTTCTCCTTATGATTAAGGTAGAAGTCCATCTATAGATGAATAAACCTCTTGCTTGTTGCATCTTCTGGTTTGAGGACTGAGTTATTGGGGTGCGGCCTCCCATGGAAGTTGGGTACCCCAGTCTGGGGGTCCAACAACAGAGGACATACGGATGTTCGTTTCCCAGCATCCTTATGATAGCTAACAAATGTCTGTTCCAGGAGATCCAAAAACCTCCTCTGGCTTCTTTGGGCATCTCATGCATCAGTGCACTTACATACAATCAGGCAAAACACTCACACACATAAAAGATAAATAAAAAAAATACTAAATTAAAAAAGAAATACTTTGGGATATGATCAATACACATTGTATAGATGTATAGAACTTTCTAATAATGAGATATTATTTTAGAAAAACATTAAAATTTTGTGAAGGATCTATATCCACAAATTGAATTTACATTTCAATTAAGAATTAGATTAATTTTAAATTGATTTTTCAGAGTGGAAAAAAAGGAAATTAGGCATTAGAAATAATTTGGATGTGTCTGTGAGGGCAATCCTACAAGGATTAACTGGGAGAAGACCCTTCCTGAACGTAGGAGGCACAATCCCATGGACTGAGTTCTATAAAATAAAAAAAGGGGAAGGAAAGAGCTGGCTAAGTTCCAGCATTGATCCCTCTGCTTCCTGGTCTGTCTGGATATGAGCAAACAGCCTCGTGCTCTCATTCCCACCGCCACAGCTCTCCTGCTGCCTTGTCTGCTCTACCATGATGGACTGTACCTCAAATCGTGAACTCAAATCCTTCCTCTAAGTTGCTTTTGTCAGGTATTTGGCCACAGCATCAAGAAAAGTAACTGATACAGATATTTCCTATGTCAAATAGTGTTGTGAATATTAAATAAAGATGATCTCTTTACAATTGTTTCTAGCACAAAGTAACAAGTACTAAATAACATCATTATTGGTATAGTTTCGAATTAAAGAGCCCACATGAAACTTATCATTAACATGTGGAGAAAAATGTGATGTGAGTAACTATTCTGAACCTCCCTGGGTGGTACTGAGAGAGTAATTCAAAGCCCTGAACATGACATGTTTGGCTGCTAGCTGCATTCTCCAAATTGTGTTCCACAGAATGTTAATAAAAATGAGTTCTAAAAACCCTAAATCTGAGAAAAGGTCTTCTTCAAAAATTTAATATGTTCATATGCCAGGCCAGATTTCAAGAGGTGAATTTATAAAAAGTATGTTACCAATCTTGAAGATTTAGTGGAAATAAAGTATGAGAAACAGCAACTTCTGAATAGACATATTCTGAATAGCATCCTACTGAAAGACAGAAACAGAGGGAAATTTGATGTGTGGCATTTCACATTACTTCCTTGATTTATTGTCTTACAGATCTTGTTTCTATGTAATGACAAAAATGCTAACTCCAATTAATTTAAAAAGTGTGTCATGACTGTAGTAGTCACCTTGCCAATGACATGCAAAGTAAAGGAAGTATTCTTTCAATATTTAAATGCTTTACATGGATCAGCTAAGAGGTCACATAACTAACTGAGCAAAGGGGAGAAGCTGACCTACAACTTCATTGCTTTACTTTCATCTTGCTAATTCATCAGAATTACCAACCCACTCACAGGCCATAACTGGTTGTAGGACTTCCAGTCTATGTGAAACTTAAAACAGTGGATGATGGGAATTTTGTTCTTGGTTACATGGAGCAGCAGCTATAATTGCCCCCCAAATTATCGCATTGAGAACATATTTGAAAATTATGTTTTGTTAGTCTTTGAAAGGCCAAGAACAACAAAAATCTGGAAAAGGGTAGGACTACTTTTAAGGAACTTGCTTGGGAACCCTCAAGACCTTCTGTTCTTCAGCATAATGTTTTTATGAGCCAAGTCAAATTTGCTTTTCTCCTGATTTTTTGAGACTGGTTCAACTTTTCTGTCTGATATTTGCTTCCAGTTTAAAAAAAAAAATCATGTGTTGGTAAAATGCTATTGTTAAACATCAATAGGCAATTTAATAGAAGATATTTAATTAGTAAAATTGAAAACAAACTTCATTCCTGGAAATATATAGGGGCTCTCTAATCTTTATTGTGTATTATAATGGCATTCCTGACTTTAAGTGTATTTTATATAATAAAAGTTAAACATTGAAAGTTATCAGAAACAAATACAAATTGTGACCCAGAGACATACTAAAATTTGTCTTTTTAAGGATACTATGTAGTTTTGATTCACGCTTCCAGATTGCTTTGTGCTCCTTTTAAAATCTTTTTCTTAACAGTTGGTAAAAACCCTCCATGCGGCAATACCTGCAAATATAGCAGCTGTTGTTTTCATCAGCTGACAAGGTTGAATGAAACAATTATTATCTCCATTTTGGTATGGTTTATAAAAACAATAAAACCCTTTCAAGAAAGCACTGAATTTCAAATGGGCCCAGCTGAATTTGTGATCCTAGCTTTTTGGAGCTGTAGTGCTAGCCTTAGAATCAAAACTACCAATGTGGGAAAGTGACACTCGCAACCAAACATTCCAGGAAATAAACTATAAATTTGATATGCTAGCTGAGGTGTCAAAAGTATCCATAATTTACGTGTCAGAACTTTGACAAGTTCTCAGTGTTGAAAAATCAATATCAACTCTTATCCTTTAGATTCACAGAAAGATGCCAAAACAATAGACATCTATTTTTAAAGGGGACCTCAAACTGAAGAACTGTATTTTCAGTTGTCAAAATTGTGCTTTATCCCCATTTTGTTTGGATAGTATAATACAATATTTATTATTTTATTTATATGAAAGTAATAAAGAAAATTAACAAA
>NW_008334003.1:449452-460115 GCF_000622305.1 Nannospalax galili
TTACTTTCTTCTGGGTTTATAGAAACCATCTCCATAAGGGTAGAATGATGTTGGATGATAAAGACAGTATTTTCTTTCACAGCACATTTCAGAAGTCAAATACCAAGCTGCAAGATGTCAAATGCCATCACATTTTAAGTCAATCACTATGGGAAACCTTCTGCTTCTCAATTCTATGGGGGTTACATAGTCCATTCATTCACATGTACAATTAGTTGACAAAAACCATCTCCATAAGGGTAGAATGATGTTGGATGATAAAGACAGTATTTTCTTTCACAGCACATTTCAGAAGTCAAATACCAAGCTGCAAGATGTCAAATGCCATCACATTTTAAGTCAATCACTATGGGAAACCTTCTGCTTCTCAATTCTATGGGGGTTACATAGTCCATTCATTCACATGTACAATTAGTTGACAACCAAAATTGAACTGTGGAATTAGAGGCATTGAAGAACATTCAAAGCAGCCAGGGACAGGAAGCTCTCAGGGAAGAGAAGTGTGTGCAGGGAGCCCGATTCTGTTGCCGTTTATTCCTTTTGGGAACACTTGCAGCAGTCTCACTGGGAAGGAACATCAAAAATGGATTTCAGGAATACAAATTAGTCATTACATCAGGCCCTAATCTTAAGAAAAATGAGCCCAGCGTTTAATGTGCATTTTACTCTAAAAACGGCTAAGCTCTAACCTCTCCATGGGTGATAAGGAGACAAGAATGGAGCTTATACTATGGCAAGGAAATACCTTGTAATTTTATTTCACACCCATGAAAGCTTAGGTCCTAGAAATAAAGACAAATTATAAATATATCAATCCACAAAAATCCAAAAACATAGTTTAAAAAAAATCAGGAGAATCAAGATATCTTTCTCATGCTATTATTTTCTCACCAAAAGAAAACAAAATTCTCTTTTAAAGACATTAACATCTCCAAAAAAAGGATATTAACATCTCCAATAATTTTCAATAGATAATGCTCAAATTCAATCCAGAATTAACAGACAAGCCTGTTCAAAGAATCAAATGACAAGCCTAAGAGCAAAAGGCCAAAAAGACCATGGAAATAGATCCCTGCATGATGGTGATGCTGAAGTTTCCCTTTAAAAACATTTATTTATTTAACGTGTGAGTGTTTTGTTTTTATGTGTGTAAGTGCACCACATGCATGAACTGCCAGAGGAGACCAGAAAAGGGCATTGGATTCCCTGGAACTGGAGTTACATGGTCATTATTCACCATGTGGATGCTGATAAGTTCTCTGCAAAAGCAGTAAGGGCTCTTAAACTGCTGAGCCACCACTCCAGCCCCTGAGATCCTGAAATTTTCAAACAAACTTAAAAGCAGCTATGACTAGTATTTTCGGGGAAATGAATTCTAAAACTTAAATATAAAATATTCATATTTGAAGCATCATATTCTAAAATATAACAACCACAATTAAAATTCAGGTTGGAGGATCAGGTTAAATACCACAAACAGGAGAATACTGGAGTTTTTACCTCAGTAAGAGTTCAGTAGAAAATATCCAAATTCATGCCTAGCCAGACAGAAGGAGAAAATAAAATACAGGAAAGAAGCAAAAGAGACATCTGGGACTCAGAGAAAAGATCTTACAAATGTGTGATTGAGATTGCAAAAGAAAACAATATGACCCAAAGCTTTGTGAAACTGATGAAAGATGCTAGAAAATATAAGGAGCCCTTGCCACCTCAAGCAGGATAACTATAAAGCAAGCCAGCTGTTCCTAGACACATTACAGTAAAACTACTAAGCACCAAAAACAAAATCTCAAGAGCTTTTAAAGAAAAAAAAAAGACACATCATCTTCAAAAGGATAACAAATGATCAACAGCTGACTTTTCACAGTTTGTAATAGAAATTTTAGAAACCAGAAGAAATGAAACGGCATCTTAAGGTGCTGACAAAAAATAACTGCCAGGGGAGGTAAGCAATATTCACAGTAAAATGAAGACAAAATTCTGAATTATTCTTTTATGGAATGAACGAGTTTACATTCAAATAGATGAAGTTTATAAAATAATCTGCACATGTAAAAGCTGACACCAACACTAGGAATTTAGAAAAGAAACACTGTCTGAACTGCCACATATACAATGGCACAAACCCCAGCCAAGTATGTAGAGCATTCCTGGCATTTTTCTCCTGGTACATATTCAAGCAGATGTGTAGGCATGTCAAAATCCACCAGCAGTGATTTTTTTTATTATTAATGATAACATTTAGAAAGCACCTGTGTTTTGGCACATGAACTTTAAATGTTTTTCATAACCCTTAGAAACAAAATTAGACAAAATCTATTATCTATTACCTTGTTTCTTGAATAGACACACCTCCATACCTACCTAATATCCATTATCTGCTCTTTCCCAATAGTCCTGATTTTATCGGCAGTCTCAGCTGAAAACAAAACAAAGCAAACAAATAACACACAAATTCTAGTCTTTTATTTATTTATTTAGGATAAAAATGTGTCATATGCTGGGCGTGGTGGTGCACGCCTTTAATCCCAGCATTCAGGAGGCAGAGGCAGGCAGATCTCTGTGAGTTCAAGGCCAGCCTGGTCTACGTAGTGAGTTCTGGGACAGCTGGGGCTACAGGGAGACCCTGTCTCAAAAAGACAAAAAAAAAAAAGTGTCATGTGATCTGGCCAACGGAATGTAAAGTCAAGTGTAAATTTCTGATGACACCCAGTCCCCAAATATTATCTTCTTGTTTCCTTCTGTCTGGCATATGTACACAGTTGTTATCTCCAGAGCTACAACCACGAAGGAGGAAAACTGCAAAGACTTCTATTATGATCTCTCAAGATAATAAGACCTGCAATCACGCCAATTTTTCCCCTGAGAGACCCCCACACTCTCTGGAATCCCAGAAGGCGAATCCCCTCCCTTTTTTCCCAGTGTGCTTAGCGTTTCCCGTGTCCTTAGTGCCAGTCCTTAGACCCTACTCCTGAGTCTTGTGGGGTTCAGTTCTAGTTCCCTCAGAAGACACCCCTACCCAACACCTGCACACCATCAATTTACCATGTGAGAAAATAAACGTGTTTTTTAAACCAAAACTTTTAAGGCACAGTTACATCTGGCTGAAATTTAATTCTTGACTGAAGCACCGCCCAAGAGCATGACTCATTCATATCCATCTTTACTTCCAACTACCTAATATGTACTGTTTTCTCAACAAAAGGATCAATGCATCAGTGGCCCAGTGGACCAAGGAATCATTCTATACTTCATGACATGTATCTGAGGTAACTGGAGGAAGACAACACCACACACCAGACCAAGGGATGTTGCTTAGGTTCAAAACAGTTACCTAAGCATAACAATTCTCAGAATACATGTCAAGACGTTCAAAAATGGCCACATTGCAGCTAAGTTCTACCAGCTGGGCATGTGTCTCTGAAGTCAGTCTCCCACAGAAAAGGCATTAAAACTTTGGAACCACAACTTTTAGAACAGCTGCTTTTCTGTAATCACCATAGATCAGAAATGGAGAGGAAGTTAATCACATCCTGGAAATCAGTGGAGGAAATCAGTAGACTTGTCAGAATGATGGGGAATGCAGCGACAGAGGAAATACAGTACCAGAATGAAAGTGTAACCCTTCATCCTTCAGGATGGTCCGAACAGTATATCAAGACTCATATATTTGATTAAGGAAAGGAAATATGTCCCATGTTCTATAAGGAATTTTTTGGGTCAAAGACCCTTGACTCCACTAATTCATTTTAGAGTTCAGAAAAGTCTTTACCTTGCTTTGATGATTGAGACATGTGCTTTCTATTCACTGACTGCCTCTCTTAATGAATCTAGAAACTGTTCTCTTCCATAATGTTGGACACTCTCTTTTGTTCTGTTTTAGGGTGAGGTTTAACTGTCACTTTCCAGTCCACAAAGCTTAGAAATTTGAACCACCTTTCATTTCTCTTTGCTAGCATACTTCCACTTGCAGGGAAGCTCTGAAGCCAGAGGATGTGGCTGGAGAGCAGATGAATGTTTTTCCTTGAGTTACTGTCATTTTCAGACAATCGTAAAGAAATGGATTATAGCGAGGTTAGGGAACTGGAACTATTTCTGCTGATCATGCCATTACCACAAATGACACAACTGTGAGTAAAGTTATTGTTTTGCATTTCTTCAAAGAAACATGCCAGGGTAGTCCTGACGACCAAGAGCTGATTCCTCCCATCCATGGATTTGCACATTTCTTAGAGGCAATTGAAATTTTAAACATCACGGAACAGATGTGTGGAGAAAACATTTTTTTTTAAATATTCTCCTTATTGGGGGCTAGAAAGATGACTGTGGTTTAGAGCACTGAGTGTTCTTGAACTGGAGAGTGGCTCAGCGGTTAAGAGCGCTGGCTGTTCTTGCAGAGTACCTGGGTTCAATTCCCAGTATCCACATGATAGTTAATAGCCATCTGTAACTCCAGTTGTGGGATAATCTAACGCCTTCTTCCGGCCCCCAAGGGCCAATACAGGTACCCTTACACACATGCAGGCAGTACACCCATATACATAAAATAAAAAATAATTTTTTTAAAAGAGCACTGGCTGTTCTTGCAGAGGACCCCAGTTCAATTCCCAGCACCCACATGATGGCTAACAACCATCCTTAACTCCAGTTCCAGGGGAATCCAGCACCTTCTTCTGACTTCCACGGGCATTGCACAACATGGATGCACTTACACACATGCAGGTAATACATTCATACACATAAAATAAAAGTAATATATAAAAAACATTTTCTTTATCATCTTTGCAAACTACTGGATTTTACTTACTACCTAAGGGAGGGATGGGGGTATTATTTTAGTTAAATCTCATAAGTTTCATCTGATACAATACATAGTCTATTTGAGTAAGTATTTCCTCTCCTTTAGGTAAGAAGCTCAGTCCTTTAGCATATAGAGTTAGGGTGGCCCTTATGTGACTTCATGATGGCCAAGGAGAGCACTGATTTCTGTTCTCCTCTCCTTTCTCTTCAGAAGAACGGCTACTCTGGAATGCTGTCAGATGGGTCACAGGAACCATCAGCTATGAGTATTTTCAGCCTTCAGCTGGCCAGCTGACACAGCATTTGGTTTCTCTTTCAGTCATATATAAATATGAATGGTGGTACAGACCCTGCTTAAGACCTGGGCATGTTCCCCATCTAAACCTTGACTTTGGGTACCCAACAAGTCACTTGATGCTTTGCTTTGCTTCAGAGATTTGTGGTTTATTCATTGTTTGGTTCAACAAAGGACACAGAAACACTGAGTTTCTTACCTGCCTTCGTGCTGCCTTCTTCCAATGAAATAAATGTATTATCTCCCTTAGTGATTAGATAAATAAATGGCAATGAGTGAGAATTGTACCAAACTGATGAGAAAAATGGAGGTGTACACATTAGCCATATGCCTATCTTTTCTCTGTGTTTCTATTCCTTTCCCCGAACATCTCTAGAGAAAGAGGGTCCACATTTCTGGCTTTCAAAACTAAACTGAAAGGATAAATATTTTAGCATCCTGTCTAATTGAAAATTTAAATCTATTTTAAATGAGTCCATATTCTAATGTTGTAAATTATATTTGCTTATACACTGTTTAACATTTTAGCATTGCATTCATTGTTCTTTAATAATAATTCAAATACAATAAAAGGGATGCTGAAATTCTATTTATACTATGTTAATATCCCTAATTGATTCATTTAAAAATATAAAATTCAGGTACAGGTATAAATGTTTCTGCTAGGTAAATAACACAGAAAATATGATGTGATGATGGGAGGAAGACTTTAGAAAAGCTGTTTCCTGATAACGTTTGGAAGAAAACATAAATATGAAACACATCCCTATTCTATAAAGAGATGTTAATATCTGGCAAAAGACACCATATTATAATTATGTGACAGTGTTTCAAGCACATAAGGAAATGTTTATTTATATAGATTTTCATATCTCCTTATTCAATAAAACATAAGTATACCTTTTTCAAAAAATATGTATCTCTGCCTATTCTAGGTGGCTATTTCTCCACGACTCATGCTTTATCAGGGTTTCCTTACTAGCCTATGTGTAATACCAATGGCCATAGTCAAGTCAGACATATTCATGTCATTATAAAAAATCTGGGCTCTTCATTTTTGCTTTGAGTTAAACATAAAGATGTAAATAGGCTTTTCACACCACAGTTGGATGTAGTGAACACAGTCTAATATTTGTAAGCATCATTGAGTGCATGACTGATGGATGCTACCTGTACTTAGTTACTTAAAACCTTGCTTCCATCAGCTCACTACATCATAACATTCCCAGAGATAATGTGAAAAATTAAAACGTCACTACATGTCACACATTACAATGGAGAATTTCTACCTCACAAAGGAGTCTATCATATGTTCATAAAATCTGTGAGCAACCCTTGGTCCAGAATCTTCTTCAAAAGGTCTACTTTCTACAACTATTGTTGTTACTAATTATTGCATCAGGAAGGGTCTTAACATGGAAACACAGGCACAAAGCAAAGTAAAAAAAGTAGATAACCAGCCCCAGAGCAGAGCGAGTCAACAAACAGGACACTTAGCAAGGGCAAACAATGTGTCTAAATTAATATTTATATTAAGGGCTTCTCACTGGTTCTGTCATTAGTCCATAGAGAAAGTGTCAGTAAGCTTTTTATTACTGTGACAAAATATCTGAGATAAACAACTTAAAGAATGAAAGATTTATTTTGGCTCACTTTTCTAGAGATTTCCAGTCCGTAGTTGCTTGGCCTTAACATGCGCAGCCTACAACAAGAGCAATGTAATGGCAGAGAGTACACTGTGGGGCAAAACTGACTGCATCCAGATAGACAGAAAGCAAAGAGAATGACAGGAAGGGTACAAGAACAAGATATGCTTTTCAATGACAATCCCCTAATGACTTCACACACACACACACACACACACACACACACACACACTATATAGTGTGTGTGTGTGTGTGTGTATGAGCATTTTGCCTTCATGTATGCTAAGTGCACCAGTGTGTACTGTGCCCATGGAGGCCAGAAGAAAGCACAAGACTCCCTCAAATTGGAGTCACAGATGGTTGTTAGCTGCCATGTAGGTGCTGGGAACTGAACTTGGGTCCTCTGCAAGAGCAGCCAGTATGCTTAACCACTCAGCCATCTCTCCAACACCTTACTTATATTTTAAACTTCCTATCTTTCATGTCTTGATTAAAGCCATAAATTGAACCATCAACTCAGAAGGCTACTACAAAGGGGCACAGTGCAGTTCCTTCAAAATGTGTCCTTAGCATTTGCTGTCCTGCTTTGTAACACCATGCTGAAGCTTCCTGGCTAATCCAAGGGAAAATGAAAGCAGTTCTAATCTCTGGTTTTACTCCAAATCTTGAGATGTCTTAAGTGCAATCTTCAGGAACACTTATCTGGAAGAAATTCAATTTTACAGCACTACTGTAGACACTGCAGTTATAACAATGAACATAAACCAAAAATTCCTACTGCTTTTGAAGACTGCCTGAGAGCACATGACTCGGGCCTCCAAATGCTGAGCTTCCCAAACTGCACCATGCCAATCCCTCTAATTTGGGACCACCTGCAGCCCCTCCCACTGCCCCAGGCTCAGGCTTCCCTGCTAGCTAGTAGGGGCCCAGACCTTTGGAGACTGCCTGAGAGCTCCTAACTCAGGGCTTCACTTGATGAGCTTCTCAAGTCACACCGTCCATCCCCGAGCTAGAACCATCTGCAGTTCCTCCCACTGCTCTCTTTGGAGCTTGGCACTATCCATCTGAGGCTTTTGAAGTGTTCTAACTAGCCAGGGTCACTTGGCAGTCCTGAAGAGATCTTGAGTAGCCTGAGTGGAGTCATTTTGACCCTCCAATATAAAATCAAAGGAGAACTTGAATCCTGAATCAACCAACTTTTCATACCAAATCAGAAAACCAAGGTACATCAATAATACAAACAGAATCAGACTTCAACTCAAGAAGGAAGGCTTCAGTTTCATACCAGAATCACAAGCAACAAAAGAAATATATATACCAAAACCACAAAGAAAAAATAATATGAAAAACCAGAATAATATGTTCCCACAAAATACCACCAGTCCTTTAGGAGGGTTGTACAAGGAGAAACCCTTACAGACAACCCAGAGCACAGAATTTAAAAGAATAATCCTAAACATGACCAGAGAATTCAATTAATTTAAAGAATACACAAAAACAACTTAAATAACTAAAAGAAGATAGGGATAAACTTCTGACTGAATGCACAAAAGAGATAAAGACATTGAAGAAAACTCAGACTGAAATGAAGAAGAAAGTGAAAAGCACAATCTGTCAACTGGAAATGATGGGAGAAAGCCTCAGCAATAGAACTAATGAAATTGAAAAAAAAGAGTATCAAGACTGGATGATAAAGTTGAAGAATTGGACAACTCAAGCAAAGAATATGAAAATGTATTTGAACACAGGAATGGGGTATGCAGGAAATGTGGGACACCATGTAAAGACCAAATTTAAACATCATACACATAGAAGAAAAGAAGAATCTAGGTAAATGATATTGATCAGATCTTTAACAGGATTATAGAAGAAAATTTCCCAAAATTAAAGAAAGACATACCCATAAAAAGTACAAGAAGCATACAGAATACCAAATACATGGGACCAGAAAAGAAATGCCCCACAGCACATCATAGTAAAGACACTAAACATACAGAACAAAGAGACAATACTGAAAGCTGCAAGAGGAAAACAACAAGTCACATATAAAGGAAAACCCATCAGAATTACAGCTGACATTTCAGTGCAAACTATGAAAGCCAGAAGAGCCTGGACCAAGGTATTCCAGGTTCTAAATGAGTGTAGGTGCTAACCCAGAATATTTTACCTACCAAAACATTTTATTATAATTGATGGGGAAAGAAAAATCTTCCATGACATGTCCAGAAAACCAGCACTTTAGAGAAAACTCCAAGTAATACAAAGGACTGAAGAAAGGCATGACTATACCCAAGAGGTGATATAAAGAAACTAAATGAAGGTATAATTGTGGAGACATAAAATTAGATGAAGAATACAAGCAAATTAAAATGATGACAATCAATACACATCTTTCAATAATAACTTTAAGTATCAATGGTCTGAACTTCTCAGTCAAAATACACAGGCTAACTGAGTAGCATAAGAAATAAAATCCATCTTTTTGTTGCCTGCAAGAAGCACATCTCACCTTCAAAAATGGGCACTACCATAAGGTGAAAGGATGGAAAAAAATACTCCACGAAAATGGCACTAAGAAACCAGTAGGGGTTGCAATTCTAATATCTGACAAAATAGACTTCAAACTAAAACTAATCAGAAGAGACAAAGAGAGTAACTCCGTTCTAATAAAAAAACAACAATTGACTAAGAAGATATTACAATCATGAACATGTATGGACCAAACTATGGAGCATCCAATTTCATAAAAACAGTACTACAGATGAACTTCAATACCCCACTGTCTCCAATAGACAGGTCAACTAGACACAGAATAAACATAGAGATATCTGAATTAAATGATAACATACTTCAAATGGACTTAACAGACATCTATTGAATATTCCACCCAAGCACCAAAGAATACACTTTCTATTCCGCATCCCATGGAACTTTCTCAAAAATTGACATACAGAGGCATGAAACAAACTTCAACACAAAAATCGAAATAATTCCAGACCAGACCACAATGCAATAAAGCTTAAAAGCAACAATAAAAGAAGCACTAGTAACTACATGAACTCATGGAGACCAAAGAACACTCTTGAATGATGAATGAGTCAAAGAAGAAATTAAGAAAGAAATAGAAGTATTCCTGGAACTAAATGAAAATGATAATACAACACAAGAAAGTATCTGGGACACATGAAAAGCAGTCCCAAGAGGGCAGTGTAGAGCTCTAAGTGCCACACTAAAAAATCAGAAAGAGCACAAATAAATGACCGAATATTGCAACTCAAGATTCTGGGAAGGCAAAAACGAATGAAACCCAAACCTGGCAGGTGAGAAGAAATAACAAAAATCAGAACAGAAATTAATTAAATAAAAACAAAGAAAACAATACAAAAAAAATCAATGAAACCAAGAGCTGGTTCTTTGAAAAGGTAAACAGACCCTTAGCCCAGTTAATCAAAAGAAAGAGCAAATCCAAATCAACAAAATCAGAGATGAAAGGGAAACATCACAACATACACCAAAAAGAGCCAAAACATTATAATGTAATACTTTTTTTTTATTTTTTAAAAATGATTTATTTAATAACAACATACTTAGAAGAACAATACAAAAATGAAACCAAGAGCTGGTTCTTTGAAAAGGTAAACAGACCCTTAGCCCAGTTAATCAAAAGAAAGAGCAAATCCAAATCAACAAAATCAGAGATGAAAGGGAAACATCACAACATACACCATACACCACCAAAACATTATAATGTAATACTTTTTTTTTTATTTTTTAAAAATGATTTATTTAATAACAACATACTTAGAAGAAGCATATCATTACAACACAATTGACATATTCAATAACGGTTTCCTGAGGTAGGATGCATCATTTTCAAAATTGGCTGTAAATTTTTAGGTTTACAGTTGAATTAATATAATTA
>NW_008334003.1:466240-469364 GCF_000622305.1 Nannospalax galili
TACCCCAAGAGGCCTGAGGATAGTAGTGCAGGCTAGGAGAGTTAGCCGGTGGTGCTATAATGTAATACTTTTAAAAACCTACATTTTATTAAATTTGAAAGCCTAAAAAAAAATGAATGAATATCTAAAATCATGGAAACACCAAAGCTAAACCAAGAACAGCTTGAACAGCTTAAACAGATCCATTAAACATAAAGAAATTGAAACGGTAATACAAACATCCTGATTTTAAAAGCCCAGGACCAGACGGATTCACAGAAGAAGTCTGATGGACATTTAAAGATCTGCAACAGGTACTACTTAAATTATTTCTACTTAAAATGATAGAAACAGAAGAAGCAAGCATCACACTAATCCCAAAACCAGGTAAAGACACACTCAAAAAAGAAAACTATACATATCCTTAATGAACATAGATGCAAAAATTCTCAACAAAATACTTGCAAACCGCATACAGACACACATCAAAAAGGTCATCCACCATAATCAAGTCTGCTTTATTCCAGAGATGCAGGGATGGTTCGATATATATGTCAATAAATGTTATAAATCATATAAGTGGACTCAAAGGCAAAAGTACATGGTCATCTCAACAGATATAAAAAAGGCCTTTGACAAAATTCAATGTGCACTTATGTTAAAATTCCTAGAGGCAATTGGACTTGAGGGAAAAAAAACCTCAACATAATTAAAGCTATATACAACAACCCCATGACCAACATCATTCTAAATGGAGAAGAACTGGAAGCATTCTCACTAAAATCAGGAACCAGACAAGACCGTCCACTAACTCCACTCCTTTTTAATATGGTGCTTGAAACTCTTGCTAGAGCAATAAGACAAGAGAAGGAAATTAAAGGAATGCCAATTGGAAAAGAAGAGGTCAAATTATCCCTATTTGCAGATGATATATTATACCTAAGAGCCCAAATTTCTCCCAGAAAACTAGAAATTAACACTTTCAGCAAAGTGACAGGTAACAAAAATCAATCTACAAAAATCAGTAGCCTTTCTATATACAAGCAATCAGAGGAAGAATACATGGAAACTCTCCCATTCACAATAGCCTCAAAAAACAAAACCTAAGAATAAACTTGATCAAAGACATGAAAGATCTCCACAATGAAAATTTTAAATAATAAAATGTATAAATTATATTATTCTCCCCCCCCCCAGATAATTAGACTATACTAATTACCAAAAGCTAACCCAAGGCTTAATTCTATTTTTAAATAAATAAGAGTCTATTGTAAAATTAGAGACCACTATTTTCTCTTGCTCTTTGCAGATCTTAATTTGTTTGCTGCCTGAGATCTGGCATGGCATTTTTTCAAACTGTAGGAAAGAAGTTTGAAAAGTTGTTGAAAACTTAGGCCCCAGAACAAGTCCACTTAGAAGCTTGAGCATGGGAAAATGATGAAGATATTCTAAGCCTTCATTTCTGTAAAGGATAATAAAGAATAATATTACTAGTAATAGATAATAAACTTTGTAGGGTTGTTGTAATGCTCAAATTAACAAATATTTATAAGACACCTGTATGAAAGCTATGAACTTAATGGAAACAACTGTTCTGCCAGAGTTTTCAGCCAATATAAAAACAAAACCATGGTTGAGATTTCCACCTTTTTTGTTGATTCTGTTTTAGTTGTTTGCTTGTTTTTGAGATAGGGTCTCAGCCTGGCCTAAAACTCATTAACCTCTTCTTAGTGTATACACTACCATGTCCCACTTAATATTAAAGAATTAGTACTTTGAAATTAGCCCAGATATGAAATTCTATGATAAAAGATGTTTCATTCTATGATAAAATAAGGCATGCCTTTTTAAAAACAAATGAACACTCTCCCCTTTCTCCTGTGAGGCTTTTACTCCATTTTTATAAACCATACAGAATATCATATATTTCACAAACATGAACACTCTGTAATCCATTTGCTTCTTTTAATTTCTAACATGAAAATCTTATGACCACATAGACTTTTAAGTCCTTAGGTTTAAGAATATCAAAATACAATATATTATTCAACACAAGAGAAACAATTTACTTAAAATCACTATTCTCCTCAATCAATGAAAGAGTGTCATGGGTATTGTATTAGCCACCTCAGCATAACTTCTTGGATCCTTCCACAAGCAGACTCACTCACTCCTCACAGACTAAGGGGTTGTGCACTTGCTTATTTATAAACTGGGCAAAATACTTCCCCTGAGTAAAATTCTTCCCCAGTGTCATTATGAGAAGGGAAAATTTAGACACAGATATGTCCGGAGAAAAAGGGTGGGGATAGACAGAAAATGGATGTCCACAAGGTCAGAAGAGGGGCCTGGGACAGATCCCACCCTTATACCCCTCAGAAGGAGTATACAACTCTGCCAGCACCTTGATCCCATCCTCCAGAACCATGAGAAAATCTGTTTGTTCAAGCTACCCAGTTTGTGGTAATTTGTTGTGGCAGGCTGAGCAAATTAATGCACTATAAACAATTCATCCACTTGCAGTGTCCAAGTCAGTGGGTTTGATATCTGTAATCATGTGCCACCATTTCCATAGCCTATTGAATTTTTTTTCATCACTTTAAAAAGCAACCCTGTAAACATAAATGCATGTTGAATTTTGTCAAAGACCTTCTCTGCATCTATTGAGATGACCATGTGGTTTTTGTTTTTGAGCCCATTTATATGATTTATGATGTCTATTGACTTATGTATATTGAACCATCCCTACATTTCTGGGATAAAGCCGACTTGATCATAGTGGATGATCTTTTTGATGAGTGTCTGTATGTGGTTTGCAAGGATCTTGTTGAAAATTTTTGCATCTGTGTTCATTAAGGATATGGGTCTATAGTTTTCTTTTTTGGTTGTATCTTTACCTGACTTTAGTATTAGAATGATGCTGGCTTCATAGAAGGAATTTGGAAGTTCTCCCTGAAATATAAAATCAAAAGAGATAACCGGAAACTTAGACGAACCAGCTTTTCATGCCCAAAATATAAACCACAAAGACACATAAAGTTCACAAAAAGAGGCGGACCTAAACTTGAAGGCTTGAGTCTCACACAAGAATCAGAAACTACAAAAGAAATCCACATGTCAAAATCACAGAGAAAAAATAATAACA
>NW_008334003.1:470943-471626 GCF_000622305.1 Nannospalax galili
TCAATATTTTTGTATTTGTTGAGGTTTGTTTTGTGCCCCAGTATATGGTCGATTTTGGAGAAGGTTCCATGGGGTGCTGAGTAGAAAGTATGTCCTTTGATGCTTCAGGGGAATACTCAGTGTATATCTGTTAGGTCCATTTGATATATGGTATTGTTTATTTCAGATGTCTCTCTGTTAACTCTCTGCCCTGTTGACCTATCTAATGGAGACAGTGGGGTGTTGAAGTCCCCTACTCTTAATGAGTTGGGATTAATCTAGGTCTTAAAGTCCTGTAGTATTGTTTTTATGAAGTTGGGTGCACCAGAGTTTGGTGAATATTTTCATGACTGTAATATCTTCTGGATTTATTGTTCCTTTGATCAGAATGAAGTGGCCTTTTTTATCTCTTCGGATTAGTTTTAGTTTAAAGTCTATTTTGTCAGATATTAGAATTGCTACACCTGTTTTTTTCTAAGTACCATTTGCTTGGTATATTTTTTTCCATCCTTTCTGTTTAAGATAGTGTCTGTCCTTGAAAGTGAGATGAGTTTCTTGCAGACAACAAAAAGATAGGTTTTGTTTCTTAATCCATTCACCTAGTCTTTGTCTTTTGACTGGGGATGTCAGTCCATTAATATTTAAAGTTATTAATGAAAGATGAGTATTGAATCCTGTCATTTTTATTTCTGTTTACATTCTTG
>NW_008334003.1:472116-472711 GCF_000622305.1 Nannospalax galili
TTTTCTTCCATGATTCTGTTGAAGATCTGGTCCATGCCATTATCTTGGGATTCTTCTCCTTCCTGTATGCCTATGATTCGTAAATTTGGTCTTTTTATGGTGCCACACAATTTCTGCACATTCCATTCTTGTGATTTCTTAAATTTTTCATAATCTTTCCTTGAGTGGTCTAGTTCATCCACTTTATCTTCCAGTCTTTTTACTCTGTTTTCCATTTTCTTCATCCTGTTGGTGAGGCTTTCTCCTGTCATTTCTAATTGGCCTACTGAGTGTTTCACTTCCTTCTTCATTTCAGCCTGAGTACTCTTCAATATTCCTAGCTCTTTTCTGAATGCATTCAGAAGTTTATCCCTGTCTTCCTTCAGTTCTTTGATGTCTTTGTGAATTCTTTAAGTTCACTGAATTCTTTTATCATGTTTATAATCTCAATAGATGCAGAGAAGACCAGACATAACTATGGGAACCAGGATAATGGAAAGGAAACAGGGAGGTAAAAGAAAAGAAAGATCCTGAAAGAGAAGAACAGTATGAAACAGGCCTTAATAAGGGACATATGGATAAAAATTGGGTTAGTTTAAGGGAGGGGGAACAGAAG
>NW_008334003.1:473219-477337 GCF_000622305.1 Nannospalax galili
CCCCAAAAACCTACTGACAAATTGTACATGGCAGATCAAGAAATATATGTCTAGGTAAGGTTTATCTGAGAACAATTGGTCTTTGCCCAAGATTTATCTACATGACACACAGTACCAGACTGGTGGAACCAACCTTCTTGGATGTTTAACAGAAATACTTTGAGACATATAATAATTTGATCAGAAGGTCATAAAGGACAGTTCTTGATCCTTGCCCTCCTAGGTTGACTAGTTCCAGGGGACTATGAGCATTGCTCAAAATGTCCCATAATTGTGGTGGGCCACCTGTCTTCTTGACCAAGGAGGCTAAGAAGACCCCATGAGATGGACTTGAACCAGTGTCCAGTCTACAAAGAGGAGGGTCAACACAGAGGAATCATTTCCTCCATGTTTCCAAGTGAAGCCAGCCCTGGTCAAGCAGGACCTTTGATTTATCTTCACATAGGTGGAACTGGTAAAAGAAAGGAGCCAGAGACTCCTCCCAAGCCCATGTGACCCCTGAAGCACAGATCCTCAAATGGCCTTAAGAGTAAAAATAAATTGGTTTATCTGGGCCAACTCTATGGCCTTAAACACCCAAAAGGAAAGTATAACCAAAGATTAAAGGGGCCAATATAATTTTTAAGAGTCCATATGTATAGCTAAAAGCTACATAACAAGCAACAATGCCAGATAGGAGATACTTTCTTTTGAGTTGTTGGCCAGGGTGGCCAAAGGGACTCCCAGATAGTAACCCAGCATAGAACTGGGAAAATGAACAGCAGACCCCAATCTTATCTAAAGGAATATTGAGAACTGATTGCTGCTAGATGAGGAACAGCTGATCTTCCTAAAACAAAGACTTCTAGATAGGCTGACTAGATTCACCAGATGGACAAGTAGTGGGGAACGGCTGGGGATGCCAACAACACAGTACA
The DNA here is from genome assembly GCF_000622305.1 of Nannospalax galili. NCBI lineage: Eukaryota > Metazoa > Chordata > Mammalia > Rodentia > Spalacidae > Nannospalax > Nannospalax galili. The sequence continues at coordinate 474,137 of NW_008334003.1, forward strand.
TAGCAGCAGGGATATCAGACTATAAGGGCTCTCTATTGGGAGTCAGAGGCTATGGGAGGGTGCCATCTGAGAAGTGGGTTTATATTTGAATAAGATGGTTTGGGATATTCTGTGTGATACACACACACACACACACACACACACACACAAAATCAACAAATTTTTAAAAATGTGTTATATTTGATGAGGAAGCATGGAAACTTACGTCATGCTAATTAGTAAAGGTGATAATACCATTGAAATCTACGCAATGACTTTATAGACATACACATGCGAATATATTCTAAAATGAAATGGAGATCTTTTTTAAAGGTTAAAAACTCATTCAATTTTATGGTTTTCAGGCTTATACTGAGTTCATTATTGTATAACTGTATTAATTCAACTGTGAACCTAGAAACTTACAACCACTTGTGAAAGAGATGTACTCTTGTCTGGAGTACGTTACTGAATATGTTAAAGCTGTAATGAAATTCTTCTTCTAATCATGTAGTTATTAAATTTTTTTTAAAAAGCAACCCTTAGCTAACAACATCCCAATTATCACATTCCCCCAGAATACTAACCTAATTTCTTGTCTCTATAGATTGTCCTTTCATGTGAATAGTCATGTAATGTGTGGTACCATGTGATTAGCCTTTCACTCAACCGGTGTTCGAGAATCATAGTTGTTGTGGCATGTATCACTAAAGTACTCCTTATTATGACAATTACTACTCCAGTATATGGATAGACTCTGTTTTGTTTATCAGTTGATAGACAACTTGATTGTTTCCATCTTTAGATTGTTGTGAATAATGGCACTATAAACATTCATGCACACAAATTCTTTTCTAATATTTTATTATTTTTATTTTTTGTGTATGAGGGTATTGCCTGCATGTATGTAAGTATACCTGTGTTATGCAATGCCCACGGAAGTCAGAAGAGGTGTCAGATTCCCTGGAACTGGAGTTAGGGATGGTTTTTAGCTTTCATGTGGGTGTTGGGAACTGAACCCAGGTTCTCTGCAAGAGCAACCAGTGTTCTTAATCACTGAGCCATCTCTCCATCCCCAGACAAATTCTTTATAAGGGAAAAATTTTACGTTTTACTTATCAAAGTAATGAAAACTCTTTACAATTTCTTTGTGTTGATTTCAGGCCAATTTCTACCTTACTTGTTTTCTCAAAGGCCAACTCATCATCCTGATGTTAAAGAAGCTATCATACTCCATTTTCGCAGGCTGATTCATGTTCTGTTTGGTCAGTGACTGCATAGCACAAACCAAGTTGACTGCAGGACATACAAAGACCCTCGGGGAAGAAAGAAGTTATCACTGTAAATCCAGTCCACTATGACATCAGTGTGGGAAAAGTATGTGAACAAGTGAGTGGGTGAGTGTCTGTGTAGATGGGTGTGTTTGTACTCAGAAGCTTATAAGAACCCCCTAGGTGTGGAAGGGCTGGCCAGATCATATTAAATTTAAATGCAGTGGTTGAAGTGCTGCCAGGCAGGGGTATTTGAGTAGGTACAGTACACCTGGCCCAGTAGCTTATCGAGCCGCTTTTCAATGCTCACATAAAAAAATGTGATTTATAAGAACTCCATTATACCATTAATTGTAATGTGAGCCCATAAAGGGTGAGAAAGTAGAAAAGCCACAGGAAGCTTGATATTACCAAACTATATCATGGAGAGTCTGTGAGAAGAAGTTTATGAGTACATTGATGGAGTAGGTCACCAAGTCCTGGTTTGGATTAGGGATTTCTTCCTGATTTTCTGGCATGACTTTTTTAATGAGAGCATTCTCACAATAATGTTATATAGGTAGCAGGGTACATTATGTCTCTGTGTCAGCCTTGTGAGAAGAACAATGTAAAATGTTGGTTCAGCAGCTTACTATGTGCTAGGCATCACACTAGATGCCTGAAGTGCTGTTGAGAAATAAGATACTTTCCCAGACAAGATTACTGAGATTTGTTGACTACAAATTTGTTCCTGATACATCTACTAGAAATTCGAGTTTTGTAAGAATCTGCTCAGACACCTATGTGTGCCATACACAAAGTTCAAGAATGATCAAAATATATGGTCTTTGCCTTCAAAGAACTAATGGTGTATGATGTGTATATCATATACAGTGTCCACAATGGAAGATCTTGGAATAGTGCTATTGAAATTTAAGAAAACCCAAATCACTTAAAATGTGGTTGATAGTCTTACAGAAGAAAGGGTTGGGGAATTTTTACAGAGAAAGTGGGGATTAAACCAGACCTTGGAGGATTTGGACAGATAGAGAAGAAAGTGAAGAGAATTGGAGGAAACAGTTTGAGGAATATCCATAAGCATGAAAGTGGTGTTTGTTATAACAGGAAGTAGGTAGACATTCCATCTGTCCTTTTCCCCATCATTTCCCAAAGAGACTCAGACTTATTCCAACCAGTGAAAAGTTAAGACAGTCTGTCTCTTGTTTGAACACCTGGAAAGTCTCAAAGCACATCAAAGCATGCACAGGTTTCTGGGGCTTACCACATATTAAACTTAAATGCCTATAAAAATAGGTGACTTTAATAGGCAAATAGTGTTGATTGATAGGATCCTACCATGTCAAGAGTAAGTAAGGACAAGGGCTTAAGAAGTACAATATGAGGCCAGCAAGATGACCTAGTGCATAAAGGCGCTTGCCACCATACCTGATGTTCAGGCCAAGCCTGATAAACTGAGTTTAATCTCCAGGACCCGCATGTTAAAAAAAAAAAATAGACTCCTACAAGTTACCTTCTGATTTCCCCATGCATACCATGGAATGCATACCACAGCAGGCATGCACCCACAACCACACACACATATGCACACACTGAATAAATAAATTCATTAATTACTGTAAAATAATGCTTTTTTAATTATTTATTTAATAACCACATGGTTAGAAGAAGCACTTCATTACAGCATTAACATATTCAATAACAATTTCCAGAGCAAAATGCATCTCTTTCAAATTGGTTGTAAATTTTTAGGTTCACAGTTGAATTAATACAGTTATACAATATTGAACTCAGCATAAACCCTATAAGACATAAATTTGAATGAGTTTTTAACCTTTAAAAAAGATCTCCATTTCATTTTGAAATATATTGTTTCATATAGAAAAACTCATTTTAATGCTACTAACACTTAGATGTTTGCACATAAGTCTGTAATCTCTATGCATCTGATTAT
>NW_008334003.1:477374-477825 GCF_000622305.1 Nannospalax galili
CTCTAAGCATGAATATAAAAACATTGGGTAGATTTCAAAGGTAATGTGTTTCACCTCTACTAATTAACATGGAGCAAATTTTTATGCTTATTCCTCAAATATAACTCACTCTTTTTTTATTTGTTGATTTTTTTGTGTGTATTTCATACAGAACATCCCAAACAATCTTGTTCATCTATATACCTACACCCCAAATGTCACCCTCCCAAAGTCTCCCCCCTGCCCACTGGAGCCCATATACTCTATAATCCCTGTTACTGTCCACTGTGTTGTCAGCACCCCCAGTCGTTCTCCAGTGCTTGTCCATCTGCTGAATCTAGACAGCCTATCTAGAGTTCGCTGTTTTAGGAAGATCAGTTCTTCCTCATCTAGCAGCAATCAATTAATATTCCTTTAGATAAGATTGGTGTCTGCTGTTCATTTTCCCAGTTCTATGCTGGGTTACTATCTG
>NW_008334003.1:478059-478930 GCF_000622305.1 Nannospalax galili
ACCAGTTCCATCTTTGTGAAACTAAGTCAATGATCCTGCTCGATCATGACTGGCTTCACTTGGAAGTATGGAGGAAATGTTTCCTCTGTGTTGACCCTCCTCTTTGTAGATTGGACACTGGTTCAAGTCCATTTGGTGGGGTCTTCATGGCTTCCTTGATCAAGAGGACAGGTGAGGCACCACAGTTACAGAACATTTTGAGAGATGCTCATAGTCCCCTGGAGCATAGTTGACCTAGGAGGGCAAGGAGCAAAAACTGTCCTTTATGTCCCTCTGACAAAATTATTATAGGCCTCAAAGTATGTCTGTTAGACAAAGTTTTCAACCAGTCTGGTAGTTTTAATTACCATGTGCTATGTAGATAAAGCTTGGGCAAAGACCAAACATTCTCAGACAAACCTTGCCTAGACATATATTATATTCCTTGAGCTAGTTGTATATATAATTTGTCAGTAAGTTGTTTGAGTAATATGGCTCCCTCCAGTTTTTTTTAAAACTAGCTAGGCATTATTTATCTCTCACATTGTCTAACCCTTCCACCGTGGTTCCCTATTTAAAGTGCCCCCATTTTTCCCATTTGTCCTTTAATAATAGCCTTTTCCTATGGTCCCACCTCTATTGAGCTCCTCCTTTCCCTTTATCCCCAAAGTTCCTTGTATAACCTTCCCTCCTCCCTTAAATAACCCCATTTTTATCCATATCTCCCTTATTAATGCCTGTTTCCTACTGTTCTTCTCTTTCAGATTCTTTCTCTTCCTTTATGTCCCTGGTTCCTTTCCATTAGCCTGGTTCCTGTAGTTATGTCTGGATACATACTCATAAGGATTTGGTGCTAGGATCCACATATGAGGGAGAACATATGTCGATTTTT
>NW_008334003.1:479138-479721 GCF_000622305.1 Nannospalax galili
CTGTGCAATAGGATAAGTTCTTTGGGTATATGCCAAGGAGTGGTATAACTGGATCAAATGGTAGGTTCATTTGTAGTGTTTTAAGCATTCTCCACTCTTCTTTCCATAGGGGTTGAACAAGTTTGCATCCCCACCAGCAGTGGATGAGTGTTCCCCTTTCCCTACATCCTTTCCAACATTTGGTAACGTTTGTTCTCTTGATCTTAGCCAGTCTGACCAGGGTAAGATGAAATCTTAAAGTGGTTTTAATTTGCCTTATCCTAATTACTAATGATGTTGAACATCTTTTAAGATGCTTCTTAGCTTATTTCTTCTTTTGATAACTCTGTTCAGTTCCTTAGCCATCTTTTAATTGGGTTGCTTCGTTTCTTGATTCTTTGTTTTTTAGTTCGTTATATATTCTGGATGTTAAACTTCTGACAAATGTGTTGCTGGTGAAGATTTTCTCCCATTCTGTGGGTTTTCACTTTCTTTGTTGCTTCTTTTGATGTACAGAAGCTTTTTAGTTTAATGAGGTCCCATTTCTTGATTCTTGACCTTGTTTCCTGAGCAATTGATGTCCGGTTTAGAAAATCCTTTCCTA
>NW_008334003.1:479828-488755 GCF_000622305.1 Nannospalax galili
TTGTGGAGGGTGAAAGATAGGAGTTTAGTTTCATTCTTCTACAGGTAGAGATCCAGTTTTGCCAGCACCATTTGCTGAACATGCTGTCTTTCCTCCAGTGAATGTTCTTGGCCCCTTTGTCATACATCAGGTAGCTGAAAATTGCATGTACTCATATTTGGGTCTTCAATTTTGTTCATTTATCTACGGGTCTGTTTTTGTGCCAGTACCATGTTGTTTTTATGACTATAGCTCTGTAATGCAGTTTGAAGTCTGGTATAGTAATCCCCCCAGCATTGGTCCTAGTACTCAGGGTTACTTTGGCTATCCAAGGTCTTTTGTGGTTCCATATGAATCTTAGTATGTTTTTTTCCAACTCTGTGAAGAATGTCATGGGGATTTTGATTGGCATTGCATTGAATCTATAGATGGCTTTTTTTTAAAGAAGTTCAATACCTCCTTTAGTAAAATGCATGTCATTACAAACACCAACATTTGAAGAACTGGCCATCTTAGTGGAAATTATTTGGTCAATTATATGGGTCATACAGGTGAAAATATGTATGATCTAGATTTTTTTAAAGGGAAAGAAATTAAAATAGGACCAAGCCAGAGGCAACTGACTAACACATATTTGTCTAAGTATTGACCAAAAAAAAATGATAAAAGCTTTGAAAAAAAATACAAATTTTTACTTGAAGTTTGTAAGTCATTGTGCTTAAGTTAAAAACCAGGAAACTCTGTATAGTTTTAATTTCAATTTGTACCTTCAATTATTTAAATGAGACATTGATTCTGTTCATAAGTCCAGAGATAAGAGATCCCTCTGGATATTTAAGATGGGAAACCAGATCAAGGGGGATCCCAGCTGACCATCACAGATAAGATTTCAGGACAGCAAAGATAAATAGGGCAGGTTAAACAAGCTTATTCCTACCTTGAATTGTTCTCATATGAATTGTTCTCATAATGCAACCTGGAATGCCAGCAGCCCATTTCCCCTGTACTTCCACTTACATGCATTAAAATATATCTCCTAGGAAACAAATGAGTCATGTTTGAAGACCAGGGGCAGTGCTCCTAGTAAACTGAACTCAATCATCATTTATTTTTTTAATGTAGGTCAACATTAAACTTAACCAATTTATTTAAATCTTGACTACAATAAGATTCCATTAAAACTAGAGCTCATCTCCTGCCTCAACTTCAAAGAGAAGAAATGTAGCAGAGGCGTGGGGGAACAAGAACACCTGGCATGCAGATGTTACTGATAAAATTGCCCTCCAGCACTCTGTGAGAATGAAGGCAGAGGAAGCATGAAGAGTCTCCCCATTCCTTTTCTTCTGCTTCATTTTACTTTCACCCAGGCTTAACATGCAACTGAGATGATTATGTACAAAACAGAAAACAAAAAAAGCCAAAAATATGGGTTTATGTACCTTGTATATCTGGTCTGGTTGATCATTTCAGCAGAGCCAGTTCCCATGTTAGAGAATATATCAGTCAGGCATACATAATCTCTATTCTCTTGGCATTTTAGAAATTCTCAAATAGAAGGCAATGATTTCTTTCCTTAAAGGAAAACAATCAGTTGAAAGCAGTACTAGGATTGTTTAAATGCAGTCTATATGTGGCTCACTTTGCTTGTTTGTTTTGTTTTTGTTTTTGTTGTTGTTTTCTAATCCTGACTGTCCCATGAGTCACTGGCTCCTTGCTAATTACAGTAGACAATAGTTCTACTTGAGTATCTGTAGAAAATTGGCAGATATGTGAATTCTGAGATGTATGATGCTATCCTGCCTGAGAAAATACAGCAGCAGCTCCAAGAATTGGACAAGATATCTCTTATGACAGAGGAGAAAGTCCAGTGCCCTCCCCTCCCAGTTTTCATTACAGTTCCTCACTTCTTCCCCTTGCAAAATGACTTTCATACATCCAGGCTTTTAATCTCAACAGGAAAATATTGTTCTCAAAAGGTTATCAAGTAGAGAAAGTGCTCCTAAATTCCGGAGAAAGAGGAGGAGGAAGAGAAGGGGGAGGAGGAGGAAGAAAAAAAAGAAAATCAAACAGTTGATGAGCAGAACTCTGGGCTTGTAAATGAAACATATTGTTTCCTTTAGTTTGAATTTCTCTTTTCATAGGCAAAATTCTAAGATACATAGAAAGAGTTCTTTATTGCTTGAGGCTCTTATATCACTAATGGCTTTTGACAGTGTGTTACAGCTTCTTTAATCCAATTGAATTTGATTACTCATGTCAGTAGAAAGATAAACTGGTTGACAGGAGGAATTTATTTTAGCCACTGGTTCATATTAATGTCTGAAAATTCAGTTGTTTAGGGAAGAAGATGGGGTAGGAGAAAATATAGAGAGATGAAATTTTAAGCCAGGCTATTCCTGTAATTGGAATTGGACTATGGAGAAAGGCGTAATTGTGAAACTATTAAAATTACTCCTCAAAACCAGGATGAAATTTTCAGTAAAGTACACACTTCTCATCAAAATTTAGTCCCAAGCTGTATTATCAAAACAAGTCTGGTCCACTGGTCTTCCTCACATACATAGATACACACACAGCCACAGAACATTTTAGTGTTTCCTAAACCTAATACATTTTCTCTTTCCATGCCTTTGCACATCATATGCTTATGTCCTTTGCCTAGAATGCCTCTAGACAAACTGACAGGTTTCTGATTCCACAAAATGCAGCAAAAAATGCTATCATTAACATTTTTTTATTGATTTTCTTTAGTTTGTGTGTATGAGTGTTTTCCTGCATGTATGTAAGTGTAGCCATCATTTATAATGCCCATGGAGGCCAGAAGAGGGCATCAGATCCCCTGAAACTGGAGGTTTGGATGGTGGGTACCTGCCATGTGGGTGCCGCAAAGTGAACCAGGACCTCTGCAAGAGCAGCCAGCATTCTTAACCACTGAGCCATCTCTCCAGGCCCAACGCTACTTTTTATTTTTTTTATGAAATCCTTTAGGATTTCTTCAATGTCTTATGAGAACTCTGTATGTCCTTCTAATCCCTTGTCCCTTGACTTTTTTTCTGCACATCCATACCCCTGGGATCTAGCATGGTCCTGTCAGTCACAGAGGCTCAGTGGAGTTCCATATGAGAAGAGGTAGGGATCAGAGGATGCCAATGATTCTGTCCTATGAGGGTGAATTTCCACAGTTTGAGTACAGTTCGGAACCTCAGCAGTTCCCTACTCCAGTATTGACTATCATAAACCTTGATCTAGTCACCCTTGATTCCATAGCCAATCACTTTTTCCAGTTTTTCTTTGGTTGTTTGTTGGAGGGGGAGGGGTTGAGACAGGGTCTCACTATACTGTGAAACTCTTGTATAATGTCTGTCTTAGAGTGATAGTTTTAATGAAGAAATTAGGCATGTGATGCAGACTGACTGCGTCTAACTTTGGCCTACCAGATGAAAGTCCCAGAGATGTGAAAAGGAAGAAGTAGTGCTCTGAATGTGTTGAAATGGAACTGAAGAGCAATGGAGTCAATGGTAATCGCCCAACAATTTCTGGCTCTCCACCACATCTGATCTTTACCCACACTTCCCACACCATAATAGGTACTGGCTGTGTACAAACTTTGTCCCAGCTCCAAGGCTGCATCATCTTTACCTTTTAAAGTGCTTCACCTAGGAAAGACTTTTCCTCTATCAGGATAAGCTAAATGCTCCTGAGCTAGAAAATCTAGCTGTACTCTTAAGCCATGCATCCCCTCCTATGGGTTCCCATGACACAATATTTTCTACATTATATGATAATAATTTGTTGTGTGTCTTACTAAGTTGTCTATAAGCTCTCTGAAGGCAAAGTGTACCACAGTCAATATTTAAATGTTGCAAACGAAGAAAATGAGTGAATTCAGTGGTGATCTAATTTTCTCATTAATTTCCAATGAAATATTTGACCTAGATAAAATAATCTTCTTAAAGGATACACTGTGTACACATATGTATATATGTGTGTGTATGTGTGTGTATACACACACATATATATGATCTAGACCTCTAGCTTGTCAGTAACCACAAGCCTAATGCAGCTATTGAACATTCATTTCTATACACATATCTCAAAACCCCAACATGGAAACAACTATTGTGACTAAAATCTACTTAATCCCCAAAGTTGCTTTGTGTCAAAACCTTCCTGCATTAGATGCAATTTTGTTATGAACATGATTGCTGAAATGTGTGAGATTCAGCTTTGCTGTCAAGAGTTCTCATTCATACATTAATTTGTGTGTTTTTTTTTATTTTGTCCTAGTACTACATGATGAGAGCAACTATAGCTTCAGATTCTGAGAACTGGAAAATGAAATATAGGGAATGAGGGAGGGAGGAAGAGAGAGAGGAAGAGAGAGGGAGGAAGAGAGAGGGAGGAAGGGAGAGGGAGGAAGGGAGAGGGGGGAACAGTGTTGAAGTTCTAGTTAAGTGAAGCCTAGAGCACATTCATGTAGAAGTCAGATTCCCTGGAGCAGGTATTTCTGAGTGATGTTCCCAGCAATGTTGTTTTCCTCAGTCATGACTCTCAAATTGCGTTTCAGATGACCTTGGCTCATCATGCTTTTATGAGGACTAGGATTGCTCATTAACTTGAAACTCAGTAATTGGAACAGGATTGACTTTTGAAAAGGAGGGAAACATTCAAATTTTACGTATACCATCAAATGATTTGTCATTTGTTCTTGTAGTCATGTCTCCACACCTGCCTCACCAAGACTGGCTGACAAGTCTTGACTGAAGTCAAGAAAATGGGCCTTGTCTGACCTGTCTCTCCCTTTCTTCAGTCCCACGCAGTCTAATCTATGTAATGCCAATATTTTATTAATTCTGTGATCTTATTTCTAATCACAGAATATTCTTTGAGTTTGTTTATAAGCGTTGTCAAAATTAGGATTTTAAAAGTAAGTTTTCTCTATCCATTTGCAAAAGGCAAAAAAGAAAATTATTGTGACACGTTCTGAAGATGACTGCTTGCCTTTACTTGTAATGTAATGATTCTCTCCTCTCTCTGTCCCTCTCCCTCTCCCTCTCCCTCTCCCTCTTGCTCCCCCTTCCTGTCTTCTTTTTCTCTCTTCTCCTCCCCTTTTATCTGTTTTACATGATTGGCATTTGCTTTGACCTATAACAAAAACAAGAATATTTTATACCATTTTGCTACAACAATCACTAAACATGTTTCTCCATAACATCACAACACTACCCTAAAGAATCAATAGCGTGTGATTTTACGACCTAGTTTTATTAGATTTTACACTGTTAGGGATATTCTAGTCACTCACTGTCAAATTTTCTGAGTTTTAATGCAGGCAGAATTCTTAAGGGAGCTGTAATAGAAAGAACTATGTCCCACACATCCATCTCAACACCGGTTTCACTTGTTGGAGCTCTAGCCCTCATGAGGTGGCATTTGGAAGATTTGAAGGTAGGGGCTAGATAAAGTCATGAGAGCAGGACCCTGATTATTGGATTAGGGTCCCTATATAAAGTACCAGAGAGGGGCTAGAGAGATGATTTAGCAGATAAGAGCACTGACTACTCTTACAGAGGACCCAGGTTCGATTCCCAGCACCCACATGGCAGCTAACAACCGTCTATAACTCTAGTTCCAGGGGATCCTATCCCCTCTTCTGGCCTCCGTGGGCATTGCATGACATGGGTGCACTTGCATACATGCAGGCAACACCTTCATACACATAAAAATAAAAATGATAAAGAAAATATTTTTTAAAAAATAAAAAATAAAGGACTAGAGAATGTGTGCTCAAGCTCTTCCCACAATCGTTTGAGGATACAGCAAGAAGGTCCCTTCTGCCAGCCGGAAAAAGGACTTGCACAGCCCAAACACCATGGCACCTCTAACTGAGACTTACAACCTCCAGAACTGTGAAGAACAAATTTCTGTTGTTTCAAACACCCAGTCCATAGTATATCGTAATGGCGGAATGAGCAAATGAGTATAGAAACACTTGCTGGTGTTCAGGGTAGAATACGGCCCCTTGGTCACATAAACAGAATGGCTATGCTGCCAAGATACAATTACATCATTTTATTTTCTTTGTACTTCTGGATTTCCAGTTTGAAGTTTACTTGTGATTTTTAAGAGACCTTAATAGGAATTACATACTTTTTTCCTGAAGAGAGGATTCATCATTCTTAACTCTTACTCACCCACAAAAGGGATTTTTGATTCAAACATAACTTTAAAAACGTTGCTCTATCAGATTTCACTTAAGGACTGTAAGTTCATAATTCACAGGGGGATCTCAGGCTTCTGCACATTAGGTAGATGCCTGGGTATCAATAAATGAACAGTAAATGTTTATCTCTTTCTGTTTGCTTTCCTTTCTATACCGAGTTAATAGTTTTTGTATTTGAGGCAATCTCCATATCTTATACCTTTTTTTCAAAAGAACTACTAAATGTAGACATGAAAACTGTTTTAAAAAATCACATATAAAATTCTAAGATGGAAAAAAAATTCTAAGATGGGTTTGATGGCACATTTCCGTATCTCATCACTTAGGAGACTAAGGCAAGATGATCTCAAATTTGAGGCCAGCCTGAATTACAGAGTGAGATCCTGTCTCAAAAAAGGAGGAAGAAAAAGAAAAGCAGGAGGAGGGGGGAGGGGGAGGAGGAGGAGAGCTCTGGGACAACTACTGGCTAGGAAGATGGTTTGAATCAGCTTTGAGTAGTTCAGTACTGATTGATTAAGAGCTCACCTAAGAGTGGCTTGAGTAGTTAACTAGCGTGTAGTCCTCAGGGATGTTTGAAAGATGCTGATTCACTGTCCAACAAGCACAATACTCTCCATGTTCCAGTTTACTCAGGAAACTTTCTCCAAGTTTTTAGGTGTCTTTAGATAAAATTAAAACATGTAACCATGATAAGATGTCAGAAAGTCCTCTTTTTCCACCAACGTCAGGGAGATTTATAAAGGGCTGAATGTGGGATTCAAGCTAAACCTAGAGCTCTAATTCTTTACCTTATGGCTGGCTTTAGGTCTTCATAAAATTTTAGAACAGAGGGAACAATTTGTACAAATCAATATTGATAAATTTGCTGAATACCAAACCATAACTGCCTAAGACACTGTACCCATCTGTATGGAGCTTCCACTATGGAACCAAGACAACTAATTAAAGAAATGATGACAAAGTTTAATGTGTGTTATCAGAGGACATCAGGATGCTGTGGTGTCAAGGGAAAATTGAGGGGGAAATCTGGAATAAGCCCTGCCTAAAAGGTACCTGGGTCTAGTGAGATAGCTCAGTGGATAAAAAAAAAACTTGCCAAGCAAGCCTGGCAACCTGAATTCAATCCCTGTTGGGAGCCTGAGGCTCAGCCATTTCTCAAAACTGCTGACAGACCCGAGTTGGTGAACTTTCCATTCTGCCCACTCTCCTCCCGCAGGCACCGGATGGAGGCTGCGGCCTTGGCCCGCAGCCTTGTTTTCAGTACATCTGGGTCCCTGCTGTCCTACTGATATGATTACTTCTAGTCTTTACTCCTTCATCTGGGCCCCTGTGTTCTGGCTGATATGATTACTCACTCTTTGCTCCTTTGTTTTCATTCTCTATTTAACCCCATGCTTGAGCTGCAATAAACGAGACTTGATCAGAGCACTGTCTTGTCTCCATTTCTCCTGTCGCTTGCCTCATCCACGGCCCCACCCCCCAATCCAGGTACCTCGTTGCAGACCCCGCGGGCCGGGGCAAATCCCAGAATCCCATGGTGGAAGGAAAGCACTAACTCCCAAAGCTGTGCTCTGACCTCCACACTGCCACATAAACATCATGGCAGGCATGTGCATGCATCCACACGCACATGGTTTTGAGATGGACCCAAAGCAATAACAGAGTTGTTGAGTGTTGAAGATGGAGACAGAAGGGTTAGTTTCAAAATGGTGCAGCAGTTGGCTGTTCCTGACTTCAAAGATGAAAGGAGGCCACAAAGCAAAGAAGGGGACAACTTCCAGCCTTAGGAGTTGGAAAAGCCAACACAACCATCTCCCCAGACTCTCCAAAAGTCATGCAGCCTGTCAGCATCTTGGTTTTAGGTTCACATCAGGTGTCTTATCTACAAAACTAAAAGATAACTATGTATTGTTTCAAAGAACTCAGCTTATGATCATTTTATTGCAGCAATGGTAGAAAACTAATGTGAGGATGTATTATTTCTTTTTAATGGTTGGAAAATTCAAATGATTATAGTTGACCTTTTAATCAAATCATACAATTTTGTTTATTTTTTCTTTTTTTTTTTTAAATAGGACCCACTATTTTTTAACCCTGAATTTTACATACAAATTTTAAAATCCAAATCACCATAGATGGGCCTTTTAACTTCCCTTAGTCTAAGTTTCCTTAGCCAAAGAAAAAAGACAAAACAAACCATATCACTTCTATAGTTTCTTCAAGTTCTATATTTTCTGTTTGCATCATGAGTATTTAAGAATTTGATAATATCTGACCAAATAATTCAACTGCAAAGTACTATTTGTGCCCTGTGAGTTCACAATCCAGCACTTTTCCTCACGTAACATCTCTAGCAAAAACATTTATGCCTTTTTTTAATTATTTTAATTAAAAGAAGCATTTCATTACAACAGCATTAACCTATTCAATAACATTTTTCTGAGCTAGGGTACATCTCTTTCAAAATTGGCTGTACATTTCTAGGTTTACAGATGAATTATTACGCTTATATAATCTTTTACTCATTATAAACTCTATAAGACATAAAAGATCAGTTAGTGGGGCTAGCAGGATGACTCAGCAGTAAAGATACCTGCTACCATGCCTGATGACCTGAGTTCTATCCCCAGGACCCATGTGGTAGAAGAAGAGAATCAGCTCTCACAAGTTGTCCTCTAACTCCACACGTGGGCCATGACACGGGCACATACACATACACACACAC
>NW_008334003.1:489029-496598 GCF_000622305.1 Nannospalax galili
TATATATATGTGTGCTCTTATGAAATTATATTGGCCCCTTTAATCTTTGGTTATACTTCCCTTTTGGGTGTTGAAGGACATACCATTGGACCAGATAAACTGATTTGTTTTCACTGTTGAGGTCGTTTGAGGATCTGTTCCTCAGGGGTCCCGTGGGCTTGGGAGGAGCCCCTGGCTCCTTTCTTTTACCAGTTCCATCTACGTGAAGATAAGTCAATGTTGATTCACAAGAATTGTGAAAAACATAATTGAAATTCGCAGAGTCAGAGTCCTCATCTTTGCAAAGCCTAATTATCTCTCTTTTACTAGAATTTTGAATAAATGAAAAGATAAAGTGTACTTTTAATGGTTTTCCTTCTCTAGAATAGTATATTCTAGAAGTAGATCTGCTAGGTAAGCATCTTAAAGTTCAAGCAGTGGAGGAGAAATAATTAAAATTGCTGATTATCGTAAAAAAAATCCAACTTAACAGAGTTAATTAATTCAATGTACAAAAATTTAATTATAGTGAAGTCTCATAATTTGAACTAGGAGATATAGCGTGTGTTTTTTTTTCTTTCCAAAAAACAAATATTATTATTATTATTGGTGTGTGCGTGCGTGTGTGTGTGTGTGTGTGTGTGTGTGTCTGTGTGTGTGAGATCAGAAACAATGTGGTGCAGTTTGTTCTCTCCTTCCACCTCCATGTGGGTCCTGGGAATTAATTCATGTCTCCAGGCTTGCATGGCAAATACCATTTCCCACAGAGTCATCTCACTAGTCCCAATTTCTGTTGTTGTTTTTTTTCTAGTGATAGTATTATGTCATCCACTCTCACCTCCGCAAAGGACTGAATGACGCTAGTTAGTTATACTTACATCATATAACATTATTATAAAAACCAGAAAATTGGGACTGGAGAGATGGCACAGCCGTTAAGAACACCAGTTGTTCTTGCAGAAGACCTGGGTTCAAATCCCAGCACCCACATGGCAGCTAACAACTGTCCAAAACTCCAGTCCCAGGGGATCCGACAGCCTCTTCTGACCTCTGCGGGCATTGCACGACATGAAGAAGCAGAAGGATCCCACTCATGAAGTACAGTTTTCCATGTAAGAAATCCAAGAACTTGGGGCTGAAGAGATATCTCAGCAGTTAAGAGCACATACTGCTCTTATGAAAGACCTGGGTTACATTCTCAACACCCACATAGCAACTCACAACCATCTATTACTCATGCTCCAGAGGACCCAGTGGACTCTTCTGGCCTCCATGGGCACCAGACATGCAGACATGCGTTTAGTACACATACATACAGGCAGGCACTCACACATACACATGATGTATATAATCAATAAATAAATCATTTTTAAAAGAATTAAAAGTAAATAAAAGAGATTCCAGTGAAGAAATCTGTCAAAAAATGATTTAGGTCTATCGGAAAGTGAGTTAAAATTAGGAACACCTGTGTGTGTATGTCTATAGCCAAGCTCAGGGAAAGTACCATTCCTGTACTTTACCACACACAGCAAGAAGCCATTGCTCTTGAAGTAAACCACCTCTGATGGGTGCCTTTGTCACCATGTAGCAGAACCTCAGTCCTGCTGCCAAATTCCTTATGGGTATCAGACCCATCACACCAAAGTGTTTCATGATAATCTCCATATGTGTTTCATTAACTATTATAGTAAATCCGACCTGCACTGCATAACTATGAAAAAGAGGCTGCTGGGGTAAATCCTTCACCAGGCAATGATCTAGATTGGGACTAAAATTGCCTAAAGCTACTTGATTTTTAATCCTTTGTTGCAGTGACTTTACAGCTTACTTCATAAGCAAAATATACCAGTGTTTCTAATAAAGTCTAAGCCGTATTTGGCTGAAGAAAGCATTCTATAGGGAAGTGAAGTGAAATGGGGTTGATTAGTAACATGACAAGTATGTTTAACATCACTTCATGTATAAGGCTGCAGAATGGAAAGCAAAGACAGCCATTGGTTCAATCCTTTGTTCCCTACCCATTTCCAACCACAGGAAGCTTTTCTTGGCTTCTAGGGTGGAGCTTAAGAAGCTGCTGGAGAGGAACACTCTCACTGGCAGGGCTCCTCTCTGTCCTTTCCCTTCAGGTCACCCTGATCCTGCGAGTAACAATACATCTTTCTGTCCCATATACTCGGGCCAGGGACTTCAGGTCCCTTAGTTTTGGTACTTCATTTCTGACTTTATCTCTTGATTAACTCAGAAAGAATAAAGATCATGAACAATGTTTTTTCTTCTTCTACATCTCAAGTTAGTTTTAGTAAATATCATGGCTATATTAGTGGCTGGAAGCACAATACTGATATATTAAAACCTATTTCTAGGGGCTGGAGAGATGGCTCAGCAGTTAAGAGCACTGACTGCTGAACTTCTAAACTTTTAGAAACTCAGATGAGTTAGACACAATTTTTTTAGTGGGAAACATAGAAGTGTTCCATATCCCCAAACATACAAAGATACAAAACCAAGGGAGTCCACCACAAAGGCCGGCTGCTATAGACTCTCCAGCAGCATGGGAGGTCACTGTGCCCCTGCCCCTACTTCCTTGTGGCTCAGCCCAGGGTCAGCATGTTTTCATTTGCTTTCTGTCTAGGCCCCAGAAGAGTTTTAAGCATATCTTGACTTGACCTTGGACTCAAGGACCAGAAGAGATCTGAACACAGGTCTCCTAGGAGGATCAGCATTCTAAGCTATTATTAGCATTTTTCTGAACACAGGTCTCCTAGGAGGATCAGCATTCTAAGCTATTATTAGCATTTTTCGTATTTTAGGAGTTCAACCAAACCTTATAAGCTAAGCCAGGAAACAAATTATTTAGACTAGGTATTCATTTGTTTCTACATTTGACAAATACTTATTGAATTCTATAAAGTCCACATACTATTACAAGCACTAAGGTACAGCAAAAAGAGTCCCAGACTGGGATGTGACAGAGTGTGTGCTTAGCATGTGCAGGACCCTAGGTTCCACTCGTCACGTGCAAAAACATAAAACAAAGTTTCTTCTTTCACAGCAAGTATATACTCATAGAGAGTCAGATAAGACAAAAAATACATATATAACATAATGTACAGAGCGGTGTTATATGACTCTGGGATACAACCCTGAGTTGGGGCCCAGCAGGAGATCCATCTGTATTCAAATTCAACTCTAGGGGCTGGAGAGATGGCTCAGCACATAAGAGGACTGGCTGTTCTTGCAGAGGACCCAGCTTGGATTCTCAGCACTCACATGGCAGCTAGCAACTATCTGTTAACTCCAGTTCCAGGGAAAATCTGACACCCTCTTTGACCTCTGCTGGCATTGCATGATAAGGGTGCACTAACATACATGCAGGCAATACATTCATACATATAAAATTAAAATAATAAATTAAATATTTTTTAAAAAGAACACTGACTGCTCTTGCAGATGACCTAGTTCAATTCCCAGCACCCACATGGCAGCTATG
This sequence comes from Nannospalax galili, assembly GCF_000622305.1. Taxonomy (NCBI): domain Eukaryota; kingdom Metazoa; phylum Chordata; class Mammalia; order Rodentia; family Spalacidae; genus Nannospalax; species Nannospalax galili. The sequence goes on from NW_008334003.1 coordinate 492,499, forward strand.
AACAGTCCTTAACTCCAGTTCCAGCAGAATCCGAAGCCCTCTTCTGACCTCCATGGCATTGCATGACACGGGTGCACTCACATACATGCAGGCAATATACTCATACACATAAAATAAAAAAAATAAAAATATATACGGTTTGTAGAAGTTGGTGACAACACAACTGGCCTTTATTCTTATACCGTGGAGCTGTGGGTGCCTGGTTTGGCTAATCTTGACTGTCTTTAGGACTGTAGGTCAGCTGATGTTGGCTTACTCCAAATCTGTCCCAAGTATTTTTATTCTGTGCAAACAGCTATCTGGGACATGCTCTTAACTGAACTTCTGGAACACAGGAGGATAAGCAGAGTTTCCAGGCACATTTCTGGTCTTTGCTGTGTCACCAAGATTCCTTTATCCTAATAAAGTCACATTTCAGCCCAAAGTTGTGGAAAAAATGTAACTAACGTGACGTTCAGGCAGGAGAAATACGGCCACAAATATATCAGCAGCTAATGAAAAGCCAAGGTCAAAACTTGAGTCTGGGCCCACATCCAGGGGATGTGCTGCACTTCCTGGTGAATCAGTTGCCACAGTCACGTCTCCTATTGTTGTCTACTACTAATAAATCTTAGTTATAGCACATACAGGTACATGAATCATCAATTTATGGTCTAGATGGAAAAATGATGACTCTACTTCTGTCAATACATTGGATAGAACAATTAGTTTAACTGAAAGTTAATTGCTCCCCTATTTCTCATCCCCCCCAACACAATCCAGAACAATTGTTGTGAATTTATTTAATAAGCTACCAACACAACATAAATGTGCTTTCATTTCACTGGACATTTGTGGACCTAATACAGGTATTCAAAGAACACATCTACACCAGAGAATGCAGTGAGAGTAAAGGATGTCAGCCCCACCCACAAACTAGTGTGGGAACCTACTGGCGAATTATAACCTGCTGCTTTCAGCAAGTGAACCAAGAGGTCACTAACAAGAATTTGAGTAGCTTTGAGTTTTCTGTTTTGAATACAGTTCATAGAAGTTACGAAGTGTGCATTCAAATCATGCATTTGAACTTATCTGACATAAGAACTTGGTGATTATAATATTTCAATATCCTCTTAGACCATTTAGGATTTCCCAAGCACTGAGTGTTAGAATCCAAGAAGCCAGGACTGGAGAAATGGCTCAGCAGTTAACAGCACTGCCTGCTCTTGCAGAAGACCTGGGTTCAATTCCCAGCACCGGCATAGTGGCTAACAACCATCCATAACTCCAGTTCCAGGGGATCTGACATCCTCTTCTGGCCTCCACGGGCATTGCATGACACAGGTGCATTTACAATCAGGCCGCATAAAATAAATTTAAAAAAAAAATTAAGAATCCAAGAACACTAAAATTCGAAACTCAGAACAATAAATGGAGGCAACAGCATGAGGGTATTGAAATGGGTGAAAAACCACTCAATAATTTTATCATATTTCTGTTGTGGTTTTAGATTTCAGATCAACTGAGGCCTCACTTGCACATGGCTGCCTATACAGTTTGTGGGCCAGGCTGTAGGCTGCATGTGTAGTTCTCATGTCAGAGGTCACATCCCTCATTCTGCCTCTTGTATCTTGGCTTCTAAAGCATGAAAACTTGCCTAAGTTCACACATCTAAAACTAGTCAGTTCTCTCCACACCCAGTGCCTCACTACTAAACTGAACTACCTCTTGGTATGTCTATCTGCCTCTGCACCAAGTAATTAACACTAGTAATAGATCCTTTAAAACAGAGAAAACTTGGCAGAGATCTGCATACACAGCAGGTACTCCACATGTGTTTGGTTAATGCTATATATAATTCTCAAGTTAAAATTTGTTTCTCATAGATGGACATAGTTCAGTAGCAGAGTCTCCCTTTCCTCTTCAAGCTATATTACAGGAACCAGGCGGTGCCCATGTGTTAATGTCATGAATCACTTTGGCTAATCTATGCTGCCTAGTTTTTCATCAACAATCTAGATGCTATTGTGAAGATACTATGTACCTTGATGTCAACATGATTAACATTTAATTCGGTCTCCTTTAAGGAAAGCAGATTAGGCTTCATAATGTGGCTGAAGGGCTTATGAGAAAACACTGAAGTCCAGCAAGGAAGAAAAACGTCCTGCCTCCACACTTCAGACTCAAGACTACAGTGTCAGCTCTTCCCTGGGTTTCCAAAATGCAGACCTAAGTCTGGTGAAGTAGCTCAGCGGGTAAGGGCACTTGCTGTGAAAGCCTGACGACCTGGGGTTCAATTTCCAGAACCGAAAAAAATGTGGTAGTAGAGAACTAATTTCAGAAAGTTGTCCTCTGACCTCCACAAGAGTGCTGTGGCGTGTGTACTCACATGTTCACACACAAGGATAACAAACTTAAAGTTTTAAATAAATAAATGCTGTCCTGGTCTACAAATTTTGAACAACTCTTACAACCAAAATTAGACAAACACATATATGTATCTACACATATGTATGTATGCCCAAGTATGTGTTCTATTGGTTCTGATACATATTCTGTTGTTATACAGTATGTGTGTGTGTGTGTTTATACATCCCATTGATTCTCCTTTTCTGGAGAAACTTAATATACCTAGCATAACTCTTCCACTAAGAACCACCAGCCAGTGTTCTTACAGAAAGCCATAGATTGAGTATAGGGTGAGTTCATCCTCCTTCTCATCATTGACTTCTCTGTCTCCCTACTCCCTGGACTACAGGGAAATGAGTATGAGATGCTTAATGGCCACCTGCATCATTCTAAAATCAAATCCAAGCACAGATGCTTCTGTTCTGCCTCTGCTAAATGCCCAAGACCCTTAACCACAAGTAGGACTAGATTTCTAGTCTCATTCAGTTGCTAATCAAATATAGGATTCAGAAACAGTTTTTTTAGAAAGGATTTTATGAAAACAGTGGTGTTCAAAGGCTCGAAATCCATTCAGCCTTCCTGGCCACATATGCTCATGATTCAGCCTTGGTAAAGGCAGAGGAGTGCAGCCTGACCTGGTGATGACCCGTTAGGCAGTCTCTTTTGGTGCAAACCGGCACTTAAGCAAATATGCGTTCTTGTTTTTTTCTAGTTCTCTTTGTTATTAAAGTGAAATCCAAGTTGGGTTTCATGTGTGACATCAATCAGCAAAGGGAATTTTTTTGTTATACATGAAAATGCAAGGGAATGCTTTTTATTACTATTCAAGCAGTTATTTCTTATCTGCATGACTAAAGAATGGAAGATCTAAACAGAAGCTGAATATTCGACTGGCCTCTGCTCCTTCACCCAGATGGAAGTTTCACAGGTGTGTTTGAAGTTTCGGGTCAAAGGCTGTCACTTTCAGAAACCAGTGGGTCTGCATTTTCCTTTGCTCTGCAAGTACTCTGATTACAGACATTTTTCCTGTTTTTATCTGATTACAAATAGCCAACTAAAGAAGCTAACTGTTTAGAAAAGGTGAAGATCTGATAATACATAAGAGACTCTGAGATACTCTGTTGACAATAACATAGTCAAGGACAACAGGGAAATCATTTCATACTATTAATCAGTAATCTAAGAGCATTGGCCTGTGTGCCTCTTAGCTAGCATCTATGAATTAATTGACGATTGAAAATGTGATAAAGGAATACTCTAGAATTTTATGGTAAAATACAAATGATTTCCATCATTACAGTTCACCTTTTGTAAAGATTAAACTTGACTTTTGGCATTGCAGTTGACTTTGTTTCAAAATGAATTATGCACTTGTTAAAATTCTACCTTATTTTGTTTTATATTTAAGACATTAAAGATTTAACCTTATATTTAATATTGGCATTACTTCTTTAGCTTTTAAATAAAGACTCCACCCCTTGTACATGTTGTACTTCCCCCTCTAAATCTGGTTTTACATTCCTGACTCATGGGGATTCCTGCCACCTGATAGCCATACAAATATAACTCCATATGAACCTTGGCCAGGTTCAGGAAAGAACCATGGAGGAAAAAAGAGAGCACAGTTCCACACGAAGAAAAAAAGCAGTCTTAAACAAATTACAATACCGTGTATTTACCACTTTAGAACTGATCTTTGGGTTAAGTACCTC
>NW_008334003.1:496648-554063 GCF_000622305.1 Nannospalax galili
CACACAAGCACTTTACTGCCCCCTGCTGGTCAGGCTCTTTAGCCTTTCAGAGCTTTCATTCATTCTCTCTCCATTGATGCTTCTTAATTAATTTATTTTTAAAATATTTTATTTTTTATTTTAGTTGTATGAATATATTGCCTGCACGTGTGTAAGTGAACCCATGTGGTGCAATGCCTGTGGAGGTCAGAAGAGGGTGTTGGAGTTACAGATTGTTGTTAGCTGCCATATGGGTGCTGGGAATCGAACCTGGATCCTCTGCAAGAGCAGTCAGTGATCTTAACTGCTGACCCATCTCTCCAGCCCTTTTTACTTTATTTTTAATGCATAGTATTAGTTGCATATATTGGCAAGATAGAGTGTGAGTTTGTCAATGCACAGGATGTAATAATCATCATTGTAAGTGGCATGTCTATCATCACATTTCTTTGGGGGGGAATTCAAAATCCTCCCTACAAGCTATTTTGAAATACTTGATTAACTGTTGTCAATTGTCATTATCCTGAAATGCTGTAGAACATTAGAAGTTATTCCTCTATCCAGCCACTCTGGTTTTCTTATTTTCCTAAAGCCAAAGCCCAACATGCATATTCATTTTGTCATTTGTCATTTGCTATTATTCATTAAAGGGATGAATATAAATTATGCTAGACCTATGAACCATGCTCTATTCCAGAAGACATGAAGGATAATTTTCAGTGATATATTGTACAGTATAGCAATATAGTTAATAGCAATGTTTTGTATATGTCAACATTATTCAAACAATAGATTTTAAGTGACATGAAGATCTTAAATAGATTTTTCTGACATGAAATGATAATTATGTAAGGCAATTGATAAAATTAATTTTATCATTGTATAATCTATATGCATATTTTATCACTATATATTCATATTTATCAATAGCTACATCAACAAAAACTATACTGTTTTTAGCTGTGCTTCATCAGGACTTTTTTGGCTTGTATATGTGTATGTGGTGTGCATGCACGTGTATATGTACATTCAAATATGTGGGGGCATACATAGGTGATTACAATTACATGTGTGTGCATGTGCGTGTGGAGGCCAGAGGTTGATGTTGAATGTCTTCTTTGATCATTTTTCACCCTTTACATTGATGCACTATGTCTCTCTTGAGCCCATAGCTTGCTAATTAGACTAGTGTAGATAGCCAGCTTGCTGTGGGCTTCCCATCTCGGTTCCTGAGTGCTGAGGTTATAGGGACCACCACATCTGCTCAGCTTTATGTGGGTTCTGGGAATCTGCACTCTAGTCCTCATGCTTGTGTGTCAGGCACTTTCATTATGGCATTTTCATACACATGTCACTTTACTTTTGTTCTCATTCATCCCTCTATCATGATTCCATTTTCCTTTCATTCTGGTCCTATCTTGTTGGTCTCCTGCCAAATATTCGGTATAAAAATACCAAATATTTAAATGCCAACTATACATAACCTAGAATCACCTGAGAAAAGAGTCTCAATGAGGAATTATCTAGATCAGGTTGGCTGTGGGCATGGCTGTGGGAGACTGTCTTGACTGTTAGCTGATGTAGGAAGACTGAGCCCATTGTGGGTGGTACTATTCACTTAAGTTGTTTTTTATCATGATAAAACTAGAACACCTGCCTTCTGCTTCCCTCTCATGGGTATTCATTATGCCCTCATCCTCTTTCTGTTGAGATTTTTTTCTCCTTTCTCACAGTCCTCTTTTTACTTTTATCTCTCTCTCTCTCTCTCTCTCTCTCTCTCTCTCTCTCTCTTGAGTTCCTTCTGAATATGATGGTTTGGGATGTTCTGTGTGATACACACACACACACAAATCTAGATCCAGATTATGAAAGAATGTAAATTTGTTTTTATGAGTCTAGTTTATGTCACTTAACACAAAGCTCTCCAACTCCATCCATTTTCCTGTAAGAGTCATTATTTCATTCTCCCCAGGCATATAAACTCTATTGTATATATGTATCCCACTTTCATTATCCATTTATCTGTTGATGGACATCTAGACTGGCACCATTTCTTAGCTATTGTGAATAGAAGAGCAATAAACATGGACATGCAAGCATCTCTATAGTATGTTGACTTAGTCTTTTGGGCATATACCCAGGAGTGGTATAGCTGGATCACATGAAAGTTCTATTTTTAGTTTTTTTTTTTAAATATTTTATTTTTATTTCATGTGTATGAATGTATTGCCTGCACGTATGTGAGTGCACCTGTGTCGTGCATTGCCGTGGAGGTGAGAAGAGGACTTCAGATTCCCCCGGAACTGGAGTTAAGGACGGTTCGTAGCCAGCATGTGGGTGCTGGGAATTGAACCCAGGTCCTCTGCAAAAGCAGTCGAGGAGCCCTCACACTGATTTCCATAGTAGATATAAAACTTTACATTCTCCTCACGCATGGTGGCGCACACCTTTAATCCCAGCACTCAGGAGGCAGAGGCAGGCGGATCTCTGTGAGTTCGAAGCCAGCCTGGTCTCCATGGTGAATCCAGGACAGCTGGAGCTATAGGGAGACCCTGTCTCTAAAAGACCAAAAAAAAAAGTTCACATTCTCATCAGCAGTGAAAAAGATTCCTTTTTCTTCATATTCTTGCCAGCATTTGTTGCCATGTGTTTTCCATTTTGACTGCAGTGAGATGGAATCAAAACGGTTTTAATTTGCATTTCTCTGAGGACTACAGCTGTTGAACACTTCAAATGTTTACTGGTCATATGTATTTCTTCTTTTAAGAGTTGTCTATGTAGTTCATTAACCTATTTATTAACTGGGGTTTTATTTTTAATTTTTGCAATTCTTTATGTTCACTCCTGCCAGATATACAGTTGACAAAGTTTTTTTTTTTTCCCCCTATTCTATTCATTCTGGCAATTATTTCCCTTGCTTTGCAGAAGCCTTTTAATCTCATGTAATGCTATTTGGCAATTCTCAGGATTTCCTGTGCTACTGAAGTCTTTTGAAAAAAAAACAAAAAACCTTTGTCTATGCCTGTATCTTAAAGCATTTAACCTATGGTTTCTTCCATCAGTTTCAAATTTTCAGGTTTTATATTCAGATCTTTGGTCCATTTTGAATTTTTGTGTGTGTGCAGGGTCATCCTTACATAGGTAGATATACAGTCTTCTCATGACCCGTTGTTGAAGAGGCTGTTTTCTGAATGTATTTCGGACATTGTTGTGGACTGCAGTGGTGTAGGTTTTCTTTGGACTGCTTGCCTGTCGTTGTATCAGTACCATGCTGTCTTTGTCTATGGCTTTGTAGTATATTTTGAAGTTGGGGATTGTGATGCCTCAAGCATTGCTCTTTCTAGAATTGCTTTGGCTATTCTGTGTCTTTTCTGCTTCCATATAAATTTTAGAATTGTCTTTTCTATTTCTGTAAGGAAATAGAATTTTGATGGGGATTGTATTGAACATGTGTATCACTTACAGCTATTTTATGATAAAGATTCTACCAATCCATGAGCATGATAGGTCTTTCTATCTTCTATATCTTTTTCAATTTATTTCTTCAGTGTTTTGAAGTTTTCACTGTAGAGGTCTTTTACCTTCTTGGTTAGGTATTTTCCTGGGTATTTATTTTTAATCTATTGTGAATAGGAATTTTTTTTCCTTCTTTTCTCAACAAGTTCATTAACAGTACATAGAAAGGTATTGACTTCTACCTGCTGATTTACGTCCTGCTCCTTTGATTGAAAATTCCAGAATTTTTTGGTATGGTTTTTAGGGTCTATTAAGTATAGGATCATGTTGTATAATATAGGGATAGCTTGACTTCTTCCTTCTCAATTTTTATATCTTTGCTCCTCAGGGCAATCTGTCTACAGTTTCCATTGTGTTGTATCCTTATCCGGTTTTGATATCAGGTAATACCCACTTCATAGAATAAGCTTGGTATTATTTCTTCCTTTTTATTTTGTAGAATAGTTTGAGGTCTCCATGAAACATCCTTTGAAATATTTATACAATTTGACAATGAATCTTTCTGGCCCTTAACTTTTCTTCATTGGGAGACTTTCTATTACTACTTCAAACTCAATGATTTTTATGGATCTATTTAACTTATTTCCATCTTCTTGATTTATTTTGCAGGACAAATCTGGCTACAAATTTATCCAATTCCTCTGTAATTCTCAATTATTTTGGAGTAAGTTTTCAAATACTCTCTAATGATTCTCTCAGTTTCATTAGAACCTATTGTAACCTCTCCCTTTTGCCTCTAATTTTACTAATTTGGATCTCTTCTGCCTTTGTGTAGTTGGTTTGGCTAGGGATTGGTCAATCTTGTTTATCTTTTCAAATAACTAGCTTTCTACTTGATTGATCTTATTTGTTGTTCTATTTCATTAATTCCCCCCCCAATCTTTATTATTTCTTGCTGCTTACTGTTTGAGGAGTTAACTTGTTCTTGCTATTTTATTATTATTACTATCTTTTTTTTAACATATATGAGTATTGCCTGCATGTATGTGAGTGCACCCATGTCATGCAATGCCTACTGTCACAAGAGGGCATTGGATCCCCTGTAACTGAAAATATGGATGGTTATTACCTGCCATGGCTACATAGTGAGACCTTATCTAAAAACTTCCCTTGTTACCTTAAATATGGTCTATTTTAGAGAAGGTTCCATGAACTGCTGAAAGAATATACATTTGGTTTTGTTGTATAAAATACTCTGTAGATACCTGTTAGGTCTATTTGAGCTATGGTGTTAGGATTACATATGAAAAGATAAAGCCACCCACTCCCCACTTTTATTGTATCAAAACCTATCTGATCTTTTATGCCCATTGGTGTTAATTTTATGAAACTGGAATCCCAAACACTGTGCATATATATCCACAATTGTTATGTCTTTTTAATTGGATATTCCCTTTATTAGTATGTAGTAGTTTTTTGTTTTTTTTTTTTTTTGGCCTTTTTGAGAAAGGATTTCCCTGTAGCCCCAGCTGGCCTGGAACTCGCTATGTAGACCAGGTTGGCCTCGAACTCACTAAGATCCTCCTGCCTCTGCCTCCCAAGTGCTGGGATTAAAGGCATGTGCCACCATGCCCGGCCTGTAGTGGCCTTTTAACAGATCTTTTTTGATGAATTTTGCTATGACATCATTATGCTTTATCAGATAACAGAAGAACCATGCCAGCTCGCTTTCAGTCCCCACTCACTTGGTAGACTGACTTCCACCCTTGGCTCTCAGGCTGCAGGTGTTTACCAGTGAGGTTTGTTTCTTAGAGACAACAAACAGTTGCATCTACGTTTTTTTAGTCCAATCATCCAGCCTGCATCTCTTCATTGGCAAACTGAGGGCATTCACATTTAAGGTTATTATTGAGTGATGCTCTTGTCATTTTTATTGGCTATTTTTTTTTGGTTGGGTGAATTATTGTTTGTTCTTTTCTTTCTCCCCAAGTAGCATTAGTTTGCTGGTTCATTACATTGGACATAGTGAATTCCTCGCCACTTTCCTTTGCTCATCTAGACCTCTCATGAATTTATTCTTTCCCATGCTCACATATGCTTTCTTCCTCCTCTGTGAATTGTTTTCTTTTAAATATGTTCTTCAGTGCTGGCTTGGTGATTCTGAATACTTCAGTTTGTGTTTGTCTTGAAGTCAGTCAATTATAAAATACATCTTCTTTGGATATAACAATCTTTTTATCTATTTTTATTTTAAAATATTTTTATTATTATTTAAATAAAATTTAATAAATATTTTATTATTATGTGTATGAGTGTGTTGCCTGCATGTATGTAAGTGCACTCATTTCATGCAATGCCCTCGGAGGTCAGAAGAGGGTATTGAATTCCCCTGGAACTAGAGTTATTCACAGTTGTTAGCCACCATGTGAGTGCTGGAAATTGAACCCAGGTCTTCTGCAAGAACAGCCAGTGCTCTTAACTGCTGAGCCATCTCTCCAGCCCCTGGATCTAACAATCTTTGCTGGCAGTTATTTACTTTCAAGGCTTGAAATAAATCATTTCATGCTTTCCTGTCTTTTAGGGTTACTGATGAGAAATTTGATGTTATTCTGATGCATCTGTCTTTGTAAATAAGATGATATTTTCCCCTTACATTTAACATTATTTCTTTGTTTTGTGTTTATAACATTTTGAGTATGATATGTCACAGAATACTTCTCTCTTCATGCCTATTTGAGTTTCCAAATATTTCTTGAATGTGGATAGATGTCCATTTCTTTTTCTAGATTTGGAAAATTTCACAGAAAAATTCTCTATGTCTTTAGTTTTTATCTCAGTTCCTCCTTCTGTCCTGTGGATTCTTACATTTGGGCTCTTGATGGTATCCCAGAATTCTTAGATGTTGTGGTCATGCCTGTTCATTTTTTTTTCTTTATTGATATTTGAGTGCAGTATTTATCAGCTTCTCCCTCTATCCCTGCAATTCTCTCTTCTGCTTGGTTGAGTCTAACAATGATTCTTTCCACTGTGTTTTTTACATGGTTAATTGAGTTTTTCATTTCTATTTGTTTTTCTTATCAAAATTTTAATCTCCTTGCTGAATTTTTCTCCCATGTTAGTAATTCTTTGATCCATATTCCTGGTTTTCTCACCCATTTTGCTGCCTCTGTCTTCTACATTACTGATTTTCATCTCCAGTTCCTGGATTTAATTCATCTGCTTATTTGTATCCTGTTTGAAGTCACTGAGCATTTTTGCTAGTAAACTTTTGAAACCGTCACCTGGCATTTTACTACTTCAGCATCTTTGAATTTAGGGTTGAAGAGTTATGATCATTTGGAGGAATCATGTACCTGCATTTTTTCCTATTTCTTCTGTTTCTGTGACACAATTTGCGGATCTACTGGTTTCATTTAGAACAGCCTGCTCTGAAGGCTCAGTCTCCAGTACCACTCAGCAAGGTGGAAACAAAAGAGCAACAACATCAAACACCTAAGATACAGAAATTCACTTAAAATTGATTAAAGTTTACTAATAGATCACCAATGGTGACAAGCCAAAAAGTGGAAAAACCAATGTGCTATGTAATTAAGAGTTACTTAGGGCAAATGTGGAAACAGTAAACAAGCAAGACAAAGAAAGAAGACAGGAAAAGGCAGGAAAATGGAAGAAACATGAGTAAATAAACAAAAAGAGAAGTGGAAAAAGTGTCATGAAGGGGAAGAGAAGAGAACAAATATTTAGGAAATAGAATTTAGAAAAGAAACAATGTACTTCCGAATAATGACAAATTTCAAAAAATAGATAAATATAAGAAAAATAAAAGGGTTTTAAATTTAAATTCTCAATAACACAAAGTCAAAATACTACTAAAAGTATAGAAGGTGGGGGCGAACAGAAGGGAGAAAAAAGAAAGGAAAAAAACTGAAATGAGAAAAAAAGTTTGCCTAGTAATAAAAAAGTATGCAAACAAAATTAGGTGAAATGATGAATCACAGTAACAGGAAATGAATTAAAATATTATAAAGTAAAAATATCAATAGACATCCAATAAAAAGGAAGAAAGGGGGTACAGCAGGGGAAAGATGTGTCACAGCAGCTTTCTTCTGGGCGCTGGAAAGTTGGAGACTGCAGGTTATATGCAAAGGGTGGGGCAGTTGAACTTGTGAGCTCTTGTCTTTTGGGCTGGTGTTGAGCCTGTGCTGGACAAGTGTCTGCTGTCCCTCAAAGCCATCTTCTCTAATAGTTTCTGTAATTTGCACACTAGTGGTCTCTGTCAGTCTTCCAGGCTGTGATCTGGGCCAGTTCTCTGACTCTCTTGAAGCTCCCCAGCTCACACACCCTGGAGTGGTTACTGCTCTACATAGGGGTGTCTCCCAAGTGTGTTAGATGTATAAGAAGCAACGACAGCCTGGAGAAAGAGGACTTGTCATACTTTCAAGATTCCTAAACATTAATCACCTTGCTGGAGGATATATCCTTACTTCACAGAGCTCTTCTCACCCTGGGGCTCCCAGAAACCCTTGTTCTTTACTATAATATTTGCATAGCAGACCAGGACTTATAATATTCATAGGATTCCTGTGGTGGACATTGGGTGCTTTCACTGCCAGCAACAATGAATGTCCCCACTGGCAAATGGGGGGGGGGGCACAAGAGCAAGCCTATGGGTTTCTAGGTCTAGTAGTGGAGTGACAGGGCACTCCAAATGCTATTCCTCACAAGTTCCCCACGTCCTTCCCTGGGCTTCCCCAGGTATGTGGTGTGGCTCCCATTCAGAACTGGAAGTTTGCTCATCTGCTAGTTTAACTTATGTCCTAGATGTGGTTTATTGTGTTTTTGTTGTTATTTGTTCATTTGTTTATTTGGGGAGAGAAGGCTGGTCTGATGTTCCTGCCTCCACCTCCCAGAGTACTGGGATTAGGCATATATCTCTTTTGGTTTTGTTGTTGTTGTTGTTGTTGTTGTTGTTTTTGAGGCAGGATCTAATTCTGTAACCCAGAATCTTTGGTAAATCTCTTGCATTAGTCCCCTGAGTGCTGAGATTAAAGGTTGAGTGAAAAATCGAACATTTGCACATTAGAATTAGAAATTCTTTAGTGTTTTATTCTTATTTGATTTTAGATAGATGATAGATGATAGATAGATAGATAGATAGATAGATGGTGATAGATAGATAGATAGATAGATAGATAGATGATAGATAGATAGATGATAGATATTTAGATAGATGATTGATAGATAGATGATAGATAGATATTTAGATAGATGATTGATAGATAGATGGTAGATAGATAGATAGATGATATAGATAGATAGATGATAGATATAGATAAATAGAGATGGATGGATAGATAGATAGATAGATAGATAGATAGATAGATAGATAGATAGATTTAAAAGCATATACAAATACTGAGATGAGCACCAGCACTCATCTTCCTACTTCATAGATATAGATAGATAGATAGATAGATAGATAGATGATAGATAGATGATAGATAGATAGATAGATAGATAGATAATCTTTTTTTTGTAAGAGCTTTTCTCAATGTACAGGCTGGCCTCAAAGTTGGGACAATTTTCCTGCCTCTGTTCCGAGTCCTGGGACTGCAGGCCTGTGCTGCCACACTCAGCTTCACTATGAACTTCCCTTGGCAATTTGTTGTAACTAACTCCTATGTATGATCACTTTTCTTTAAACGAATAGAACTGTCTGAGAAAAAAGGCTGTCGATTACAATTTTCTAATCAGATACAATTGTGTTTATCTCTAATCTTAGTGGACTGTATGGATAGTTACCTAATTAATGACCGTCTTCAGCACCCGAGGACATCCATCTCCTTCACACCCACTTGCCCTCTCCCTCTCTCACTGTTTTCTGACTTCTGTCATCAGATCAGGGGTTCTGAGGGACTGAGGAGTACATGGGTCATATGTTTTCCTCTGTTGAGCACTTTACCTTAAGGCCTAGAACATGCTGGGAAGAATAATGTACTGAGTTCAGACTTTGCCATTAAGACAGATCTAGAATGAATCCGATTGTGCTAGTTATAGCAATCTGAGAAAGCCATCTACATGCTTTCAGCATCATATTTTCACATGGTAAAACCTACCATTGTGCTTTCTCAAGTACCACATTCTAACTAGAGTTTTATTGTCTTGTTTTAAGGTTTAATCCATGTAAAATGCATAGGCCTCTGACTCAGGTAACATTTTCAGATACTGCTAAATATATACGAGAGGGAAGGTCTGAAGGCCCCAAATAAAAGCATATAACACATAAAACAAATAAACAAAAATGTTGAATATTAGGTTATATTGGGTAGTGTCAGAGAAGGCACATACCTGTATTTCTCATTAATAAAATGAGTCAGTTCATTCAGTTATTTGCTACACCCAGTGAACTTGGATTGTAGGTAAACCTTTTATTTACTCACTAGTATTAATTTCTGCATACTGTTACCTTAAGGCTGCCCCTGTACACATCTGTAAAATGTTTGCTTCTTACCTTAATAAGTACCAGTCACTATTGTGAATATAACATTTTTCTTGTTTCTTGAACATGGGAGAGAGAAGTTATTTTGAGAAATACCTCTGAAATTTTTTCTTTGGTGGCAATTTTGTTAAAGTGTTCTGCTTCTTTAGGATTACATTTTTTTTTCTAGAGGTAAAACTATGCAAGGATGATATTGGGAGGGTTTTAAATCTGAACTTACACCAATCCAGACATCTTTGCAGCCCTTATGCCTGCAAGGGACATCTTTCAGATGGCAATTTTTAACATTTAAAAAAAACTTTGTGTATTTATCTTACGTGTATGACTGTTTTGCTTGCATGTATGTAAGTGTACCATGTGCCCACAATGCCCATGGAGGCCAGAAGAGAGTGCGGGATTTCCTGGAACTGGAGTTACCAGCAGTTGCTGGCTGTCATGTGGGTGCTGGAAACCAGCCTCAGGTCCTCTGGAAGAGCAGCCAGTGCTCTTAATTGCTGAGCCATCTCTCCAGGCCCAATTTTTAACATTTATAATTGTTATTGTTACTGTTACAATTTTTATTATCTTAAGATATTTCATTGAAAATATTTGTCCAAAGTGACTGGTTGCTAACAGAATTTTAGGCTTTTTACTAACTTTCAGTAACAGATCCTAATTCACCGACAAAAGGATATATACAACATACCCCTATCTATTATACCTGTGCTATGGAAGAATGCTAAAAACGTCGAGGCACGATGACTTGTAATCCTAGCACTTAGAAGATGGAAGTAAGAGGATCAAGAGTTAAAGGGTCAACCTCATCTATGTAATAGCAGGCTCAAGGCCAGCCTGTATTGTATGAGATCCTGTCTCAAAAAATCACAAAAAATAATTTTAAAATAGTGATACACTGTAGCTCAGTCACGGGGATTTGCTAGGATACTCCCAGGTTATCAGACTTGTTATTTTGACCCAGATAGCTACAAGGGTGTGAACTGCTTCTGCCATGGCAGTTTGCAGCTTTAATACGTCCAGAGGAGGAGGTTGTTTGCTAGCAGGGTGACCCGTCCAGCATTAACACTCCAGTCAGGGGCCAAGATTTATGATTCTGTGGCAAAGCTGACATAGTTGCCTGAGGTGACACATTTCATGCATTTTATGAATACTTCCAAACATTTGAGAGTCCTGGAATGGTTTGAGAACTTCAAAAATATATGCTTAGTCATGTTTAAATAAGTTGCCACAGCTTCTGCCCTACAGGAGACTGTGGGAGACTGGAAGACTATTTCATTACAGACCTGATTCAACAGCTACCTGTGACTCCATCCCAGCACTTTATTGGCTAGCACCTGGAAGTTGAGAGGCATGTGTGAAAGACTTAAAAACAAAAAATGAGGGACAGGATTAGGGCTTGGGAAGATGGCTCAGTGGGTTGGAGCTTGTTAATGCAAGCATGAGGATCTGAGTTCAAATCCCAACATCCACTTTTTACATGGTTGCATGTACTTGTAACCCCAGCATATGGGGTTGGAGACAGGCAGATACTGGGACCTCAAAATGGCAAGCTTCCAATTCAGTGAGAGACTGCTGCATGTTGGCACCGTTAATAATCTAGGGGTGTTACTGGGTTCCATTTTCTCAGCCAATTAAAGAACTAAAAGGCCTGAAAAATCTCAGACTAGCAGCAGCAACAGTCAAACAAATTTTTATTGACAGATAATCATATCCACATACATAAAAACCCATAAATAACACAGAAGATGAAACTCTCCACAAGTTGAGAGGAGACCCAGGAACTGAAATCCAACATCCTCCCCCTTACCTCCCAGGGCCTGGGTTTTAAGGGTTTTAGTGGTTTCTTCTTCCCTAGGTTTGGATTGGTCAACTTAAAGAAGAGAAGGCTGTATAGATCATATCTCCAAGCTGAGATATTTAGAGCAACATAACACTTAGGTTAGCTGAAGGGGCCCCGTTAGAGGTAAAAAATAAAATAAAATAAAAAATAAAAAATAAATAAATAAATAAATAAATAAATAAATAAATAAATAAATAAATAAATAAATAAATAAATAAATAAATAAATAAATAAATAAATAAATAAATAAATAAATAAATAAATAAATAAATAAATAAATAAATAAATAAATAAATAAATAAATAAATAAATAAATAAATAAATAAATAAATAAATAAATAAATAAATAAATAAATAAATAAATAAATAAATAAATAAATAAATAAATAAATAAATAAATAAATAAATAAATAAATAAATAAATGCTTTCCTGCCAGGAATCAAGAAGCTGGAAGCGTGCCATCTTTATTGCTTCTTAGTGACTCTATTTGCTTATTAGGGACTTGGTCTCCAGGGGATAAGGCAGAAAGCAATAGAAGACAAGACCCATGTCCTCCTCTTGCCATCACGTGCACATGCACAGGCACCTGGACACTCACACGCATACACCCAAAGGGCAAGTCACTGAATATCTGTATAGTCTCATAAATCAGACTTTTCTTGGAGTGGCTTAGGTACTTGATCAGAATCATCTTCATAAAAATAAGTTTACAGTTAACAGAGGAGAACTAGAACAAGAGTCAAAGGGTAGGGCCAGACATTAATTTCTTCATTAATCTTTGAGCTTTCTCTGGTCTCAGCATATTCCCCATACCAGTTCAAAAGGAAACCACTGACTATTCTGACCTCCTTCTAGACCTGCTAGGAAACAAAAAATCCAAACTTGAAAATAAGGCAAACTGTTACTACCAGCCTTTTCAATTGACCACACTATGGGCCATCTCATTTACACAGTCTGAGTAGCAAGCTGGAACCTGAGACCTCAGTCAGACTCAGTGCTCTATCTACTTTATATACAGTTTCAGGGATAGATCTTATCAATATAAGTGGTTGGGGGAAAAGTCAGAAATAAAAGAAAAATAGTATTTTGTCATTTATGAAACTCAAATGTTAGTGCTGGTAAGTATTATATTGAAAGACAGCCATGTTCATGCTACTAAGTACTGTTTGTGCCTTTGAATTTCATAGGCTACTCAATTTCACTTCTAAAAAGACAAGGTCTGCTAACCCTTTTCCCAAGGGATATAACTTGCTTTATTGTTTCTTATTGGTAAGCATTCAGTCTATGGTGTTAGCGATGACTGTGCAGACAACTGATGTCACAGGCAGTGAGGTGGCTCAGTAGGTAAAAGCACTTGCCGCTTAAGCCTGGTGACTTGGGTTTGATCCCCAGAACCTACATTAAAGTAGAAGTGTCTTCACAAAGTTGTTCTCTGACCTCCACATGCACATGCATATAGACAATGCTGATAAGTAAAATTTTAAAGATTGATGTCCCAATATTTTTCTCAGTAACAGATGGAAATAGTATCTGTTCATAGGAAAGCATTCCATAGGACATAGTTTTATTGCCTTGTAAAACGATAAACCCAATTCTGTATTTTACTCTTGAACCTTACTCGAGCATTCTTTTCTGCTTGGCGTTTCAGCTTATTGTATCTTCCTTTAGATAATCAGCGTTGCCCTCTTGCTCATCCCTCCATTAATCAGTTAACTATATCTCTGACAAAGTTGGACCAGAGTTGTCAGGATGTTTTATCTTTATGCATGTGAGTGTTTTGCCTGCAGGAATGTAAGTGCACCTATGCATGCAATGCCCTTGGAGGCCAGGAATGGGCAGCAGATCACCTGAAAATGGAATTGTTAGCTTCCTTGTGGGTATTGGGAACCAAACTCTGGTCCTCTGCAAGAGCGCCAGTGCTCTTAACTTCTGAGCCATCTCTCCAGCTCCTGTTTTTGTTTTTTGGAGATAAGGTCTGACTATGTAACCCTGACTGGCCTGGAACATATTATGTAGACCAGACTGGCCTCAAACTTGGAGAAATCTCCCTGCTCTGCCTCCCAAGTGCTGGGATTAAAGGCGTGCATCACCACGCCCACCCAAAATATTATGCTTTTAACTTCCTAAAAACTAAATTTTGTCTTCTAAAATATATTATTTATTCCAGCACGATGGCTCGGGGGTAAAGGTGCTTACATGCAGACCTGATGACCTGACTTCGATCCCGGTTCCCAAAAGATGGCAGGAGAAAACAGACTCCGGAGAGTTATCCTCTGATGGCCACACATGTACAGTGGCAATGCAAGCACCTACAATCACATACACAGACATTTTAAAATAAAATAGACTATTTTATTTATAGATCCTGTGGCAATCATTGTAATTGCAAATCACATATTGTTGTCTCTTTTCCAAACATAATGTACAGTGAGGAAAACTGCTCAGACTCCTTGGAAACAGATTGATTTTTCTTGAACTACATATTTCCACACACAAAAAAACAAAATAGGTGGGTGCCTCAGTTTTTAGAAGAGTATAGAAAATTAAGTTTTATCGAGACATTTCCCCAAAATGCCTTGTAAGTTAAATCCCTCAGACAACCTGAGCAGACCTGGAACATGTGCGTGCCTGCAGACATCCCTGCTTTAACAGTAGATGCTTGAGCTCTGGCCTGCGCATTACAAGAGAAAAGTTCAGAAGTGCTGTCTAGTCCCTCCAAGTTGCTTCTGTCTACGGAGCTTCATGTTTACAGGACCCCACTTGTTTACAAGGTCCAGCATTTATCAGAGAGGCAGTGACAAGTAGAAGCTGGACTTTCTAGTCATACCAAAGCACTAACTTTAGTTATTATCTGCTTATCCGCTGGCTATAAAGCTCACTGCCCTGTCATGGGCCCCCTGAGTACCCAGCTTCCAGCTACCCAACAGATCCACCAACAGAGAGGTCCTTGCAAAATTACTTTCATCCATGAAGTATTCTCAGGCTCCTGATCTTTTTCTATTTTTTATTAGGCTTATTTATTTATTCATTTATTGTGTGTGTATGTGTGTGTGTGTGTGTGTGTATGTGTGTGTATGCATGCATGCACCAATGAACACATCTGGAGGTCAGAGGACAACCTGTGGAAGTTGGTTCTCTTCTCCCATAGCATGAATTCTTAGGATCAAACTCAGGCCATCAAGCTGGGCAGCATGGGTGTCTTTAACCACACCAAGTTGTCTCACTGGTCCCTTCTGTCTTTTCCAAGAAGCACCTAATCTTTTTTATTCCTTTTGCATTGCATTTTTGGTTTTAGTTTTTAGTTTTTTGCGACATGGTCTCCCTATATTATCCTAGCTGACCTCAAACTTACAATTCTCCTGCTTCTGCATTCTGAATGCTGCAAATACAGGCCAGCATACCCAGTTTTCCATTGTACTTTATAATGTAAAATAAGAAAATGATTGTAACTGAAGAAACCCAAAGCAAATAATATTGTAAAGGGACGTGTTGTGGGTGCTTCACCAGAGAAGACCACTCAGACAGTTTTGCCAAATGCTAGCCAGTGGCTACACAAGGGTGCCAGAACCCCAGCGTATAGGCCCAGTCATCTCTAGGGTAAGCTTTATACAGAGAAACCATAACCAGGGGTGAAAAGTTTAAGCTCCCAAGCTTACAAGCACAAAGCCCCCTTAACAATTTCTATTCTATTAAGCAACAATTACTATTTTCCAGAAACAAGCCGAGCATAACCTACAGAAGCCATATATCTGCAGTTAACAGGTGCACTCCAGGACACACTGATCTGTTCCCAAGACAACTGGGTCCTGTTGACATGTGTTCCCATACTCTGGTCCAACTGCCTGATAATTTCAGAGACTAGAGTCAGCCTAAACTTTAACACAGTATAGCTATGGTCAAGAAGGTGCCATATCACAGTCTGTATTATCAAAGGAAACAGGTTACATAGGCAGCAGCCAAGCTAATATAAGATTATGATATTTTGAATGGGGCTGTACTTGTGTCTTGCTGCTGTTCATATAAAAACCTGCTCTGACCTCAAAGGGGATAGGAGGCAGTTTATTCTGGAGCCAAATATGAGTGACCATGATCCAGGAACACAGATTTAGTTTACCCTAAACACCATGTTCCAATGTGATAACAATTTCATGGAGATTTTGGAGGGAAAGAGCAAAGAAAATCATAAACCAACACATTTCAAATACATTAGTGGAAATAAAGGAAGCATGCAGGTGGGTGTCACAGGTCTAGTGTCAACCTGACACGCCTGGGAAGAGGGACCCTCAATTAACTTTCATCAGATTGGTCTATGGGCATGTCTGTGTGTCATTTTTCTTGATTAGTGATTGATGTGGGAGGGACCAGCTCACCGAGGGTGGTGCCACCCCAGGGTAGGTGGGCCTGGGCTGTACAAGATAGCTGAACAAGAGAGCAGGCAGGATCCCCTCCTGTGTCTGCTTCAGTTCTTGCCTCCAGGTTCCTGCCTCAGCTTCCCTCCATGCTGAACTGTACCAGACAAGCCAAATAAATCCTTTCTTCCTTCAAGTTGGTTTTGGTCAGTGTTTAATCACAGCAACGGAGAAGCAACTAGAGCAGCCAGGTATGGCAAAGCAGGGAAGTCACTGCTTAGGCCTCAAATGCTGTCTGATGGCTCTCAGACTTTAGGTTGGTCGAAGCTAGAAATCTGTACATTCCAGGATTTACCTAATAGACACAGGGTGTTAAGTAACATACACAGGTAGAAAACAAATGACTATTGATGATACTAAGATGGCTCAGGGTAATTTGACTCTGGGCCTGCAACATTCCAACTCTCCACAATCAGTGAAGTTCTAAGTAATTAGTCCATCAGTCTTTCAGCGTGTAGGTGCTACTTTTTCTCTGGGAACTTCACTTAACACTGCTAATAGACAAGAGGACACTTTTTCCCAATTCCAAAGTAATCTGTAGTATTTCTGTATCTAAGGGACCTCCCTTACAGCCGGCTTCTGCCCAGCATTTTGTTTGGGAGAGCTTACTCCATCAAAGGCTGTAATGAATTATCCTAACAGAGAAGAGACAGGGGCTCTGAGAGTGAGGGGTAGTTAGTCCAGTGGAACCCTGCTGGGGGTGGAAGTGGGGTTCTGCTAGTACTGAATCATGAAGACATAGGTCTGGATTCTGGAAACTGGTGTATCAGCTACTACCCTGGCATAGGAAGCTTTATTTTTATTTTTGTTTTGTGGGGTTGAGGACTGACTCTAGGGCCTCCTTGGATACTCTCCACCACTATACCTCTAATACTGAGCTAAATCCCAAGCCCTCTTTTTACTTTGACTTTGAGGCAGAGGCTTGCTAATTTGCTCTGACTGACCTTGAACTCATTCTGTAGCCAAGCCAGACTTCGATTTTGTAATCCTCTTGTTTCAGCCTCCTGACTAACTGGGATTACAGGTCTGTACCACCAGGCCTGGTAGGAAAGACTAAAGAGTACCCTTACGTGGTCGCACTAAGCTGGGTGTTTAAAAGCCTCTCAAATTGAAGATTAATAAAGCAGTTTGCAAATCAGAACGATAAATTCAGTGGTGCCTTACTCTTTTCTCATCCCTGGGCCCTGGGTCAACCCCATCTCAGGAACTTCAATTCTGTCTTCCCGGAATTGCGAGGAGAGGAAAGCCAGCTACGCTTCCGCCGAGCGCGGAGGGAGGGACCATCAGCCAGCAGCCCTCCGCGTGCAGGGGATTCGCCTTCCCAGGGCGCAGCAGGGCCGGATTTCCAGGCGAGCCTCCCACTCCATCCCCACCCCCAGGCAGCTAATTCAGGGAGACCTGGCAGTACTGCGCGTCTTTCCCAGGAGCTTCTGAAAGCGAGTTAACCAGGTGCAAAGCACAGTCTGGAGCAATTAAGTACTCCGTGAGTTCGCCACACCGTTACCATCTCCTTGAGCCGGTTATAACGCAGACACGCAAAGAAAGCCGGGGGAGCCCGAGCGGTCCGCGAACCGGCGGGGCGGCGGAAACAGATTTGAGGAGGAGGGTGCAGGGCAAGAGCCCGCGGAAGCAGCCAGTCTCCGCCCTCGGGGAGGAAGAGGCGGAGCCGAGCTCCCCTCGCTCGCTGCCCTCGGCTGGGCGCGCAAGCGCTGCCGGCCGTAGCCGGTCCCAGTGCAGACATGGCCTCCGGAGCCGGCGCCACCTGCCCGGCCGTGAAGGTGAGCTCACCCAGACCTGGCCCTTGCTCGCCGCTCCTCGCACGGGGGCCGCGATCCGGCCCGAGGGTCCCCGGCCCCGCGGAGAGGGGCGTCGCCCCCGCGAGCGAGCACCGCGTCCCCCAGCCTCTGCGCGGGTCCTCAGCCGCGCCCCGCACCGTGGAAGTCCGCGCTTTGGGGACGGTGGTGCGCGCTCTCGCCCCGCCGGGTACCACTGCCCTCTGCGGATGCTCCGCCGAAGCGCACCCGAGGCACCAGCCTGCAGATGTGCCTTGTGGGGTCCGCGCTTCCGCTCTCTGGCTGCCCTGGCGGCCCACGTGGGAGAGCTGCGTGCTTGCTCTTTTGCAAGCTGCTTTTTCCGCCAAACTTAAATTTCTCTTTGCTTTGTTTTATCCCGGTAGCACAGTGCTGAGGGAGTTAAGACTTTTTTAAAGACCCAAGGGGAGTAGAGGCGTCTCTTTAGGGGCAACCCCCCCCCACCCCGTTTGAAGGCCTCTGCCTTGAAATGGCTTTGGTATCAACCTTGAAAGTGAAAGCTCAGTTTCTTTGGGCCTCGGGTCCCCAGAAGCCTTGACATAAGGGATTTTGGTGAGCTGGAAACCTCGGGGGGGGGGGGGGGGCATGAGTTTTGAGACTTGCTGTGAAGATCCCTGGGGCTTTTAAACATACTCTGATTGATGGGGAGAGTGGAATCACAGTGCACAGGAAAACCAACGATAAAAGCTAAGGCCTTTCCAGGCTGTTTATTATTAGCCAAGAACGCTGTTAACTTGATTCACTGTTAGACACTTCTGGCCGACTGCACAGGAGGAGCACTTCTTTCTCCCAAAATCTCTTTGAATCTGCACTTCTCTTGAAAGAGGCACATCTCAGCAGTTAAGTGTGCCACCAGCCGGAGGGATCTGTGTATTAGGCCCGTCGTAGGGCCTAACCTCAATGATAGGAGGGAATAAGGATGCTGTGTGCAGACTTGCTGTGAAACTTTAGCTATTTTGTAAATGATGATTTATAGAAAGCCTCTCCTATGCCAGTCAGCAGGAACATGGCAGAGAGGGTTTTCATGAAATTCGTACAAAGTACAGAATTCCTTTTATTTTTTATATACTATTTATGTAATCCTTCTACAGAATTTGCTGGGAGGGTTAGAATTATATCTGTATTATAGATATGGTTAAATACTGAGGAATGGGAACCTGAAATGGTTTCTGAATTATCTTTTTTCCAACAGGGAGTTATGTTAGGTATCATTAGGCCCTAGCTTTTCACCTGTAGCTTTACACTACATTTAAAATGTCTGTTACCTTCCTTTTGGCTGTAGGTGGGACCAGATGTAATTATTTATGACCAAGAAGGGGTATCTTGACATGCCTTTCTCTATAGAGTATGTGAAATTCCACTAAGGTAGAAGGCCTGTGATGGCTTTGTCAGCCCAATCAGGATCACGTTAATCCAGTAAGGACCAAGAAGAAAGTTTACTTTAATCTGGTTAGCAATCATCCTGAAATAATTTCCCTGTAAAATTAGTATGGTTCACTATAGTGCAGAAAGAGCCATGTGATTTAAGACCTGATATAAACATTGAATGATAGTATTTTTGATCTTGGCAGGCTTTTGAAATAAAACCTAGAGGTACACCTTTGCTGCTAAGAGTGCCAACTGATTGTTCTCCTGGAGATCGGAACAGGTGACAAACTTTGATACTGAGAATGCGGGCTGGTATCATCATATCCCCAAGACTGCTATGGCAGCATCATATAATAGAAAACTTGAGTGCCATTGTCCAGAGTAAAATGGGCTATTACGAAATTATATTCTGGGGGCTGGAGAGATGCCTCAGGCTACAAAGTGCTTCCCACACAAGCATGAGAGCCTGAATTGGATCCCTGGCACCCAGGTAAAACAAAGGTGGGTGTGGAGGCAAGTGTCCAATCCCAGAAGTAGAGAAGTAGAGTTAGGTGGATCTCAGAGCTGGATGGTCAGCCGGCCTAGCCAAATTGGTGAGCTCCAGGCTCAGAAAGAATGCCCCTTTCAAAAAATAAGGTTAAAGATAACTGATGAAGGCACCTGACGTCTGCTGCTGGCCTACACGCACGCACGCACACACCAAAAAAAGCCCCTATAAATATAAATCTATCTGCACACCGTCCAGTAATAGAGGTGGATTGTTCATTCAAGACCCTATGACCACACAAATTCATATTCACAGATGTGAAGCTGAGGCCCTGAAAAGTCACGATGTCTAGATAACGACAGAACTAGAGTCTGGCATTCCAGCAGCTACACATGAGACATTTCTCAAATCTGAAACGTGGTGTCTGTGTTGGTTTATGTATGACTTAAAGAGGTCGTCCAACCTTAGAGAAGAGGAGTGTGAGCTGTGTGCGCAACCAAGCCACCTCTCCAAAACCACTGCGTACTCTCCAGGTATGGGTATAGGAGCCACATTTGTGTCTGAAGTGTAGCCCAACACACTGCCACCATTTCATCTGTTATTGAGAAGCAACAGTTTAGTTAGGGGTGCCACAGCTCAGTTCAAGGTGATGAGGGCCAGAAAACTGGAACCAAGAGACCTGGCCTTGTATTCTAGTGCTACTGTTTCCTGTCAGCAGTGTACCCCTGAGCCTTAAGGTCCTCTACTCTAAGACTAGTCACACGTGCTTTGAAAGGGTGTTGGATTTAAGTACAGTAAGGTGTGACACACCCAGCTCAGTTTTTGGCATTCTATTAATGCCAACCCCAGTAACTTCCTTTGTAAAATATAAACATTGCCAGGAGTTCAAGCTTAAATTTAATATCCTTGGTCTGAGACACAGATTCCCCGTTCAGGTGAAAAACACTAGAGTTTTATCTTGGCAGTACAGTGTCTGGCATCTCACTCAAATCGAGCTGTCTACTGACTGCATCCTACTCAAGAGTACTTACTGAAAACCTGCCAGACCCTGAGGATGCATCTTTCAATAAGACAAGTTCCCTGTTTTCTGAAGTTTAAGTTATATTGGGATTGGAAGACCAAAAAATATGAGAGTAAAGTAGTAAGTCACCTAGGGAGGTGGATTTTAAGCCCTATCAACAATATGGTGGTTTTAGGAGATGGGGTGATTTCAGGCTGATGAAGCCATGATAGCTTACTCAGTGGCCACAGTGACATTGTAGAAGGCACTGCGTCCTTGAAAGCTGCCTGATCACCTCTCACTGTATTAAAAGAAACCATCTATAAGTCAAAGAGCAGGCTCTCCCCAGACACTGAATTTCCCTTCATTTTGGGCTTCCTAAAGGGCCTGCAGATTGTGAGATAAATTTCTGTTGTTTATAAGTC
Organism: Nannospalax galili; assembly: GCF_000622305.1. Taxonomy (NCBI): domain Eukaryota; kingdom Metazoa; phylum Chordata; class Mammalia; order Rodentia; family Spalacidae; genus Nannospalax; species Nannospalax galili. The sequence continues at coordinate 517,921 of NW_008334003.1, forward strand.
TAATTTTTATTTCAGCAACTTCAGCAAATTGAAGACAAGCTGATAGTTGAAATTATGGTAAAGAACCTGAGGAGAGATTACAGTGGAGACAGCCGAGGAAGGTCTGCAGAAGAAATGTGCTTGGTGGCCTGGGATTAGTAATGTCTTTGTTAGTGCATGGCCAAAATTAGATGGGTGTGGGCCTGCAGTATATAAACTAGGATAACAAATTTGGATTTGACTAAATATTTTGGAAGCCATTAAAGGATTCTGAACAGTGAAGTAGTGTATGATTTACATTTTTAAGTGACTGCTTGGCTGCTCTATAGAATTGCCCATATGGAGAAAGGGCTACATCTGGCCAGAAGCCATGGCGCTGGTGCCAAGTCTAGGCTGGTAGCCACAATAATGAGGATCTGCAGGCAACAGGGAGGTGTTGAGATGTGGGGAGTGTAAGAAGGAAAGGATGACTTCTGTGACTGCCAACCCCAAAGGATGGTAGTACTAGGGGATCACTTCCAGACTGGAGGTAGAAGCTGTCAGTGACTCTTCGGAGCAAGGAGAGTAAATATGGACTCCTTCCTCCCAATGTATTTCTGGTTAGGTGGCTAGAGCGTGAGGTGCTGAGGGAGCTCTTTACTGTAGTAGCAAAGTGAGTGGTGGCATGTTGAGGGACGGTGGAAGCTACCTAAGAGTAGAGTAATAAGAGACAGTCTTATGGTTCCCTGCATGTGGGCCTGCTCCATGTATGAGGCAGCTGTGGGTGGAAGCAGCAGGATGCAGCGGCCATGGATTAATAGCTGGCCTTGTCCAAGAGGACTTCAAGGAGCCATTGCCCAGTTTCATTCATGGGCTGTAGAAGGCGAAGCCTATCTTTGGCATCCAGAGAGGGGGCATTTGGGAGGACTCCTTCAGTGATCTATGGTTCCCTTTGGCCAGTTTTCACTCTGGAAAATTAGAAAATAATTTGTTGATCATGTTTAGAGTGGCAAAGAGGGTGTGTGGTTCCACTGTAGCTTGGTAATACCTCTTTCAAGCTCTCCTTTGGGCTAGTACAGGTCTCCTGTAGGACTGTCCTGAGCTTTGCAGAACAGAGAATACATCCTTAGTCTGTCCCCATAAAGTGCCAACTTAGCCCCTCCCCTGTCACTATGACAGACAGAAATGTCCCATATTCTTCATATTCCCAGGAGAGCCATTTCATACTTGGTTGAGGACTCCTGGGCCACTCACTGCCTGGTGAGAAGAGATAGGAGCTCCCAGGTTTATGTACCTACCAGCAGAGAAAAGCCAGGAAATAAGAGGCTTTGGTTGCCTTGAGGAAGTTTGTGTGTGCAATTTTGCTGGGGGTGGTAGGGTGTGAAGATACAGCGGTGGTGCTGATGTGTTTCATTGGATTTTCATGCTAGTTCTACTAGAGTTAATCAAAAATTTGACCCACATAGGCAAAGAAGGTGAGAAAACAGATAATGGATAAATATTTGTATGCAGTAGTCTGTAGATCCTTAACTGATTGTAGTTGTGCTCTGTTCTGTATCCCACATGCAAAAAAAAGAGTGGTTTTCAAAGTGTGCAGTGCATCTGCCTTGCCTAATAGTTTGGTGGAGGTGTGAAATTCTGGGCTCCATCCCAATCCTGCTGAGCCAGAAGGTTGTAGGGTAGGACCTAGCACTAAGGTCCTAGTAAGCCCCAGGACATTACTCACTGACTTTTCTAGTTCTGACCTCAGGAGCTTTGGAAAGGGTGGCTTTGAATGCGTCAGGTGGCCCTGTCAGGTTTTGTTGGTCTGCGGCTGCTCTAACTGCTGGTTTGGAATGACTGCCTTCAAACACCAATGTATTCTCAGAGTTCTGGAAGCTGGAAATCCAGCATGAATCTTAGATGAAGGTTTCAACAGGACTGGCTGCCCTTGGAGGATTTTCATTTACTTGATTTGGCTTCTGGAGAACCAGTGTGCTTGACTCAGTGCCTTGCAGTCACACACTGCCATCATCACATGACCTCCCTCTTTTGACCTTGACTCTGTTACCATGACCCTCTGGATTCCATTTGGGGCCCAACCAGATAATCTAGGATGGTCTTCCATCTGTTTACACAAATAACATTTGTAGGATCTAGGAACTGGGATATAAGTAGGATCTCTTGAGGGGGCTTATAGTTTGGATCCTAACTATCCCCTAAAGACCCATATGCTAAAGGCTCACAGCTTTTGGGAGATGGTAGAATCTTAGGGAGGTGGGCGTAGTGAAATGAATCATTTGCAACGTGCCCTTAAAGGGGATGTTGGAACCACAGCCTTTTCTTTCCATTTGTGCTTCCTGGCTGCCATGTGAGCATCTTTACTCCCAAGATGCTCTCCTCGCCAAGACGCTTTGCCTCACCACACATTCAGCAGTGGGACAAAGTGACCACAGATTAATACTGTGGGGCAAAATAAACCTTTCCTCCTTTTAAGTGATTTTCTCAGGTATTTGTCTTAGAGTGACAACCCAACTAGCATAGGGGTCATCGTTCAGCCTGCCACACTTAGGTAACTTACATTTTAGAAATTCTTGTTTTAACCCTGGGAGCAGGGTGCTCAGTAGCTACACCTTAGAATCACCTGACAAGCTTTGAATAATCAGAAGTTTGGGACTTGGACTTTGGCATCTAAAGGTCCCAGGAGGATGCTGGGAGCTAACTTGGGAGGAACTCATGGCCAGATCCTGCCCATGTTCTAATAAGCAAAGAACAGTTGGAAAGAATACAGTGAATCTTGAGGAAAATGCTCCTTGGAAACTGATGGTCCATTTCACTCCTTGACCCTTAGGCTACTATCTTGGCCTTGAACAGAGACGTTTGTGAAATTAAAGCCATGACTGTTCTAACCCTTCAGGCACTCTTGACTGTAATGCCTGTGTCAGGTGAGTAAGCCTGCCTTTACAGCACTGTGGTAGAGTGGCTTGAGCAATAAAAGCCATGGCTGTTTTGATCCCTTAGGCTACCCCAGCCTCCTTGTTAGGTTACTAGGGCTGTCTTAACAGCATCCCCAGGTGGAGTGGCTTGAGCAACTGACACTGCTTCACTGTGTTGGAGGCCAGTTGCCCCAGGTAAGGAGCCATCAGGGTTTGTTTCCTCTGTGGCAAACCCCTGGCTTTTGGATGGCCATGTTCTCCTTGTATCTTAACAGCCTAAATGCTGCTCTGACCTCAAAGGGAGTAAGAGATTTGAGCCTGTATGAATGACTGCATCCCAGGAACATGCATTCATGTTGCCCAAATAGAGTGTTCCAGTGTGAAAGGTTTCATGAAGTTAATGTAGAGAATAGTCAGTAAATCAAGGCGTTCTTCAAATACATTGAACTCAGGCGAGTCATGACGAGGCCGAGTCTCTGATGTAGGTTTCAGATTCTACCTTATGACATTCTTAGCTGCGGAGTAGGCAGCTGCTGGATTCCAAAAATTTCTACCTAGTAGTTACAAGGATATTAGAAATGTGAACTTTTCTACCCCGAGGCTCTGTGACCTTGGGTAAGAACTTTACCTGACTGAGGATCAGTTTCTTTATGTCATAGAGACAGTAAAAATTCCTTGATAAGTATCTGATGTCATGAAAGATCCCAGAGGATACTGGGAACTAGCATATCCTAGTGATGAAGGCTGCAGTACTGCTTTACTTATGATGTGCTCTTAGGCAACTCTAATTTTGGAATTTCTCTTCCTCATTTATAAGATGAGAATAATACAGTAGGGCCTAACAGTCCATAAGGTAAGTTCTGAAGTAAGTAGCACCGATCTGTGATGAGAATATCTGGTTTATCACCCAGTTAGAGCTCAAGGGCCCCCTGTGTTTGAGGGTTCATTCAGCTGTACTTTTCCATGCAGCCAGTAGGTGGTGACATTGGCCACATATTGGCTCTGCAGCCTCCAGTGGTTTTGTTCTCTGGTGTGGCTGGCAGTACAGTATTCAGTTACTACTCTTGCATTCCTTGCAAGATGAAGGTTTCCGTTAATAACAAGAGCCAGTTGGATGACTGGATGGGCTTATCTGGAGGCTATTGTGGCCAGCCTGGAGGGCGGTAGCCTCCTGCCTTCATGTCAAGTATTATCTACGGCCAGAAGGCTGAGAGGACTGTCATTCAACCGGGAGGGTATGAACTGAAGTGTGTAGCTCAAGCTGGGAACTCAAGGGGTCTGAATTTCAGCAGCTAGCCAGTTTGCAGTACTGCTTTCATGCTGGACTAGCTCATCTACACTGAAAGAGTAGTTCTAAAACAAAATTAGATTTGTGTATAAAAGCCTGAAGGTCAGTGTTGACTCTAAAATCTAAGACGCTGTGGCCCAGGGAACATCTTAATAATCATGCAAAGTAGTTGTAAGTAAAAATTCTAAAGTTTTGTTGTTGTTTTTGAGGCAGGGTCTCATGTAGCCCAGATAGGCCTGGGCTCTCTATGTAGCCGAAGATGACCTTGATCCCTGCCTCCCTGCCTGGTTTATACAGTGCTGCAGTCAAACCCAGGGCAGGCACTTTACCTACAACTGAGCTACATCCCCAGCTAAAGCCAAAATTCTTATGAGTAGCTAAATTCCCAAAGAATAGGCTAAGAGTCATTTCAAAGTTTGGTCTTTCTCTCTGTGGCCTAGTGTGAGGACGTGCACTGGATAGCCTGGGTATGTGAAATGAAAGATAAAAGCCAGGCCAGCAGGACTAGGATTACATAAGACTGTGTGATTAAAATAGTCTTAAGATGAATACCTTACATAACCCAAATGTATTGAACAAATCACTATTGTTGATTTGAAATTCTAATATATTGGTTAGTCTTTACATGTACCTATAGTGTTCAGTTACCATAGGTAACCTGTTGTAATTTCAGTAAAATACCACAAGGTGGCAGCAGTGTCAACTGGCTTAGCCGCATAAAGAAATGTGGCGACAGTTCCTTCACTACATCGCCTTATTTTTCTTGATTTGTTGAGATGTCTTCAAGAAATCGAGGGCCAGAGGGAAAGCCAACTGTAATAACTTGACTTTAAAATTATGTAATTACATTTTCAAGTAGTTCTTCGTTCTGGAACTTCTGATCTCTGGAGTCAGGAAGCTTGTTCACTTAATAGGAAGTCTTAAGTGAAACGCACAGCGGCAGTAGGTCTGAGCCTTTGCACTGAGAGAAACGCTGTGCTGGGGTCACTTTCCTTGAGGTTTCTTATAGAGCGCCATCTCAGTTGCTGTCATTTTTTAAATCCTGTTTGTTTTTGGAGGTCAGCTTAGGAAATTTTTCCTAATGGTTTCTGTTACTTAATTTTTAGTTTAACACTTTAATATTCGTCCTTGTAATTGTTCTTGTTTGTTTTGTAGATGTTAAATTAGGTAACTTTGTTTAAAGATTTGTTTTAATTTTATGTGTATATATGTTTTTCTTGCCTACTACAAGTGTACCTGATGCTCACAAAGCCAGAAGAGGGTGGAAGATCCCCTGGAACTGGAGTTAGAAACAGTTGTGAGCTGCCATGTGAATGCTGGGAACTGAACCCCAGTCCTCTGCAAGAGCAATAAGTGTTCTTAACCCCTGAGCCATCTCTCCAGCCCCATAGATTAACTCTTAAAGAATCAGATTTCTTTCTCTACTTTTTTGAGGACAAGATTTCTAGGCTAAAAACTGAAGTAAATTGCTTGAATTAAAACACCTTTCGTCCCAGCACTTGAGAGACAAAGGCAGGCAGATCTCTGTGAGAGCAAGGCCAGCCTCATCTACACAGTGAGTGCTGGGCCAGCTCGACTAAAGGGAGATCCTCTCTCAAAAATACCAAAAGAAAGAACTTGAAGAGATGGCTCAGAGGTTAAGAGCACTAGCTGCTCTTGCAGAGGTAGACCTAGGTTCAATTCCCAGCACCCACATGGTGGCTGACAACCATCTAAATCAACGCCTTCTTCTGACCTCCGGGAACATTGCACAACATGGGTACACTTAAATACATACCTACATACAGGCAATACATTCATACACATAAAATAAAAATAATAAAATTTTAAAAACAGTTAAATTTTTTTGAATTGCTTTTTTAAAAAATATTTTATTATTTTCATTTCATGGATATGAGTGTATTGGCTGCATGTATGTGAGTGCACCAGTGTCGTGCAATGCCGTGGAGGTCAGAAGAGGGCTTCGGATTCCCCTGGAACTGGAGTTAAGGATGGTTCGTAGCTGCCATGTGGGTGCTGGGAATTGAACCGGGTCCTCTGCAAGAACAGTCAGTGCTCTTAACCGCTGAGCCACCTCTCCAGCCCTGAATTGCTTATTTTTAATATATGATTATACAGTGTATATTAATTATTGTGTTTGCTCTGTGTACATATGAATTACATATAAATGACAGTTTGATTTAATAACCATATTGCAGGCTCACATCATTGTCAGTCCAATCTGTCATCCACCTTCCCTTCCAGTGCTATAATGGTAATGACATAAAAAAAGAAAACTTTCCTTTTCCTGGAGCATGTGGTGCAATGGCATGACAGACAAGCAAACCTAAAGTTTTCTATCTCAGAGGTTCTCCTAGCTTTCTTGTAATGTTATCTGGTGCAGAAAATAGCCTTGATCTGAAAGATCTTTCTCTACCCACTTATGCTTTCTGTATTTATTTGCAGTTCAGTCCCGAATAAGTGCGAATCAGTCTAATAAGGTGCCAACGCTGTGGTTCTTCCAGAATATAGGAAACCATTAAATGGGGAGGGGGGGGGAGGTTGTTTGTTGATAGAAGGCCTTTGACTATTTGTTGATTGTTCACTAATTTTTAGAATTTTAGAATTGTTTTCTTACAGGGTTTGGGAGGAATGAAGAACAACCTGGGTATATATAGGCTTGAACTAAGCGTTTTGTTCAAATGAAGCATGATTCAATATGAACTTCCCTCCTTTTCTCCCTTAGATTGGAATTATTGGTGGAACAGGCTTGGATGATCCAGAAATTTTAGAAGGAAGAACTGAAAAATATGTGGATACCCCGTTTGGCAAGGTAACTGAGAGAGACACAGTGACTTTGAATTGCTTCTTACTGACTTGAATTTTAAGTTAGCAACAGTTGGTTTAGTTTGGCAGCCTAGAGATGTCTGGTCCATGTCATCAAAAGCCACATCATCAAATAATGCAATCTGATACACTCTTACGGACACCTTCTCACCTGATGAAACCTAGTGAGCAATCCTGCCACTAGGTTCCATCAGCTGAGAAGGTGTCCTTAAGAGTGTATCAGATTGCATTATTTGGATGACATGGTTTTCGAATGCACAAGTAGCTTCTCAATTTGTGTTGCTAGAAGTTAGGACTCATTTCAAACAGTGACTTCAAATCTGTTTCTGATTTAGAGGTTGGGTCAGACCACAGTAATTTAGCAAATAGGCTGATGACTAATAGGATGAAGAATCATTACAAAGTGGCATTTTCTGGGTGAGCCTGGCCCGGAGGAGGAGTACTGGGTATCCCGAACACAGTTAGGTTAGTAGAATTGGATAGGACAGGCTCCTTGTTCTCTGCCTCGGCCAAGGTTAGGTACCTACATACTCCCAATTCTACATTACCACTTCCAAGCATTGTAGGTCAGCCCTGGTCCTCTTAGGAGCATCCTGCATTCCAGCCAGGCCCTTCTTTCCAACATAGTTCATAGATTGACCTTGTGTCTTCCAAGTCCTGTTCTCATCTTGGCCTTCTTAGCCTCATGCTTTCTTAACTGCCTTCTTTCTCAGGACCTTTCCCTACATCACCTCAAATCATCCCTTGACCTTCTTAGGCTTGGATGACACAGGCAGACTGTTCCACCACTGAGGGGTCCTGCCTCACAGTGGCCTCCTAACCTTTCAACCTTTCACTCTCACACCTATTCTTGAACCTTCCAAACACCCTTGGCACATCCAAATTGGATTAGTATACCATCAGAGCCCCCTGGGGCTTGCTACAAATAGACCTTATAAATGGCATGCACCGCCCCCCCCCACAACCTTCAAAGCTTGCTGAGTCTATGCCAGTGGAGAGCTCAATAGATAGATATTTATGGATGACTCTGTTGATCAGTAAATGTCTAGATTCCTTTCTTTAAGGTGTATATTCAGACTCCAGATTTCCACCAATCTGCTGTGGCTTAACAATTCAAATGACAGCTTTTTAAGAAATGTTTATACATATGTTTTAAATCACTGAGTTGTAACCATTTTTTATTGCTTGCAGCCATCTGATGCCTTAATTTTGGGGAAGATAAAAAATGTTGATTGTGTCCTCCTTGCAAGGTAAAATATTTAAGATTTCTGAATATCACTTCTAAATTTAACTTAAAATGTGGAAAAAGTAATGATGAGGTATGAGTTCTTTTGTGTTTGTAGAGCAAAACTATTTCAGTTACTTTTAAGTATTCAGTTCAAAAACAGGTAAATAAATACCTGTTGAGCAGGTTATAAACAAGCTCGCCAAGCTTGTTTCTGATTTCTGCATTATCATGTACAAAAGAAATTTGACCTTGAAAAAGCCATTCTGTGATAGAACATTACATGTTTTAGGCTTCTATCAAATATTGTTTATATATATATATATATAAGAATGTCATGTAACAAATGTGAATTTTTAATTTTAGAAATTGAGTTTTCACAACTATTAACTGGAGTTTCTCTCTGCTTGTGGGTATGGCTTATGTGTTTCAAGTACTCAAAGAATTTTTACCAAACACATTTGTCCAATAGATTGAACTCCTTACATGATGGATACCAGTGAGAAAGACAGACACAGGCATCACTTTGGGCTGGATTGTAGTTACAAAGGTGGACACCAAAGGGGCATACATAGTTTGAGGTTCTGAGAGGTGCTATAAGTTGGAAAAATAAGCTCATTAGTTAGATGTGACTTAGATAGAGTGGTTAGAGTAGGTATCTCCTGACCTTGGAGGTGAGATCTAAAAAGGGTCAAGGGCCTGAGCAGCACTGAGCATGGCAGAACAGTAGAAAGGCAAGTGAGCCCTGGTCAGGAAGGCCTGAATATGAATCAACAGAGGGTAATTTCTCACAGTTCTGCCAGCAAGAAGTCTGAAATCAAGGGAGTGGGCCGCTGATCCTCAGAGGGTCATGAGGGAATCTCAGGCCTCTGGATGGCCACTTGCTGTCTGTACATGTCTGTGTCTCAATTTCTCCATCTAATAAAGGTAACACTTGTTACATTAGAACCCACCCTCCCCTCTCCATTTTAATTACCTTTATAAAAATCCTATCTCCAACTATGGTACACACCTTTAATCACAGCACTGGGAGGTAGAGGCAGGTGAATCTCTGTAAGATCAAAGCCAGCCTGGTCTTCATAGTGAATTCTAGCTGGAGCTACAGGGAGACCCTGTATCAAAAAGCAAAAAAACACCTATCTCTAAGCTAAGAGTTTTGGTGAAACAGTCCATCCTATAACAATGGCCATGAAAGAGCTGATCAAAGCACATTCTTGTCATCCTAAAGCACTGGGAATTCTCATAGATTAAACATGTTTATATTTACTTGGATGATGAGGCAGAAAGGACTCACTTGGTTTCTTTGTCTCATTGGCACGTCTTGTTTTCTGTGTAATGGCAGAGGTGAGACCAGATGCCTCACTCTGGGATGTTTTCACATTCCACAGAATAGACACAGTATATCTTCAAGAGTGTGACTTGCCTATTCTTAATAAGAGAATGAATCTATGGAATATGACTGCATTTTAACATTAACTATTCTGTACTTATTATAGGCTAGTTATTAACTGACCTTAAAAGTGATGGTGGGGGCCGCTGGAGAGATGGCTCAGCGGTTAAGAACACTGACTGTTCTTGCAGAAGACCCGGGTTGGAATCCCAGCACCCACGTGGCAGTTAACAACTGTCTGTAACACCAGTTCCAGGGGATCCGACATCCTCTTCTGTACTCCATGGGCATTACATGACATGGGTGCATTTACCAACATGCAGGCATAACACTCATATATATAAAATAAAAATAATAAATTTCTTTAAAAAGGTATTGGTGGGTAAAGCTATGCATTAGTTTTCTTTTGTAATGAATAAAACGCCCTGATCACTTGTCTGTCATTCCACTCTCCTTCCTCAGACATGGGAGGCTGCATACCATCATGCCTTCAAAAGTTAACTACCAGGCAAATATCTGGGCTTTGAAGGAGGAAGGTTGTACACATGTCATAGTGACCACAGCCTGTGGGTCCTTGAGGGAGGAGATCCAGCCTGGCGACATTGTCATTGTGGATCAGTTTATTGACAGGTAAGCAGTCACTTCAAATGCATTGGCCTTGTAGCTGGCTGACTTAGGTGCACGATGTGTGAGAAATGGGGAGAAGAGGGGAGCAGAACAGACTTGCTTTAAGCTTTTCATTGAAGAGTTTTATTTTTTTAATTTAACTGACAAATAGTAATTATATATTGATGGATAAATTTTATTTATCCTCACATTGTCAATTTTGGTTAGATCATTTTATATATATATATAGTCACACCATGCTGTACAATAGATTTCAAAAGCTTACTGCTCCATTTAACTGAAGCTTAATGTCCTTTAACCAATATCTCCCAAGCTTCTGGTAAACATCATTTTATCTTCTTCTGCATCTGACTTTTTAGATTTCACATGTGAATTCATGTTGTCTTTCTTAGTTCACTTAACAAAGATGTCCTCTAGTTTCAAAGAATATAATTTATTATCAGGTCTCCACTTCTATATTGCTTACATGTCACTGATTAAAATTTTAAATACTAAATTTGTGTCCACAAAGTTTTATTCAGGTCAGAGTTGGTTTCCTGAGCTATCCTGGCTCTCGGGGGTAACACATTGGGACTTGAAGGTATGAATGAAGGGACTTCGGATATGCCCAGCAGTAGAAAGACAGAGCAGGGCCCCTCTTAAGGTGCGCACCATTGCAGTACCTGTGACCAAGCTGAGTGCTGAAGACTTGGAGTACCAGCTTGCTGTGCAGATGTCCTCATCACACTGTAGTTTATGCTGGATTCTATGCCTTGGCGCTCCTAGACCTTTTCCTGTGCAGCTGCACTTGGGCTCCCTGTTTCCTTTACAGTTACAAAATTCAGTATTTCAGAGCATCACAAGGTCCCTGACTCTGCTATTGCACTGCAATGCCTTTCTACACCGCACCTCTCTGCTCAGTTACATGCCTATTTCTTGGTTTCAATCCTGTCGAAATGCTGGGAAGTATCTTTAATAGCTACTTTCCCATCTCTGAATGCTTTTATTGTGAATGTAGTATGTTGGCTGAAGAGTCTAGCAGCAAACATCAGGGAATATAATGTCCCATGAAATCTCAGTTCTCTTACGGTTTATAGCAGTGATTAGAAATTTAGATATATTAAGTTTAATAAGACTTTCTTGTGTACTTTTTAATGTGACCATTTGAAATTTGAAAATTAAATGTATAGTTCACATCATATTTCTATGAGTCTGCCTCTTGGGAATGAAACTTGAGAAGTCCTTGGCTGGGGCTGGTAAGATGGCTCAGGAGGTAGAAATGCTTGCCACACAGGCCTACTGACTGGCGTTTAATCCCTGGATCCCATGTAAAGGTGAAAGAAAACTGCAAAGTTGTTCTCTGACCTCCACATGTGTGCATTCCATGCATGTACCTGCACTCAAACACACATATTTTACATACACATAGTACTAATCAACAAAAATCCTTGGTTGAGCCATGAGGCCTCCAGTTAACCAGGCTTGCTCGTATGAAATTTGAATATCTTCTAGAAGGGAATCCAATGAGCAGATGGTGACTGTGCAGTTGTTAGCCTGAGGCTCCCACAACTACACCCACAGCCTCAGTTTGTTTACCAGAACCTCAGCCTGAACAGCCACCCAGTGGATTCTCATGCTGTAGGGTGTGGGCAGGAGCTCAGAACTCAGGGCAAGGAAAGAGTCAGGAAACCCAAAATGGGAAATGAGAACACAGCGTGTTTCTTTGTTGAAGTTCTAGAGTAAGACACACTTTGCTTTCTACAGGCCCCCTACTGACAAATGAAGAATGATTGTGTCCCCTTTAAATGCCTGAGGCATTTCCTTGCATGCCTGCAACAGCACCAGGATGAATTACACAGCCCAAACACTCAGGACGCACTCTAGCTGGCATGTTTCCTGCTTCCTCCAGCAGGGTCACACTCAGGACTCCCCTTTTCTCAGTCCAGATGTTTGACTCTTTATTAGTTGGATGGGGGTGTAAAGAATGACGTTTTCTGAGAAGCTCCTAGCCTATAGATCTCTTTCAAGCACTCTATGTTTTATTACAGTGGAATTCTAATGTGTCTCAAAAGGACTCAAATCAGAGTCATTTTTAAATCTTACCGCCCTGTAAGGTGTTCATGGCACAGCTCTTGTGAGACATTCTTCATATACCAAAGATTGGAACTAAGGATTCATACCATTCATATTGAAAACCCATGAGTTTTGTCCTCAATAGATTTCCTTGGTGATTTAAGAAGCATAATTACACTTCTTCCTGCTGTCTTGGGTTTGATAGATCCATTTCTTCTACCTTGTAGAAAGTGTCCAGTGTCAGAGCCACAAGTCATTAGACTGTTGAAATAGAGCCGAATTCAAGCTGCGATGTGCTTGCTTTCTTCCTCCCTCCCTCCCTCCCTTCCTTCTTTTTTAACATAAGACCATTTAATTACATTAGTTTCCCTTGAACCCATCAAAGACATTTAATGATTGTTTTTGTTGGCAGAAGACTTCCACTAATAATTCCATGATTTCTTGCCAGACCTCTTCTGATTGGCCTCCCTGGAGCTAGCCTTCTGGTTTTTAGTGTCTGCTCTAACCATCCCCAGCTTCTCATTTATAATTGTTATATATATTTTCTGTATATTGCATTTTTAGGGAATTGATCAAGAAAATCAGGACTCTGTATACAATATTCTTAGCCTCTCGTGTGAAGGGTTGCGTAGCCGATCGCACTAGGCTGGTGGTCTTCAGCACATACATCATTCTTTTTCTTGGTAGTGATTCGGCAGTCTGTTTGAATAGGGAAAAGAATTGGACCTTTTATTTGCCCTAAGAAAATCTTGTCAGGCATTTCTATTTTAGAAGAATCTTACAAGAGTACACAAGATATATAATTTAGCGATTGTCTTCTTTGGTATGTCATCTTGTATGTATGGGGTGAATTTAGCTTTCATTCTGTCAAAGCAGCATGCTTTGTATGGGGAGAGTAGACTTCACAGAGCTCCGCTCCTAGGACTCTGACTTTGCTGGGTGAATAAAGTCGGCTCAGCTGCCCTCAGGGCTCCCTTGGGATTTACATTTCCTTTTCATCTTGGTATATTCTGATCTTCAGTGCCGCTTTGGCACCCATAGTTCAGAGAACAGTTGCATAAACCACTGAGTTATTGCTCACATAACATGGACTGAGTTATTGTTGGTATATTCTACAGCGCCTTCCTCTCCAGGTGGTAGCAGTTCTTTTTAAAAAGTGCTTTGAAGATGAAGACACTTCCTTCCAGCCCAGCAAGATTATGATAGGCATTTTATGAAGCCAGATGCTTGTGATACCTTCTTCCTGCCTGTGGCTTGGCAAGGGACTTGTATAACCTACCCTGGTTCTAAGAGAAGACTTGGAGAAATTTTGAAGGATGATTATACATTTGTGTGGCTTCCCCTGAGAACTTGCCTGGCTTTTCCTCAACGGCCGCGATCATCAAGGCATGATGTATTTTGTTGTCTCTTCTTGTGTTTTCTGCAGCACTTTCCCTCCCTGTTCTAACCTGATTATTGTTAGATACTGTCACAGATTCTTTTGTTTGGGTAGAAGAACTGTGGTGGGGCCATGCCATGCAAGAGGGGCAGTGACTTCCATCTATTTCTGTGCATATCCTTTCTCCTCGGTACCATCAATCTTGGTTACTTTCAGTATTCAGTTCATCATGATAGAACAATTGGAACTGTAAACTCTTTGGAAAGTTCTTTATATTATGCTTTTTTTTAAAAAAAATCAAATTAGTAGGACCCACATCTATGACTCAAAATGTGTCAGAATGAAACAAGCATACCTGTAAGGAGAAAAATGAGCTTTATTTTTTTAATGGTAGGTTTTATCAGGAATGTTTTGTAGAGAAGGATTTTGTTGTTGTACAATGGAAAATCACCACCAGAAAAATGAACATTAAAAAGGTATGATTCCCAGTGCCAAGTGGTTTCTTTAGAGTGTGGTTCACTGTTGGCACAGAGCACCTCCAGACCCTGATTGGGCACTGCAGAAAGAAGGTAATGGGAGGGCTGCCAGCTGAGCGTTGAGGATGTCCAAATGTTCTCATGGCTCTGCCTTCAAATTCCTTTGTCACTCGGTGCCCTCATCTGCTAATGAGGGTACTGGGTTGACTCCTAAGAATTGGGGTACCCCCCCCAGAAGATTATTTCTTTCAATTCATCTCTTGCAGGAAGAATTAGGAGAGCTCTGGGTTCACTTTTGTGATGCATTCTGACTCATCAGGAAAGTCCCGCAGAAAACACAGGCTGAGGGATGGATTATTGCCTGCTTATTTCCCCCTCCCAGAGACATAGCCCTGCCTTGGGCTTCCCCAATGAGGTCATCCTGTAGAGCAGTGGTCCTGTGGGAGTATGCTCTGGTAGCCAGGCCCATCTTCATCTTGGGTATAGATAGGTTCTGATGATTAGAAACAGATAAAGGTAATGAGCATTGTGGCTTACACCTGTAATCCCAGCCCTCAAGAGGCTGAGACAGGAGGATTGTGAGTTTGAGAGCATCCTGAGTTACATAGTCAGGCCCTGTCTCAAACAACAAAAAGAAATGGACTTCCATGATGAAGACTTGGGGGACCTTTGCATTGCTCTGTCCACCTCCCGTTAAAGGCGAGTACAGATGCTTCCGTATTCCTTGCCTGCCTTCCTCACTCTGAGCTGAGCATGTTGTCTTCAACTTTGTAGGGAAAATATATTATTGGGCATCACTCACTTGTCTCTCCTTTGCCAGTAACCTGCTTCCTGGTTCTTGTCGTCTTCCTTCCCTAGCTGATCTAGTAAGGTCAACAACCCCTCAGGAAAAGATTCATCCTCATGTTCTGTGGAACATAGTTCTGTTACTGCCACTTCACAGTGTGACCATGTGTTCTATCATTAAAACTAAACTACCCATTCTGAATTCCTGCTGAGTCCACAGTTAGATACTTGCTTACATGCTGTGTTCACCTCCGTAGTTTATTCTTCAGGAAACTTAGGTGCAGAAGTGCTATCACATGCTAACAGGTGGGCCCTGCGGGATTTGAACTCTGGGCCTTTAAGCCCGTCACCTCAGCTGCTCCTTATCTATGTGCCTCCTGCTGTGCTGTCCCCAGTCAGATCCACAGTGGCTAGTGAGTATATGGCAAGGTCCCGGGACACCTCAGCTTTTGTAATGCACTCGTTTCCCTTGCTTGTCTCCTGGCCCCACACTTACTAGTAGCGTGGCTAGTGGAACCTTCTCAGTGATCCTTGCTGGAAACATCTGTCACGTTTCTGTAAGTCTCCATATCACAACATCTTGTCGCCATGCTTGAGAACACCCTCTCTCCTTCACCCTTTCTAAAGACTCTTCCCCTTCTCTGCTTGACCCTCACTACAGCTCTTTTTCATACTTCTTCCTGGAAATGTGACATAAAACAAAAAGGCAGTGACAGTACTACCCTCAGAAATGTTCTCAGAACAGTGACCAGCATTAGCTTAGCCCAGGGGGGAATGATGTCCTTATTAGATGTTCACACTGAAGACCTCAGCCCTTCCTGTAATTTGGTGTAACTTGTGCCACTTTCTCCCATCTTTGGTGTTGGGGACCCTTGAAATGTGCTCAGATTCTAGCCACCTTTGTAGAAGTGCTTTCTTCCATGGGTTTTATGTGTAGACACGCAAAATCCCACTTACTTTGCTCCCCTACAGGGGAATGTTGCTGGTTATTATCTGACCACATCTGGTCTTCTGAGCAAGAAGTCATATTATATCTCTGGAAATTCCAAAGTGAATGAAAGTGTTGCATGCCTACGTCATGTCCAAATCTGCTAAGCCCTGGAAATGACTTAAATATACATATGGCTGGTGGAAGTACTTAGGACCTTTGAAAAAGAATCTGACCCATTAAGAAAATTTGAAATGCCAACCATCCTTTTTCCACTTTTACAATTTGCAATTCTAAGCCTAAAACCATCAAGTGGTAGTTTCTACATACCAAGATGTATAGCTATTTATTGTTTCTTGGGTGATCTACGTGGGGTACAGCCTGATAAGGCCACCTCCACTGATACCTGGAGCAATGCCTAGGACCTTTGGGAAGCAGTAACAGCCTTAGTAAATGTTTTCTGTAGCCTTTACTTTGTTCCTTACTGCATCTCACACTTCCTTAGCATCCCTGTTTACAACAGCCACTGTCAGAGCTTTATAGCCTGAAGGCCTGTCTGACCAGCAAATTTCTGTATTGGAATATTAACACTTAAGGTGATATCAGGATGAAATCTCCTGATTTCAGGTTTGTATCATTATCCATATCACAGTTAGAATCTTTGTTCTTCATACTGTTGCTCCGTGTACTGTTTAGATACATGTAGGATAGTGGAAAATGGGGGATGACACCTCTTGATTGAACAGTCTCATCACTGAGATGAGAGTCCATTGGTTGTTATTTCTTTTGGCATTATAATCAATTAGGGTACTCCTGAGATTGGAGTAGTAGGGTGATTGTAATGATATTGTTCCAAAGTTTTAATTTCTCAGTTCTTCTGGTTAAAGAGCAGGTGCAGTCATTTAATAATCTGTTGCTGTTCGTGTCAGAATTCCCTCCTAGCTCAGCTCAGTATTAATTATTGGAGATCTTTTTAATAAGACTGAAATCCCTTCCCCCAAACCACCCTTCTTGGGAATGTACCCATGTTGCTTTGCCAGCAAGTCAACTGACTTATGAGCCCACCTGCTGGGGCTTGCTGTAGACTGAGGCCATGTTCAGAAACCACCCGGAGGTGGTTTTATGTTTGCTGGAGAACAGATGGTTTTCTTCGACATGTTTGCAGTTCCACATTTCTTCAAGGGAGAAGTGTTAACTAAGGAGTAGCTGCATTCAGGTTAATTCAGGGGTCTCTCTTTAAGAAGCAGCCTACTAGTCAGCTTTTCTCCTGTTCTGTATCTGAAAGTGCCCAGTGTTCTCTCCCTGACTACCTTGAACTGATAACTCTTGCCAAGGCAAGCATATTTGTCCCCTTCACTCTTTCAGAGAGGTATTTTATTTGTTTGTGCATTAACTTTTTTTAGCACCTGTGTTGTTTAGTTTTAGCTGTCAGCTTGACACAACCTAGAAGAGAGCCTTATTGAGGAATTAGCTAGATAGAACCGGTTGGCCTGTGAGTATGTTTATGGCAGATTGTCTTGATTATTAATGAGGTAGGAAAACCTAGCCCAGTTGGGACACCACCATTCCCTAGGCAGGGGCTGTGAACATTAGTGAAGAAGAAAAAGCTAGCTGAAAGCAAGCAAGCAGGTGAGCATGCCACCATTCATTCTCTGCTCTTGACTGTGGATGTGACCTGCCACTACGGCTTCTCCATGGTGATGGGCAATCACCTGGAATTGTGAGCTAAAATAAACCCTTTCTCTCCTAAGTTACTTTTTTGTCAGGGTATTTTGTCACCGTAACAGAAATGAAACTAGACCAGCACGTAGCCCTACTTGGCAGCCTCACGTAGTTTTGGAGGTTTCCTTGTTTTGGGGCCCATCAAAGTTCAGGCTCCCATGTTGACAGAAGATCAAAATCAGAGTTTCCATGAGCAGCACTTAGCAGTACCACCACTTGTACTATGTTATTTCATTCTGTCCTCACATGGACCATATGAGCTAAGTGGTTTATTCCCCTATTAATGTAGGAAGCTGATAGAGCAGAAATGCAAAGAGATCAGAGTGACTTTCCCAGAGGCATACAGCCAGTGAGTGCCAGTCAGTCCCTGAAATCCCCGTTTTACGGTGGATCCCAGAAGCAAATAGGGAGGTAAAATTAGTCTCTTTGCCTTGCTAGAAGGCTAGAGTAGGTGTCAGACTTTACTGCTGTAGAAACCATAACTGGGTTAATCTTATCCCTCCAGCTATACAAATGTGTGTATCAGCTTCCTATTGCTGCTGTGATAAATTAGCACAAATTTAGGGGCTTAACACAAATTTTTTATCCTTTGGTTAGTAGTTTAACATGTGTCTCACTGGGCTTGAAAAGGAAAAAACTTGGGGTTGGAGAGATGACTCAGTTGTTAAGAGCATTGGTTACTCTTGCAGTGGACCCATGTTTGGTTCCCAGCACCCACATATTGGCTAACAACTTTCTGTAATCCCAGTTCTAGGAGATCTAATGCCCTCTTCTGGCCTCCATAAGCATTGCATAGGCAGGTACACTTACATACATGCAGGCAAAACACTCAGACACACACACAAAAAAATAAATTAGTTTTCTTTTAAGTTGTTGGCAGGGCCCCATTCCTCACTGGAGACTTAAGGTCAAGTTCATTTCCTGGTGCTTTGTCCCTGCGTTCCTTGGCTCATGGCCCTCATCTAGGTTCTGAGCCGCCAGCAATGATAGAGGACATTCTTATCACTCTAGCATCAACCCATCTGCCTCTTACAGACTGAATAGCCACTGAACAACAGAATTTCTCAGTAAGAAAACTGAGAAGTACAAAAGATGTTGCCAGCAGATCTGATGTCTGGTGGGGGCTGACTTTCTTGGCACCTTTTGCTCTCTAGATCCTCTGTTGTGTGGACACTAGTACCAATCATGAGGACATTTTTGGCTTCTTGTGACACCCACTGATAGCTTCCTGATAATTGTTACTTTAAGGGTTAGGATTTCAACATTTAAATCTGAGGACCATCTAAAGAGTGGAGTCGTGAGGGCTTTCCTTGAAGTTCATTAGGGAAAAAATTAGGGGATGTTAAGTAGCTTATAGACACATAGTTGATTTTTTTTTTTTTTTTAATGTGCTTTTTCAAACTAAGAAGCCCTGCCCATATCACTCAAACAGCAATTGAGCTACACAGTTGAGAACTGCATTTGTGAATCTAGACAAGCTGCTTTGCTGGGAAACAGGAAGTGAACTTTCAGGCCTAGGTAATAGCCTCCCCTCATAGGCTGTGCCTGGCAGATTAACCCAGGCTTTTGGCTGAGTTCTAGATTCAGTTTCTCTTGACAAAGATCCGCAGAGGAGGCCAGGTATTCTTCAGTTTATGCACATTTCTTTATAGGATTGGGAGGGGGGAAATCCCCTTTTCTCAGCTGTGCCTGTAAATCCTCTTGCTCTTAGAATTTCATTCAGCATAAACAATGCCTCATCAGTTTATGCTGTGTAGGTGTTGCTATTTATAACAATTTAGGTTTCGATCATTAACCAATGATTAACCGTTTCAACCTGAACAGGTTGACACTTAAGTTAATGGTGCAGAAACACAAGTAGTTGGGCAGGCTGTGAAGAGGCACTTTGTACCCACCCTTCCAGCATCTTAATCGGGTAGCAATGCATATTATACTGTTTCTCTTCATCTCTCCCCTGGGGCCCCTTGCAGAGTAGGGTGCTCTGAGCCCTCAGCCTGGTGCTGATTCTCAGCTGTCTCTGCTGTTTGTTATCAGGCCATCATAGTTGCCTCATTTTTCCTTACAGTTTTGTAAATGAGGGATAAACTTTTATGATTTCAAAATGGAGAATCAAAAAGATACAAAATGTGTTATATATTTGCTATGTAGCTAGTAATTAGCTGCCTGTGTTTTAAGAGAGAAGATATAAAATGTTCTACGTAAAAGAAGGAACTGAGTTTGAGACCAGCCTGGTGTACATTATGAGTTCCAGGCTAGGTGGAGCTACGGGGACAGCCTGTCTCAAAAAGACCAAAAAAAAAAAGAAAAGAAGGAACTAATCAGACTGGTCAACAAATGTCAAATGTACGGAAAGTAAAACAAAGTCCAGTATGTGTTTGTGTGTTTGCCACAAAGCAGAGGTGTGGGGAGACAGAAGCAGTAGGCAGATTTATCAGGGGGTGTTCTGTAGGGGCACCTGTTACAAGGCTTTCATAATCCAGTTGCAAGTGGGGACATTGCTACTGTCTGACTCACAGAAGGACTGAAACCAAGTGACAGAGGTGATAACATGGTACCATTTTGTTTGTCAGTCTTTGAGAGAAAAGCCTGTTGACATGGGCTGGACCTGTTATTTGACCTATTCTTCACCCCTAGCTGGATTTGCTGTGGGGTTAACTTGGACTTTCCCTTCTTTTCATTCCTGACAAGAAACGGTCAGGAATTGCAGAGAGAAGCTTCTTGTTCTTCCACAGCACTGAGGCCCCACCTCCACAGAGGTGACTCCAGTGCCAGCTCCTGTCACTGAGGGTTGGTCAGTAGACATACTGCCTGTGTAAATGGAACCAGCAAAAGGGTTTTTTTCTCCATTCTGTCCCTGCTGCCACCACTGGAAGAGGAAGGACATCTGATTCTCCTTTTGTGCTCTGTCAGCTTTCCATGTCCCCTGCCTCCTTCATCTGCTGCTTTGGAAAGATGGGGGACTGTCTTTCTTGAATTACTCAGTGGTTCAAGTTTAGAAAAAGAAAGTAGTTTGCAGTTTGTTCTGAAAACTCCTGGAAAGAAATTGTGTGAGTTGGCAGTGGATTGATTTTAGCCTGTCTTTTGTGGATTCAGAAATGTTTTGCCAAAAATGTGAGCTTAAAAACTAGCCGGGTGTGGTAGTGTGCGTACCTTTAATCCCAGCACTCAGGAGGCAGAGGCAGATGGATGTCTGAGATCCAGGCCAGCTGGGGCTACAAGGAGACCCTGTGTCTAAAAAACAAAGTAAAACAAAAACCCTTCAGAACCAGTAGTTAGGGATACAGAACAGAAAGCTAAGCAGGGCATCAAGGAGACAGGTTCCCTGTGGAGCAGAGCAATTAGCTGTTCTCATCAATGGAGCAGTGGCCTGGAAAAATACAACTAGAGTTGAGGGCAGGAATTATTTTCAATTTAGAGACATGGCAGTCAAATGTAAGGTAAGAACCTTTATGGCCCATGAAGCAAAGCAACTGTTTAAAAAGAGATATTGGTTTTAAGGTTTGACGTTGTTGTTTTAAGGGTTTTTTTGTTCATTTTATTTTGGTTTTTTGGTCTTTTTGAGACAGGGTCTCCTACCTGTAGCCCCAGCTGCCCTGGAACTCACTGTGTAGACCAGACTGGCCTCGAACTCACAGAGATCCACCTGCCTCTGCCTCCAGAGTGCTGGGATTAAAGGCGTGTGCCACCATGCACTAATGGCTGAACAGTTAGGAGCACTGGCTGGTTTTGCAGAGGACCTGGGTTTGGTTCTCAGTATCCACATGGTGACTAACAACTATCAGTAATTCCAGTTTCAGGGGAATCCCCTTTTCTGGCCTCTTTAGGCATTACATGCATGTGGTATACTTAGCTATATGCAGGCAAAACACTCATACACATAAAATAAAAATAAATAAATTATATTTTTTAAAGATTTTAGGGAGATTTGGGTATGGTCTTTGTCAAAGCCTGCAATTTACGAACATGAGAAAGCTCACAAACAAGTCAGATAAAATTTGAGGAATTAGTAAATCTGGGCAATGTCATACTGCATTCACTCTGTAGTCTATGTCTGTGACCATGAAATGTTCTCAGAATGACTCCCTGGGAGTTGACCTGTCCTCGTGAAACTCATGATGAGTTGTACTTACAGTCTCAAATGGTTACACTTTAGTTCCTGCTTAAAAGCCTGTTGCCACTGGCCTGGAGCAGGAAGAGCCAGGTACCATCCTGAAGATGCTTTAGAACAATTACCTTCCTTTTATCCACAGCTGTTGGTCATGGTGTAACCTAGCCACAGAGGATTCATAGCCCTCAGGATGGCAATGCTGCTTTAACAACAACAAAAACACACTCTTTCATTTTATTTTTTGTAGGACATCCCTAAGGCCTCAGACCTTCTATGATGGAAGTCATTCCAGTGCCAGAGGAGTGTGCCATATCCCAATGGCTGAGCCGTTTTGTCCCAAAACAAGAGAGGTTTGTGGTCTTTCTGGAAGACGTAACAGTAGGGTATGAGGACCTAGTGCAGGATTTGTACATACTTCAGTTGAGAACATGGTTCCTCCTCCTCCCTCAGATTTTTTCTATTTTATTTATCTTTTCAATGTACTTTTAATTGAATTTGTGTGCATTTCCTACAATATATCTTAATCATATTTAGGCTACCTCCGCACCTACACCCCCTCCATAGTCTCCCCATAGAATTTCATGCACTCTGTCAAATATGTTAAGGCCTACTGAGTCATGTTATTGTTTTTTTATTTTGTACATGTCTTACCTGCATGTTTATAATGCCTGTGGAGGCCAGAAGAGAGTGTCAGGTCCCCTGGAACTGGAATTACAGACAGTTGCCTCGTGTCATGTCGCTGCTGGGAACCAAACCCTGGTCCTCTGCAAGAGCAGCCAAGTACTCTTAACTGATGAGCCATCTCTCCAGCCCCTCCCTCAGATTTATTTTTGATATAATCATTATGTGAAGAATTGTTTCCTGTTGCTAATAGTACGTCTACTCTTAGTTGCTCTAAGCAGAAGCACTTGGAACTACAGCCTACCTTTTGATAATTTTCTATTTTGCTCCTCGTATTTGCCTTTTAACCTAGTATAAGAATATAGTGTATTAGTCAAGATACAGTGTCTGGAGCCAGATTGCTGTGGATAAAGTCTGTTTTTAACTTAATTGCTGTGTTATTGGGGCGACTTTAATGTCTCTGAGCTTCAGTGGTCTCTATTGTAAAATGAAGATAGTGATGGCGTGTCCCTCCTAGGACTGTGAAAGTCCTGAAAGAGGCATTACTTACAAAGTACCTTGAACGTGCCTGTCAGGTATAGAACACCCAATGACTGGTGACTGCCTTTATAAATTAAATTATCATTGATCATCAAAGATAGTCAGACTGGCACTACTGCCTTTGAATTTTTCCACTGTTGTACAGCCTTTTCCCAGCATTGCAGCAGTGTCCCAGCAGCGCTGTCAGCCACATGGGGGCCAAGGTGGGAAAAGGTGAACCTCCGCCTTAGTTCCCAGAGATAAAAAGATGCCCCCAAGTCTGAGATCCTCAGGCTTATAAATTAAGTGCAACTCAAAAGATCAGAAATACTGTCAGAGCTGCGTAGTACAAAGTATTGTCGAAATCAACCTAGAAGAGTAAACTGAATAATTGTCCATTTCAGTATGAGGCAGCTTGGAAAGAAATAAGCAATAGAGAGAATGTCTGTTACTGTGAAACCCAAGACTTGAAACCCAGAAGACAGTGGTATAAAATATTAGACGTGGTGCTGTAATGGTAATGGCCACCACTGAGGCCTTGAGGTAACTTCCAGTAACATAACTTAGCTTTCCTTGAAACCAAATGAATTTGGCCAAGCCAAAACATGAAGAGACAGAATGCTTGGAAAGACTGGGAAAAAAAAGGCAAAAAAGAATTACTGTCTCCTGATTACTACAAAAGATATTTTAAACTACTACTGTAGTAGATATTTTAAACTACTACTGTCCAAAAACGTGAAAATGTCAATGAATCTGCCACATGCTGATTATCACCTTCAATTACCAGGACCATGGTACCACTTTTATTCATGCCAGATCAGCAGAGTCCAGACACACGTCTTATATTTAGCCTGTCTGATGCAGCTGCTTATCTCATCTCTTTATGAAGACTGTGATCATTTCAGTAGTGCCATTGGGCTTACTCAAGGAAAGGAAGTGAGGTCATCTTAGCCTCGGAACTGAAGTTTGACCCTGTTGTTGGGGTTTTTCTTTTACCTTAAGATGGTATCTGTTTGTGGGAGTGCAGAGTGCTGGCTCATGTGGTACAGCTCCCAGGGTCTGTCATTGTGGCTGACCCACATCCATAAACCTCTATAAACCTCTGTTTCTCCTCACAGTTGTGTGTGGTTCATACTTCCCAGGGTGATAGTGAGGACTTAAATAGCACAGAGGCCCACAGCGGTTGTGAGCTTCCTTTACACATTTGTAGAAATCCTCTAAAGTTTAGCCAAGACATACAACTCTATTCTTGTGGCGGCGAGGGGGGGCGGTTACCACATGTACATGTGTGTACATGCGTATGGAAACCAAAGGACAACTTTACTGTCGTTCTTCAGATTTGTCTATCCAGTTTTCGGTTTTCTCACTTGGCCAGGAACTTGCAGAGTAGAATAAGCTTGATCTCAGCAAGCCCCAGGGATCCTTCTGTCTCCTCTCAGCACTGGGGTTACGGGCGTGCACTGCTGCCCCCAGCTTTTTACCTAGGTGCTAGGGATTGGAACTCCCATCATGGTTGTACAACAAGTACTTTACCCACTGAACCATCTCTCCAGTCACAGACTCTTTCCCCCTTTTTAATTAAAAGAGAGTGTTGAAGCATAGACTGAAAAAAAATAAACAGCCTGAACATATAATAGAATATATTACTAGTTAAAGTATTGGACACAATGATTAAACTGTTTAATGTTTCTAAAAGCCTGTGCATGGCCTTGCCAGTAAAAAAAAAATGTCCCGCTAAGGTTTTTTTTCTGGACTGAGGAAGGAATGCCCAGATAAGTTTTATTTCTGGGTAGAAATCAGGATGGTCATTCTCATCTCAGCATATGTCCTTGGAGGGGCAGTGAGCAAAAGAAAAATTATTTGCTGACAGAAAAAACATCACAAAAGACTGTAGATTATGTATGAATCTGAGCAATAAATATTAACTGTTCAATAGTTTGGAAAATGGAACTCAGGACAGCAGTTTGATGTGTAGGTTGCAAAGAGGTACCTTAGCTGAGCAAGTATGAGGGTTAAGAGCTAAGACTCAAGTCCTAATTCAAAGCCTAGCTTAGCTTCTAAAGTAAATGAGATTAAAGCATGGAAACAAATGCCAGGTGCATGGAGAAATCTCATTTGCTCTAATAGCTATGAGCTATATGTGCAATAGGTTGGGAGAACAGGGCTAGATAGACTCTTTCAATGGTTCAGGGTTCCTCTAAGGACACTTTAGTAAAAAGTCTACTGTAAGTAATTAACTTGCTAAACATCAGAGAAAAATAAAATCATGGACCACACATAGGTGTGAGAGTTTTGAGTTTGTGGTTCTTCTTTTCCAGGTCCTTATAGAGACAGCTAAGAAGCTAGGACTTCGGTGCCATTCAAAGGGAACGATAATCACAATTGAGGGGCCTCGTTTCAGCTCCCGGGCAGAAAGCTTCATATTCCGTACCTGGGGAGCAGATGTTATTAATATGACCACAGTTCCAGAAGTGGTGCTTGCTAAGGAGGTTGGCATTTGCTATGCAAGCATTGCCATGGCAACTGATTATGATTGCTGGAAGGAGCATGAAGAAGCAGTAAGTGGGGTTCTCCTCTGAGCATGTGTGGTCTGGATTTCTAAGATTTTATTGGGTTTTCCTGGATATTTTCTGTAGTTCCTATTGGAAGATCTTCAGTACGGAGGGGGAAAGACTTATTTGAGAGTCGAGACTGAAGAATTCATTGTAGCCATGTAAATATGTTGAGAATCATTGAGAATTGGGATTTCTTAGAAGGATAAAGAAGTATTTTGAGTATGATTTCCTTGTGCTGTGCTACTGCTCATGATGCTCATTTTCAAAGGGAAAGAAATCCTAAGAAAACTGTTATTTAACCATGGCTGACTAAACCTTGTGTTATTTAACCATGGCTGAATCACAGGAATGTGCTAGCAAATGCACATCTCTAAGGAGCCAGCATTCAGTTTGAGGAAGATGTTAAGCAAACCAGGGTAAGGAAGCAAAGGGTTATGAAGAAATAGTGTTGAGAGTTTCAGGAGCACTCATCTGATTGGCAGAACCAAATGTTTGCCGTCTACAAATGCTACTTGGAAGTGATAGAAAGAAGGGCAGGCTGAGGTGTGGTGGCACCATAATAGACCGTGCCAGGGATTGTAGATGGGAAGTCAGTAAGGGGTGTTAGATGGGGAAAACAGCAAGACACAGCTAGAACTTGAGAATCTGGAAGATTGAGGTCAGGCTTCCCAGAGAAAACATTTTCATTGTCAAAGACTTAAACATCTATGAAGCAGTCACCCTTCTTCCACAGTTATCAAATATGGTCATGTGTGCCTCTACCTACCTTGCCCTCCCCTGCCCCCATTTCAGAGTAAATATTTTCCTAAAGACCTCTCTTAATTCAAAACCTACAACAATACCACTGTTACACAAAGAAATGTGATACTACTGTGATGATCAAACCTCCTAACTGTTGGCCTTTCCCTTCCGTTTAAAAAATGTTTTTAAGCACTTTAATCAAGCCAAAATCTCGTATAAACCACATGTTGCATGTTGATAGCCCTCTTAATTCTTCCTCTCCTTCTTTCTCTTCCAGAACTGGGGACTGAACCTAGGGCTCTATCACTGAACTACATTCTTAGCTCTTTTTAACTTTTTTGAGTCGGGGTCTCACTAAGTCTTCCAGCCTGATTTGAACCTCCAGTCCTCCTGCCTCAGCCTCCTGAGTGGCTGGGATACTTACTTTCTACCTTTTTTTTCTTTCACTTATTTTAAAATAGAGAAAAGAAACAACAGTGAAAATTTTTTTGAAGAAAAAGTAAGTGTGCCCAAGCACATTTAGAGTTGACTGTTCTGGATTCTCACGGTCTAGGGGGAGCTCCTGTTTCATCATTCTGTCCACGTGTACATGCATGCGTTGGAGCATAAGTGAACCCCGTTATTTGGTTTTAGTGATAATGTAACACACTCTTGCCAAGTATTTGTAAGAGATTTTCAAGGCTGACTGTATCTGGCTTGGCAACTTTGTAAGCTAATTTAGCCCAGCCTCATGATATGGAGAAGCTATTCAGTTAATAGGAAACTTGAGCTCCTGCCACTTCCTGAAAACAGATTGCTTCCTGCCTGTAGTTTTCTGCTCAGTCTTAAAACATTTCCTCTACAGAATTAGAAAGGCATAAAGACAAATAATGTTAAATATCACAAGAAAAACACACAGAGTTAACCACTCAGCCACCCATGTGTGTCATTGTGCTTTAAATACATGTGCAGCCTGGCATGCATGGCAAGAAGGTTCTGGAGTTGCCTAAATTCATTCTCAGTTTACTTGACACCAGATAAGTTATTTAACCAGTATTCTATGGAATGAAGCAGGACATGGGGCAGAGGGGTGGGCATTCTTTAGTTACAATTCTGACCTTGGAAGATTACTAGGAGAATTGGTTCTTTTCTGTCACTATGATCAAAATACCTGACATAACAACTTAAAGGAGGGAAGGTTTATTCTGACTCATGATTTCAGAAGGTTCTATCCATTGTAGCAGGGAAGGCAGGACAGGAGCCTCTGTGTAGTGCTGCAGGAGCATGAGTGTATTAGTTACTTTTGTGTTGCTGTGACTAAAATACGTGACAGAAACTACTTAAGGGAGGAAAAGTTGATTCAGGTTCATGGTTTAGGTAGTTTTAGTTCCTTGTGGCGAGGAAGGCCACCACAGCAGTTCCTCACATCACAGCCAGGAAGCAAAGAGAGCTAGACTGAATAAGGGCAGGGCTGTAATCTTCAAAGACTGTCTCCCCGGGTTAGCTGCTTGCACCAGCCAAGCTCTACCTCCTAAAGGCTCCAGACTGGAGAACAAGCATTCAAAACATTTGCCTGTGAGGGACGTTTCAGATTCAGACCATAACAGAGAGGCAGCCACTGTTCACATCATGGATAAGCAGGATTTAGAGAGTGGCAAGAACTAGGGGCTTGGGTATAACCTTCAGAAGCCCACCCCTAGTGACCTACTTTTGCCAGTGAAGACCTACTTCTGAACATTCTATCTACAGTCTCTCAAAACATCACCACCCAGTGGGAAACAAATGTTCAAAACATGAGCCTTTGGGAAGCACTCCAGATTCAAGCCATAACAAGCATCTAGGAGAGTGCTGACTCACAGGAGCATGCTCACCAGTAACCACCATGGAGGGGGCAGTGTTTTGGAGCAAGGTTTGTAAGGAACCTGTCCTTTGAAATTGAGCTGGGCCTTGAATAGAGGGTTAGATTGTTACTGTGAATCACAGGGTCAGTAGGAAGGGCATTTGGGATAGAACTCAACAAGAACAGAAAAAAAGATCAGAGTCACGAGAAAAGTGTATAGAAATGAGTAAAAATAAAGTAAATCTCTGTCTGTTCTAAGTCCCTGAAATTTAATAACTTAGCTTACTGCCTTTACCTGCGTACCGTGTGGTAGTGGAACTTCCTTCACCATGGTGCTCATGTTTTCTAAATACGGCTTGATGTTTGTGGAAGCCATCTGGATAAGGGGACACAAAGATGTCGTTGCCATTTCCCTGGTCTTAGCTTTATTCAAAGCAGAGTAAAATGTGACAAGTGTCTGCCGCCAGTGCTTAGTTTCAGGTTTGCAGCTTTTCAGCTTTCTGTTATGAACCAATCTGAGACAGATGGAAAAGTAGCTTGGTAATAAGAACAATTGCAAACCGCAGTCCCTGTCATCAACCGCTGTGTCAGTTTATGGCCAGTCACTTTTCATCTGTACTCCCATCCATCATTTTAATCCAGGAACATATTTCAGGAAGTATCTAGTTTAATTATATTTTAGCAATAATTTCTTAGTATGCCGAAGCAAAATTCTAGTTCCTAGTTGAATTTCATAAATGATTTTTTTATTAAAACAGTTCTGATGATTGAACTTAGGGCCTTAAGGCAAGTACTCTACCATTGAGCTATATCCCTTATCTAGAAGTAATTTTTTTTTTTTACAAGTTTTCTTTAAAAAACCAAAGTGTCAAGAGGCATGGTTGGTTGGCACATATCTGTAATACCAGTACTAGGAGGCAGAGATAGAAGTGTGAAGCCAGCTTGAGCTACATAGGTAGACCCTACCTCAAAAAGGGGGGGGCGGGTAAGGAACAAATGAAATCAAGGTTCTTGTCTGAGTTGCTGAAAACGTCTCCTTAGGGTAATTTAGCAGATTTCTCTTGTCTTCTGTATTGATAGCTGGATGTAGAGATAGGAGGACATTTAGGTGTTGTCATAGTGTTTTATATCCGAAGCACAGAGTACAGAAATGGGGATTTTTGTTTTGAGGTCGTCTGTCTCGGTTTGTTTGTTGAAGGGGCTCTTGGATTTGACTTGGTGGTTACTCTGTGATGTTAGCAGGCCGTTCATTAGATCACTGAGGAGCTCGCTGTGAAAACGGTGACGTTTTCTTTTTCCTTTTTTCATCAAAAAAATCCCTTTCGGATGTTTGCCTTTTGTTAGCTAATACAGCAACAGCTTTAGGCTGGAATTCATTCTGCTGTGAATCAGGGAGAACAGCTTTTTTTTTTTTTTTTTTTTTTTTTTTTTTTTTTCTTGGTAGAAGGAATGCATCAACTCCTGATGCATTCCCAGAACTCATTATATAGCTCAGGTTGACCTCCAACTTATGATCCTCCTGCCTTTACCTCTCAGTTGCTGGAATTGTAAGTGTGTGCCACTATGTGTATGTCCAGTACATGTGTACAATGTGTGTGGTGTGTAAATTAGCATCTGCCACCTTAGTCATATATTTGTGTTGGGAACATTTGAAATCCTCTGCATTTTGAAATACTCAATAATATCCGGGATATCTTACAGTTTTCAGAGATACTGTTGCATTGGTCTAAGGCCTTTCCCGAGTTCTAAAACCATCTTGATAAAAAGCAGTATCTGGGCTCAGGGTATTAAATTTGGAGTAAGCAGACTGTACAGTGTGTTTATTTTGTCTGTTCAGACTGCTGTAAGAGAAAATCCCATAGAACAAGTATTTTCTAGAGAAAAAAGCTTCACTTTTTCATAGTTGAGGGGTCCAAGATCAAGCCTGGCTGATTCAGTGTCTGGTGAGGGCCACCTCGCAGTCATCTTCTCACTGAACCTCACGTGACATCTCAGACCACAGGACTCTGCCTACGTGACCCAGTCCCCTCCCAGTGTCCCCCCTTTTAATTCCTTACATGGAGGATTTGACTGAAAGGGATACAAACATTCACACCATAGCAAGTTGGGACTCAAGTTGCTTTTGCTTTTTTTATGACTCCTTTTGTGAAAAGCAGTGGACTTTAAAATGTTAGTAAAATCCTGTTGTTTTTATAGGTTTCAGTGGACAGAGTTTTAAAGACCCTGAAAGAAAATGCCAATAAAGCCAAAAGTCTACTCCTCACTACCATACCTCAGATAGGGTCGATGGAATGGTCAGAAACACTTTGTAACCTGAAGGTAAGTGTCCTCACATCTCCAAGCAGTGCTGTGCCCCTGAACCGTATTTTCTCTTACTTGCGCTTTACCTTTGGTCCATCGCCTCATGTGTTTTGTACAAGTCAGCATTTTTTCAACAAGTTTTCAAATGCCTTTACTACTATGCCAACCACTGTGAAAAGGATACTGCAAGACCATCAGAACCTGAGGTGGGAGTTTTATTATCTGGTGTCCAAGCTTCGTCATACTGTCGAGAGTGTCTTGATGTCTCACTTCAGAAGACTGATGGATCATGCATAGTGGTAGGCCTTTAAGCCAATACTTACGTCATTAGCAAAATGGTGCCAAGAAATAGTTTTTTAAAGTCAGTGGCACATCAAATTAAGATAATAATAAATAGATGAAAGTTGCAATTTATAGGCTTCTAATGCTAGTATTCATTCTAAGAATATAATTTAAACTGACTGCTAAGCTTAGGATGCATAATTTTTATTTGGACTTTCTGTGATTCTTGATCAACCACAATGCTAAGAAGCTTCAACTCAGTTTCAGCATTTCCCTTATATCTAATGATGTACCTTGAGGTCTCCTAGAGAGTCTTGGATCCTGTGGCAATCACTAAGAGAGGATGTGATGGGTCAGTAAAAGCCCCCCGCCCCCACCTGAACTACCACCTAGTAGCTCAAGAATGAGCCACTGTTTTAGTCTGAGTACACTATGTGTTGGTAAGTGATTGATAGTGTTTGCTGATTTACATGGAATAAATGCTGCAGCACAGCATAGCACAGCCACCATGAAGTTGGGAACTGTGCGACAAGCTGTGCAAACAGGCTCCCACACACACTGTCACTTCAAAATATCAGAGTTTAGGACTGGCAAAGCCAGGAATGTTAAAGTTCATAATATACCTTCCCTAATAGGAAATACTCCTGTTAGTTTCAACAATATACATAGGAGATATTATTTAATGAATAAATAATAGTCCTTTTCCTCCCATGAAGTGTTTTATCACAACTGAGTGTTAGAAGGCCCTTTTGATTATTCTAATGCTAAAGTGGGGCAAAGTAATAATCTGCCAATTAAGGTATGGTAGCTTATACCAAACCATCATTTGAATGGTGGTTTTGAGTAAAGTTAGCCAAGTAGCTCACATGTTGATTTGCTAAATCTGACTTAATGAACTTCTGCCTTTGTAGAACCAGTATTAGACTTGCAAGACGTGATTGAGATGCAGATGTCTTCCTACTGACCCCCTTTCACTATGGTTTCAAATTTGAAGTTGATCTCTTAGAGAAATTCTTGGATAACCAAAATCAGTGCTTTTTTGAAGCTCATTAAGTTGTGTGTTTTTGTATATATGCACTTTTAAAGTGAGTTAGTATAGCTTTCGTCACCTTTCCAAAGAGAAAGAGAGGAAATGAGGAATTGCCTATATGGATAAAATTGAGTGCTGTGGCTTCCACAAGGAGCACTTTACTAATAATTCTTATTCTGGATCATATTTGTACTCTTCTAAGCACTGAAATATATATCCTTCACTCACTAGCTCATTTCAGAAACACCAGTCTGCCCATTCTGTCAAGCTCTGGTTTAGAAGGACACCATAATGTCCTGTGATGAAGATCCTATTCTCTTGAAGAGTTGGACATATTAAAATTTCAGTGACTTCTTTCTTACAGTGAGATAAGAATAAGGGTCGTATAAGTGGTAATCAAAGCTGGTGGTGGTCTGTATAGTAGCCTGTAAAGTGGAGGGACATATGTGATTCTCAGACCAGTTCTTGGAGGGAGATGAGCAGTACTAGCTTTGTTTGACAGCGAAGGGAGGAACCAGGAACTAAATGCTGCTTCTTAAGTCCCACATCTGGTTAGTGGGGTTATGTATTTATTTATGTGTGTGTGGGGGTGTACACGTCCTGGTGTACCTGTGGACATCAGAGGACAACTTGTGAGAACTGGTTCTCTCCATCCACCACATGGGTTCCAGATCTTGAATTCAGGTCATCAGGCTTGGCAGCAAATGCCTTTGCCTTTGAACCATCTCACTGCTTCTGGTTAGTGGTTTTTAAATTTTGGTGGGTATAGGGATTATCTGTTGAGTTTTAAAGTATGTGTTCCATGAATCGTCATTTCAATCCACAAAATCCCCAGAGGGCTTTTTGTTTGTTTTGCTTTTTAAATGTTTTTTTCCTCTTCTTCCTTCTTCTCCTCCTCCTCTTCTTCCTCTTCCTCCTCTTCCCTCCCCCTTCCTCCTCCTCTCCTCCTCCTCCTTTCTTCTTCTAAGCTCTGAGGGCTGAAGAGGTGGCTCAGCAGTTAAGAGCACTGGCTGCTCTTGCAGAGGTCCTGGGTTTGATTCCCAGCACCTACCTGGCAGCTAACAACTGTTTGTAACTCTAGTTCCAGGTGATCCAACTCCCTTTCCTAATCTCCTTGGGCATTGCACAACACAGGTGCACTTGCATACATGTGGGCATAGTACCTATACACACAAATAAAAAGAATAATTTTTTAATAAAAATAATGAATAAGTAAAATATAAAAACCAAGCTCGGAGGTACTTAGCATGCTCACTGCTACCTATAACACCTGTCATCTCTGCCTGCTTTCTTCCTTTCAGAACATGGCCCAGTTTTCTGTTTTGTTGCCAAGACATTAAAATAGCATGACTGCCACAAGACAACTTTCTACATCTAGTCATTTTGAAGATTTCGTTTAACTTTAAAAGACAAAAACGAGACAGACATGCAGCGTTCATGCCTTTGCCTGCAGAAAAACTACGTGTTGGGAGAAGGACAGACAGTGCACGACGTGTTCGAGACTCCACCTAAGAGACGTGACTACTCCAGAACACGGAGAAAACAAACGGCCAGTGGACATGGGGAGCGTCTTACACTATAGGGGAACAAAAACACAAGATGTTATCCATCTTACATCTCCCTGTTGAATTACAACAATAATGAATGGGGAAAATATCCAGTTCCCTATCCTGCCACTGAATATGAGCTTGAAATGGGACTCTGGCTGTCCTGTGATTGTAGTTGGTATGATCTTTCTGGAGGGCAACTTGGTAAAGTTTTTAACTTATGAACTTTGCTGCTCCTAGAAGTTTCTCTTTAAATAGTTATGAGAGATTCATACAAAGAATCAGGTGTGGAGAAAAATGTTTAATAATGTGATTTGTGGCAAATGTTCAAAACAATGTGAATCTGAAAATTACAGGTAAATTATGTTTCCGTTATAATTAGACTGCAAAGCAGTCAATTGAAGATCATGTTTATGCATAAAGAAATGGTCACTATAATATAAAATTGAGCTCCTGAGTAAATGCAATTATAACTCAACCCTGTTGCAATGCTTTCAACTCTGGTTCTTGGAGATCCATGGAGAATATGGCGAGTCACAACTGGGATTTTTGATTGTTCACAGTGATATAGACAGTTCTGTATTTTCCTTCATTCTTAGTAGGTGTCTGAGAATGTCGGGGTGGGGGTAGGAATATGTTTGGCTGTCTTGAGAACATACAGTTCTCTCCAGCTAAGAGAGTCACGCTTTCTAGCAGAGTCGTATTCAGACCACTACTTTTCTATTTCCTTAGTCCTTCCTTCATTGTAAGATGTGTAATAATGTAAGATCTACCATCTTAACCATTTTTTTAATTTTTGAATATTATTTTTATTTTATGGTGTATTGTTTTGCCTACATGTACGTAAGTGCACCCATGTCTTGGCATTCTTTTTTATTAGCATATATTCACTAGAAAGTGGTGGGTTTTGTTGTGATCTTTTCCCATCCATATCATGTATTTCACCATTCATGCCCCATTACCGTCTTTCCTCACCTACCTCCTCTTCACTGTCCCCTCCCTCCTCCCGAAAGTG
Organism: Nannospalax galili; assembly: GCF_000622305.1. Taxonomy (NCBI): domain Eukaryota; kingdom Metazoa; phylum Chordata; class Mammalia; order Rodentia; family Spalacidae; genus Nannospalax; species Nannospalax galili. Next base: position 552,030 of record NW_008334003.1, read on the forward strand.
CCCTTTTTGTTTTCTGTCTATGAGAGGTGTGACATTTGTGTCTTATTTTACTCTTCTGACTAAATAAAATCCCAGTGTGTTCTTTACCATGTTCTTCCTTATTTATGTGTTGATGGACATGTAGGCTGACCCCCTAACTTGGCTGTTCTGATAGGGCTGCAGCAATCATGGATGTGTTTGCAGACTGCTCAGATGACTGGAATATACTCCTGGACTGCGTGGAGTCTAATTGTTAAGCCCCATGTGATGCTCCGAGTTCAGAAACCCCACTCTGAGAACCTCTAGCAGAACTCTTCCTGTCTGATCATCCTTTCAGGCACCAAACCGCAGACCTAGTCAAGGACATGACTGTCTATTGTGCTGTTTTTGTTGAACTGTTTTCCCTTTATTAGATTATTTCAGCACACAAATAAGCTTTATTTTTCCCTTTCAGTGTATATGTGTGTGTGTGTGTGTGTGTGTGTGTGTGTGTGTGTGTGTTTTGCTGTGGACCAAACCTGAAGCCTCATGTATGACAGGCAAGCAGGCACAGTACCTATCTATAAGTCCTGCCCCCCACTAAAATTGTTTGATTTCTTTACCTTTCTTTGAAATAAAATTGTCTTTGTTACTTTTCCTGTTGCTGTGATAAAATACCCTGACAAAAGAACTTAAGGAACAGTTTATTTTGGCTCACAGTCCAAGGGTACAGTACATAATGGTGCATAAATCACAGTGACAGGAACTTGAGGGAGCTGCTTCCTTCATGAAGAAGCAGGGTGGTGAAAACTTGTGCTTAGCTCACTTTCTCCTTTTTATACAGCCTAGGATCCCAGCACAGGAAATACTGCCACCCACAGTGGACTGATCTTCCCACTTTAGCCTATTCTCTAATAGGCATGCCCAGAGGCTGTTTCCTAAATTAATTCTAGCTCATCAAGTTGACTATGAAAATTAAACCATCACAGATTCCCTCAAGAGTTAACTATTCTTTTTACCTGTTCTCCATTCTTACAGCTCATTCCAATTCAGATTTTGCCACCATCCCACCTCTAGCACCACCATCACATCACCCCTTTAACTAATCAACTCACTCTCTGGCAGCCCATGTACCCCAAACACTTTGTTCTATTTTCACACTGTACTGTAATTGCCTGTTTCATTGTCCATTGGTACAGTGTATATACCTGTCTCGTTTACTTTTGTACCCCTGGGTTCTTAACACAGTACTGACACAAAAGAGGCATTATTTGTACTTAAGTAAGTGCGAGTCTGACATTGCAGCCTATTCTAGTCTTGGCCCTCTTTCCATTTCCAGCTGGAACATTGGTCCTCAGAACCTTGTTAAGGAATCCCAGAGTACATAGCCCATCTGATGTATTCCCAGACCACCTGGATTCTGTTACCAAGAACCACCTATTATACATGACTTAACTAATGGAAAACTGGAAAAGCAAGAATTCTAGAGGAGAAAATGACTTACATGTTAGGTAATCAAGAAAACTCCACTGAATTATTTAACATATTACCTGATCTGAGTCTTGTGCCTATTTTTTTCTTGATTAATGAATGAAACATCTTTTTTCCTCTTAAAACTATGGTGTTGGGGCTGGAGAGATGGCTCGGTCGGTTAAGAGCACTAACTGCCTTTGCAGAGGACCCGGGTTTGATTTCCAGTACCACATGGCAGCTATGAACCGTCCTTAACTCCAGTTCCAGGGGAAATCCAACGCCCTCTTCTGATGTTCATGGTATTGCATGATGTGGGTGCACTCACATACATGCAGGCAACACACTCAAAAATAATAAAAAAATTATATTTAAAAACAAAGCTGGTTTTTCTTGCAGAAGACCCAGGTTCGAATCCCAGCACCCACATGGCAGCTAATCCAGTTCCAGGGATCCAACAGCCTCTTCTCTCTGTGGGCATTGCACGACACAGATGCACTTACCTACATGCAGGCAATACACGCACATACATAAAATAAAATAAAAAAAAAAATCTTAAAGCCAGCCTGGGAAACATGGAATCCTGTCTTTTAAAAAAAAATCTTT
>NW_008334003.1:554112-567199 GCF_000622305.1 Nannospalax galili
AAACCTATGGTTTTAAATACTATTCTCAGCCAATTTTTTTTTAGCAACAAGCTCACTGTGTAACCCTTGCTGTCCTATAAAATTGGCTTGTAGACTCAACTGATCATGAACTCAGAGGTCCACCGGCCTGTGCCTTCCAAGTGCTGGGATTAAAGACATGCACCACTACACTTGGCTAAAATCAATATTTTTAAAAATGAAAAACTACTTCCTGAATGCCCCTGTTTGCTTGCATGACTACACTTATCCTACACTTCATTTCATTATTGTCTATTTTGGTACAGGGAAGGGGCCATCTACAAATACATATTCTCACTAAAGTGTTATTTGCAAACTTTACTCCTGTTAGTTATTACTTAGGAGCTAGATCTTAGTAATTTAAGAATAATACTTCTTTGTGCTTTGCAGTCAAGTGTCCATCAGTCATCAAGCTAAAGAAGAAAAAACTGAATTATACAAATGCTATCAATGCTATCAGGATCTGTTCTGTGCAGTATAAAGCAAGCAGTAACAGTCTATTTAGGACTAAGCATTCAATTGTTATTCTCAGCACCTTGAGCCAGGCTGCAATAGATAGTTCTAAAGCCATGATCACACATGATCCTGGTTAAACTCTGGCTCTCAAAGGTTGATGAGATGACTCAGCAGCTAGAGGCACTTGCTGCTATACCTGGCAACCTGAGTTCCATCCTCCACAAGTTGTCTTCTGACTTCTGCACTTATGCTGTGTTACAAACACATACACACAAACACCGAAAAATAAATTAAAAAGCAAAGGAGATAATGATTGTTTGAAAGGGAATCATCAGGAAGAGAGAAGTTTAGAAGTGAGGGGGAAATTAGAGAGATGAGCAAGTTACAGTAGTCAGAATGTACTTTATACATGTATTAAATCAAAAGCAAATTCAAGAAAAGGTATTAAAAAGAAATAGTGTCCTGGTGTGGCAGAAACCAAAACTCTGCGTTCAAGAAGGGAATGTTACGATTCGCAAACCAAGTGAGTGTGTTGGCAGCTTTGTTGGTGCTGCTCGAGCCCTGATCCCATTTTCCAAGCCCACATCCCCTTATACCATAGCAGAGCTGAACAAACTGAGGATGTGCTCCTGTTCATAAAGCACCTGAGATAGAAAGAATTGGAGATCCTGGTTATTCAGTTTTGACTTGACAAGAAAATAAAATCTATTCAACTCTCTTGACAGTTACGTCTTTCTTCTGTTTGTGGTGTTTCATAATTTGGGGAAACTAGGTTTCTGTGAACTGCAGGCTGAGTAAGGTGAGTAGCTATTTACTGCTTGAATGTCTGTGTCCTCCCCAAATTCACATAGAAAGGTAATTCCTCATTCAGCTGTATCAGGAGGTGGGGCCTTTGGGAAGTGGTGCCTCCTTTATGAATGTGATCCTGTCCTTTAATAGAAGCTTTGAGGGACTTTTATTTGCTCTTTCATCCACTTGAGGACACAGCTAGAAGGTGCCATCCTCTGAAGCAGAATGAACCTTTCATCTTGGTCTTCCCAGTTTCCAGGCCTGTGAACAATAAATTTTGTCAGATATTTTGTTGTAGCAGCCCAAATGGACCAGCCACTAAAACGTTGGACCTCAACCAGCAGTTCAACTGAACCCTGTGGAAAAGGAGCTGCTGTCATACCATCAGATCTTGCAGAAATGGATTTTGAAATAGTACAAAGATCAAACACATTTGTTTCAGAATTCAGCATGTAATGGAGGAAGAGACTTGCCTGATTTCATAAGTATTTTGTTGTACATTTTAAAGATTTTTATTTTATGGGTATGAATGTTTTGCCTGCATGTTGGTACACCACGCGTGCAGTGCCCATGGAGAACAGAAGAGGGTGTCGGATACCTTGGAACTGTAGTCACTGACTTGTTAGCTGCCATGTGGGTGCTGGTAAACTGTACCTGGGTCCTCTTGAAGAGCAGCACTGGAGAACAGCCAGTGCTCTTAACTACTGAGCACCTTGTTGGACTTTTTTGTTAATTGTTTTTTTTTTTTTTAATGATTAAAAAAATTGGTTTCATTTGGGGAAACTTAAGAGAAAATGTGTCAGTGTTCTCAAACTGTGCCCTCGGCTTTATGACCGATTCAGTCTAAAAGACTTCGCATCAGAGTGTGATGATGTATTTGTCAGTTGCTCTCTTTTGTAACTATGCTTTAGCTTACAATCATTCCTTGCAAAACTCAGGATTACGGAGCTGAAGCAGTACGGAGAATCAACTTCAAATATTTGTGAAAATATAAATAATGTGTCAAACCCCAACCCATCACCCAGTTTCATAACATTTATTTGCGGAATGGGAGGTGTGTGCCCCAGTGCCTATGCAGAGGTCAGAGGACAGCTTGCTGGCAGTCCTGGGGATGTAACTCAGGTGATCAGGCTGAGCCATCTTTCTGGCCCCCAGCAACCAGTTTAAAAAAGTATCACTTTAGAATCTGTTTCTTCTATAATCCCACCTACTACTCACTTTGCATGTTCTTATAAAACATTTTTATATATTATTTCATCCCTTGGTATCTCAATGCTATGTCTAAATATTAAGTCATAACAGTAGCATAGAAATACGAATACAAATTCCTCATTCTCAGCAAAGTGAATGTTCATTCAAGTGGCTTCCACATGCCAATTTTGCACACTGTTTATTTGAATCCTGAGCAGATGAAGGGCTGGGTATAGTGACATACCTGTAATACCAACAATTACAAGACTGAAGCAGGAGAAGCTTGAGTTTGAAGCTAGCCTGGGCTAACTAAGGAGATCCAATTTCAAAACAACAAAGAACAAAAAGATCAAACTAAGGACTGGTCATGCAGCTCAGTGGTATAGCTCTTGCCTAGCATGCTCAAAAGCCAGAGGTCCATCCCTAGCAGGCACACACACTCAAACCCAAACATCCACATCATGTCACGTGTTGCAATTAACTTTCATGTGTTTCAGGATTCTTTTTTTTTTTTTTTTTTTTTTTCTTTTAGGTAGGCCCTCCCTGTAGCCCCAGCTGGCCAAAAACTCACTATGTAACCCAGGCTGGCCTCGACCCCACAAAGATCCACCTGCCTCTGCCTCCCAAGTGCTGGGATTAAAGGTGTGCGCCACCACACCCGGCCTAGTATTCTTTTAATCTCTTCCCTCCCCTCTCTTATCCTTCAGGTTTGTTTATTGGAGAAACCCAGAAGTTAACAAAATGCACATTTGTGCTACATCCCAGAGTGTGGTCTAAAATAGCCCTCTGTATTTTAAGTTGATTAATTGCATCTGAACAAATTAATTTTTTTAAGACTATTTCAGATAGAGAGGGATGATGTGTCCCCCGCCACACCAGGAAGTATGTCGTGTCTCCTCTCTCCCAGGTATTTGCTGTCATTGTTTTCCATTGCGCTCTCATTAATTTAATGTTGGGGAAAAAAAAAACATTCTAATTCAAAGTTATTGATTTAAAAAAAAATTAAGTTCATGTGTGGGTATATCTACATGTTCGTATGTGCGCTACATGTGTGCTTTGGGTGCCCATGGAGGCCAGAGGAGAGTGTTAGATCTGGAACTGGAGTTACAGGTGGTTAATGAGCCTTCATGTGACTGCTGGGAGCTGAACTTGGGTCCTCTGCAACAGAAGGATGTGCTCTAAACTGCTGAACAATTTCTCCAGCCCCACTTATCCCCATGCATGGCAGCAAACACGCTTAGTAAATAGGTAACCAAATTTTCTTAGAATTTAAGAGCAGATATGTAGCAGAAGTTCTAACATAAACCTTAAAGAGAATATGTGTCTCAGAGGAAGTAGAAAAACTGAATGTGGTCTTTGTTGTAGCGTGAAAGTATGAGGGACCCCTGTGGACTTGCTCACCAGAAAAATTAGTCAAAAATTTGAACCTTCCGTTCAAAGAGTTGGAAATGGTCCAAGGACATAAAGCAAGTTAATAAATGCCTTTTCAAAACAATGTATTAAAGTTTGGTAAGAACAGTGAGAATCTGCAAAATTTGGACTGAGGTCTGCATTGCCTACCCTCTCAACCCAACAAGATGGAACTTTTTTTCCAGACTGGTACAGACAAGAACATGGGGTTCCGTCTCCTCCACCTATCTGTTTCAGAAAGTAAAGGTGATGGGAGCTCCCTTCTGCCCAGCATCTACTTTGTGAATGCTGTTGCCTAGCTTCCACTTTGTAAGCACTGCTAAGAATACTGAGCCTCCAATCACCTTTGGCTTAGCTGGTAAAGCACTGGATGTTTGTTGGGACAGACAAGCCAAGAAGAGCCAAAGCTGCTGTTGCCTACACATAAACACTACCCACTCAGTTCCTAACTTAGAATTGCACTCAGAAACACACTAGGGTCTCTATTCCTAACTCTAACCGAAGAGATTTTTCCTGGAGGGAAAAAATAAACCAGAAAGCGCTTATCTTTTCCTAGTGGAACTGACTTCATTTGCAACACATTGTGGATAAATCAAGCCTAAGGTTGTTTAACAACAATGGTTTTGATGCGGGAAGAGGGGGGAGCAATGAAGCAATCATCCAGCAAAGAAGCTTCGCCGCTGGGAGTGGTAAAGAGAAAGAGCCCTGCCCAAAACTTGCTGCATTGAGTGGCTGTAGGTGGGTTACACAGCTGCCCTCCCTGGGCAGAAATATCATTAACCATACATGAGAGAAGTAAATGCCACTCAAATAATCCACTTGCTACTAAATTAACTAGTAAATAAGTTTTACAAGGACCAGTGCCTAAAGGTCCTACAATGTATTATTGAAATCATCCAAAGTCCAACCAAAAAGAAGTATGAGACATGGAAGGAAACAAATGTGAAATAAAATACTAATATAAACAAGGTACTAAAAATTGCCTGTAAGAATGATCAGATTCAGAGATATTCGAAATAAAATATAAATGCATTCAGAAACTGAAGGGAATATTGACTAAACAGTACAAGAAAGCGGGTGGAACAGTGCAGAGCAGCAGCAGAGGGCTAAATGCAGTAACAAGTGGAGACAGTGATGTAGTTCAGAGGTAAAGCATGTGCTTCGCATGGGGGACATCCTGAGTTCTGTCCCAGTCCCACAGAAGCAAAACAGTTCACTAGAAGAGCCCAACACCAGGTTTGAACCACCAGAAGAAGCAGTTACCAAGTTTGAAGACAAGCAGTAGAGATGATGCACCCAAAAGAGCAGATACAGGAAAATACAGTTTCAGAGACACTGTTGGGCACAACAACATATGCACAATGTTAGTACCACAAAGAGAAGAGGAACAGACGAGGTTGTCTTTAATGACTGAGTTTCTCAAGTTCATTGAAAAACCATCTATACACGCAGAAGCAAACAAACTCTAGTATAAACAGAGATCTACAAATAAACATGGTACAAATGCTGTAAGCCCAAGCAAGAAACTGATAGCTGCAAGAGACGAATGAGACATTAAAAGAGAGTCTCACTGAAAGACTTCTCAGCAAAAATAATTGTGTGTTGGAATTCCCCAAACAGTCTCGCCTGCGTTATAGACTCCACACGGACCGGAGAGATGACTTGATAAAAGAGCTTGCAGAGCAAGCCTAATGACCTGACTTTGATCCCCAGAACCCATAGTGAAAGGAGAGAACCAACTTCTGAAAGTTGTCCTATACATATGCTGTAGCACATGCATGACTGAGCACACACATGTTATACACATAACAATAATGAGTTTTTTTAAAGATTCTACAAGGGTGAACAACTGATTAGAAGTTCTGTGACTGAAGATTTAGACTATTACAGGTGTGGGGCCAAATTATGTCAAGCTATCTTTAGTCTCTTAGTAGCTAAGCATTGTCCACCTGTGTTTGAGCCAACGTCCATCAAACCATTAGTTTCCATCAGCCTGAAAGCCAAGCTTGCCCTCAGATAGTACCTGAAGGCTGTTAACAGACTTTCTCCATTTGTGCCTCATTTATGACTCTGCATTGTTGCTATAAAAACTTCATGAAACTTTTACTACATTTGGTATTTATGGGTGACCTACATCCATTTTCCCAGGCCATGATCACTCCTATTTGGCTCCAGAATAAACTCTTACTCGCTTTGAGATAAGAGCTGTGATTTTGTGATGACAGCTTTGGGCACCCAATGTGGGGGTGCCACAGATGACCCACTTTCACCAGAAGAGTCACCTACATTGGCATCAGGTACCAGCACTGGCCCTTGTACCCACCTGTCTGACATTGCTTCTTCAATGGATGTTGATGAGTTCCTTATGGGGCTCAGACCTCCCTTGCTGTGGCCAATTATCCAACAAGAAGCAGCTTAAGAGAGGAAGTATCTATTCTGGCCTTCAGTTCAAAGGGATCAGTCCCTCATGGTGGAAGACATGACAGGCAAGGAAGGCAGGCAGGAGGAGCAGGAGGTCTGTAGTCAGGAAGCAGAAACTGAGCAGGAAGTGGGGTCATGCTTCAAAACCTCAAGCTCCCAGTGAACCACTTCCTCCAGTAAAACTCCAACTCTTAAAGGTCCTACAACCTTCTGAAGCAGCCCTACTTGCTGGGCACCATGTGTTCAAACACATGACCCTATTGCAGATATTTCATATTAAAAATATTTGTTAAATGATTAACCTGCTTATTACAAAGATAAGCAGTTACCTAAACACGAAGGAGGTGAGCTCAAGGTAGAGACAAGAGCATACAAATCGTGTGCTTTTTAACTGCCTTCCACACCCAAATGAGAAGGAAATGCTTTTAGAAAAGACAATTTAATTTCTAAGTGCTATTACAATATTTAATTCTTTAATGGGTAATTTAAATTTGTGAAGAGAACACAGAAATGTCCTCATGCTTTTTCTGTTTTAATACCTGTTATGTTTAAGAAACAATGTCCATATTTTCGTATAATTATTATTAAGAAAGAAATGCCAGGTGTGGTGGCACATGCCTTTAATACAGCACTTGGGAGGCAAAGGCAGGAAGGCCTCTGTGAGGTTGAGGCCAGCCGGGTCTACATAGTGAGTTCTAGGCTAGCTGGCACTACAGGGAGACCCTGTCTCAAAAAATCAAAATGGAAAAGCAAGTGTTTTCTAAATTTTGTGGGGAAAAAAAGATAAAAGGAAACTCTCAGATGTGAAAATGAAGTATAAAAGTTTAAGATATAAAATGCATTTTTAGAGGCTAGACAGATGACTCAGTGGCTAAGATCACTGACTGCTCTTGTAGAGGACCTGGGTTCAGTTCCCAGAATCCACATTTCAGTTCACCATTGTCTGTAACCAGTTCCAGAAGATCTCACACCCTCTGCACTGCACATATGTGGTGCACATAAATCCATGCAGGCAAACACTCCTACACATGGAATGTATGTTTAGTAAAGCAGGCTAGAGAATAAAAGGAGATACTTTCAGATAACAAAAGGATTTTAGATTGTAAATTAGATTTGTCCTAATGGAAAGGATTATTCCAAAATAGAAAATAAAAGAGGAGGGCAAAACTATACGGTTAAAGTATGTTGTAAAAAGGTGTGAAAAGAAAAGAAAGTGGCATGGGCTGGGTATGGTGGCACATGCCTTAAATCCCAGCACTTGGAAGGCAGAGGCAGGTGGATCTCTGGGATGGAAGCCTGACTGGGCTGCATAGCAACTTCAGCCAGCTGGGGCTACATAGTGAAATTCTGTCTCTAAAAAACAAAACAAGAAAGTGGCATAGGTATAGCTAATTTGCCTATAATTTAATTTTTTTTAATTCTTAAGGTCAAAATTCAATGCCCTATGTATAATTGGTACCTGATTCTCTGTAACAGTAAGACATTCTTAAAACATTGATTTGCTCTTAGTAATATTTACAGAAAACCTGCCAACCGAACAAGGATTTTGTGTTATATTCTTTTATTAAATCAGCCATTTAAAACTTAGTAATGAAATTTTGTCCAAGTGTTAAGTTTGCAATTGGGCTAATGCCTTCATGTGCCATGTATCACCATCTTAACAGTAGGAAAAATTCTATTAAAAAGAGTTATTCCTATTTGCAGTATGCCTGCTAAATTATATAGTAATTGTGAAACTCATTTAGTGGCCAAATACCTAATTCTATTTGTTTTTTGTTTTTCTTTAAATTTTATTTATAATCTTTATTTTATGTGTATGAGTGTATTGCCTGCAATTCTTAAGGTCAAAATTCAATGCCCTATGTATAATTGGTACCTGATTCTCTGTAACAGTAAGACATTCTTAAAACATTGATTTGCTCTTAGTAATATTTACAGAAAACCTGCCAACCGAACAAGGATTTTGTGTTATATTCTTTTATTAAATCAGCCATTTAAAACTTAGTAATGAAATTTTGTCCAAGTGTTAAGTTTGCAATTGGGCTAATGCCTTCATGTGCCATGTATCACCATCTTAACAGTAGGAAAAATTCTATTAAAAAGAGTTATTCCTATTTGCAGTATGCCTGCTAAATTATATAGTAATTGTGAAACTCATTTAGTGGCCAAATACCTAATTCTATTTGTTTTTTGTTTTTCTTTAAATTTTATTTATAATCTTTATTTTATGTGTATGAGTGTATTGCCTGCATGTGTGTAAGTGCACCCATGTCATGCAGTAACTACGGAGGTCAGAAGAGGGCGTCGGATCCCCTGGTACTGGAGTTACAGATGGCTGTTAGCCTCCACGTGGGTGCTGGGAACCGAACCCAGGTCCTCTGTAAGAGCAGTCCATGTTCTTTACCCCTGATCCATCTCTCCAGCCCCCCTAATTCTATTTGTATGTGTTTGGACTTTTGTGCAAAATTTTCATGTCTATCATCTTCAGCCCTCTAGGTCAGTGGTTAAATGAACAAATGACACTAATTGACTGAAGTGCTAGGCTTCCACAGCAAACAAACAGCAACAACAGAACGTTCCCATTAGGTCTAGATCTAAGATCAACCCTTTTTAGAAACCACTTATTATCTCCTTATAAAATAGTACTGAGCATACTATTAAAAAATGGACAAAGGACTGTGAGCTATTTCTGCTAAAGGGAGACATTATACATTGTTAGAAAAAACATCCTAATTCAAAATTCAGATTGGTTACAGAGCCTCTCTACAGTGTGTTCCCAGAAGACAAAGAACTAAAAGAATAAGAACTAAAACAGCCACAAAAGGCACCACATCTGGGTATTTCTAACTACCTCCTGTTATGCAAAACTCAGGAGACAAACTTTTATTTTGGTTTCTCACCTTAGACTTCTGAAAACACATCCACATGGACTTTCAGAGAAGCTAGGTGGTAGCATCATCTTCAGTTATATTGACAATTAAGTACCTCAAGTATCTGAACTCAAAAACTCCTCTGACAATACATCTCATTTTGTTTGGTCTTTTTGAGACAGGGTCTCTCTCGATTGCCCTAGCTGGCCTGGAACTCACTATGTAGACCAGGCTGGCCTTGAACTCACAGAGATCCACCTGCCTCTGCCCCCCCCCCCCCCCCGCCAAGTACTGGGATTAAAGGCGTGTGCCACCATGCCTGGCGAGTTAACTGAATTTTTTTTCCAGTTAATTATTTATTTAATAATCACATACTTAGAAGAAGCATTTCATTATAACAGCATTAACATATTCAATACAATTTTCTGAGCTAAGATGCATCTTTTTCAGAATTGGCTGTAAATTTTTAGGTTTACAATTGAATTATTACAGTTATACAATATTTTACTCAGTCTAAACCCAATAAGACATAAAATTAAATGAGGTTTTAACCTTTAAAAAAGATCTTCATTTCATTATTAAAATACACAGTTTCATACAGAAAAATTCTTTTTCAATGCAATTGACATTGGATGTTCGCACATGCATTTCTAATCTCTAAATATCTGATTATTACTAGTCACTGTTGGTTACTTTCTGAGCTTCTAGGCATCTGAGCATGGATATAAAGTCATCAGGTAGATTTCAATGGTAATGTTTTTCACATCTACTAATTATTGTTTTTTATTTCAATTGTTTTTTTTAAATTTTTAATAACTACATGATTAGAGGAAGCATTTCACTACAGATTTAACATATTCAGTAACACACTCCAGAGCAAGAGCACGTCTAGAGATTTATTCATTTTTGTTGCCTTTGTTTTTAGTCTTCTTGAGACAGGATCTCCCTGTAGCCCCAGCTAGCCTGGAGTTTGCTTTGTAGACCAACCAAGCTGGCCTCACATCCACCTGTCTCTACCTCCTGAGTGCTGGAAATAAAGGCGTGAACCACCACTCCCTGCTTGATTTACTCATTTTTATTTTATGTGTGTGAGTATTTTACCTACACGTATGCAAGTGCACCTATGTTGTACAATGTCTGTGGAGGCCAGAAGAGGACATCAGCTCTCCTGAAATTGTAGTTATGGACAGTTGTTAGCTGCTATGTAAGTGCTGGGAGCCAAATCCAGATCCTCTGCAAGATTAGTCAGTGTTATTAAGTGCTGAGCCATTATTAAGCTCCAGCTCTCTTATTAACTCACAGAGATCCACCTGCCTCTGCCCCCCACCCCGAGTGCTGGGATTAAAGGTGTGTGCCACCACGCCCAGTGAGTTAACTGAAATTAAAAAAAAAATTTACATTTTGCCAATAAAAGGTATATGGACAATATTATAAAATGACTCCTATTGGAATCCATTTCTGTTTCTGATAATAAAATAATAAGATTTGACCACCAAAACTAAGAAATTCTGACTTCTCACAAGTCTGACCTCTTGTTTCTATCCCTGTCAGTAATATTTTACACTTGCTATGTGATGCCACATTACTGCTCTACCTTAGTAAATACCGCCTACTCTTAGCATCCTTTCATCTAGGAACAGACCCAAACTGTTGAGAACCTCCTCCTTCAGTGTTCTCTCAGAACTGTGCTCCTGAACAAGAGCTCACATGCTGTTTTATTGAAACAGTCTATCCAGGATTAAATGGGAAAGTAAAAATCAGACCCTTATCATAGAATTTTGCCCTTACTAATCCCTAGACCTAGACCAACATATATGCATAACCATAAACAGACATTGTCAATCGAATCCCATCAATTTTTTAATAATACAAATGGTATGGTTTACTTGTGTTCATTGTTTTCAATGAATAATCACTGCTTGCAGCACTCTTGCTAGTTACTATATATATACCCATACTTAACATTATTCTAGGTCCAGGCCAAAGAAGGGTCATGAGAAATTAATCACCTATATGTAGGTTACAGGAGGAGCTCAAGGCTCAGTGAGCTCATCTACATTATGAACAAACTAAGATTAACTTTTTGGTTGCAAGGTTAGGTAAAAGTCATTCGTCCAGTGTATGTCCACATTGTAAAAGTCATTACCATACATGCGAAAGATAATTTTGTTAGAAAGGAATTTTAAGTGCTATTATATTGTTATAGTATTTATTCTATAATCTGACTCTCCATTTAGTTCCCCAAAGTATAGTGGAAGCTAATGAAATCGGGGGTGGGGGGAGTTAAGATTTTTAGTCTCAAAAGTTGTAATGATTTAGATATTCTAAAATTGAAACTACCTACCACTCATGATTATAACTGTGATATCAGACTAGCCAAACTAAGAACTACAATTAAAAGATAAATTATTTCAAATACTCCAAACACAAAATATTTCATAAAATACAAACAAATAACTAGGCAGAGAGGGAAAATGGTCAATCTATTTTAAAATGTGGTTACTAGGCTAAAATGCTCTTTTCCTCATTTGCTGCCTTAGCTTCTTTAGGCTGTACAGTGCTCTTCAGTATTTGAACTTTATGAATGATGCTCCTGGCATTTCCCCTCTAAATCATATGTCACATACTGAGTAAAGAAAAAGAAAGAAGATCCAGATCATAATGACTGTCAAAATTTGATATGGTCCAGGGGTTTTTTCTTTACTGACTCTGCCCGTTATTTATTTCTCCTATTTATTTTTCTGCCTATTCTACCTCATCTGTATCTGATCATAGGAATGAACCTTCCCAGTATCATGGGACATAAAATAACATTTGGCCTCTGCCTGAAAAAAAAAAAAAGTGTGATGCTTGACCAACCAACAGCGGGAACATTGAAGTGAAGTTTCCAAGCAACAACTACAGAAATTCTGTTTTTATTTTTTATGTGTATGAGTGTTTCTGTAGTTGTTGATTGAGAGTTCGAATTAAGCTGGGCTATAAGAACAAATGAAAAACAAAAAGAACAATGCAAAGGTTAGTACAACAAAAGTATAAATATAAATTTGCATCCTTCTCTCACCACTAGCTTAAGATGTAACATACAAGTAATTCTAACACTATGTTGTTGAATTTGTGACACTTGTAGATTCTGAACTGAAGTTTCCTATAAAAGTTGCACCTCTGCTGAAGATTCTGCAGACCAATTGCCTGGTTAGGACTTTATTCTAGAGGATTAGAATGTTGCAGATATTACCCTGAAACCCATAGTAGAGATCATTCCCCTGACTCCTATAGCCTACCTTACTTCTATCCCCATCAATATATTTGGAAAACGTCATGACAAAAGACTTTCTTTTGTTCTGTCACTGTAAAAGTTCATCTATCTCTCCCATAGTGAAACATGATATTCAAGGGAATCTGTATCTATAGTCCCAGTCCTTGGTCATGATCACTCATACTTGGCTTAAATTCTATTATTGTCTTTTGAGGAAGAGCTTTTTTGTATCAACAGGCTTAACACGTATAATGATAATGTCAGAAAACAAAAAAGAAAGGAAGTACAACAATATAAAAGTAATGTTTAGGGGGGCTGGAGAGATGGCTCAGTGGTTAAGAACACTGACTATTCTTGCAGAAGACCAGGGTTCAAATCCCAGCACCCACATGGCAGCTACCAACTCCAGTTCCAGGGGATCCAACAGCCGCTTCTGTCCTCTACAGGCATTGCAGGACACGGGTGCACTTACTTACATACAGGAATAACACTCATACATGTAAATGAAAAATAATAAATTTTTTTAAAGTAATGTTTGGACAAAAAATTGATGGCTTTTTGGAGAGGATGTGGGTAAAGGGGAACACTCATCCACTGCTGGTGGGGCTTCAAACTTGTTCAACCCCTGTGGAAAGCAGTGTGGAGAACTCTTAAAAAACTACAAATGAACCTACCA
>NW_008334003.1:567501-568078 GCF_000622305.1 Nannospalax galili
GAGAGGTAAAGGAAAAGAAAGAACCTGAAAGAGAAGAACAGTAGGAAACAGGTGTTAATAAGGGAGATATGGATAAAAACTGAGTTAGTTTAAGGGGGGAGGGAAGGGTATACAAGGAACCTAGGGGATAAAGGGAAAGAAGGAGCTCAAGAGAGGTAGGACCATAGAAGGAGGGTATTATTAAGGGAGAAAGGGGGGAAATGGGGGACCTTAATTGGGAAAACCATGATGGAGGGGTTAGACAATGCGAGAGATAAACAATGCCTAGCTAGTTTTAAAAACCAGAGGGAACCATATTACTCCAGCAACCTACTGAAAAATTATACATACCAGATCAAGAAATATATGTCTAGGTAAGGTTTATCTGAAAACAATTGGTCTTTGCCCAAGATTTATCCATATGACACACAGTAATTAAAAGTATCAGACTGGTGAAACTAACCTTCTTGGGTGTTTAACAGACATACTTTGAAGTCTATAATAATTTGGTCAGATGGACATAAAGGACAGTTTTTGCTCCTTGCCCTCCTAGGTCGACTAGTTCCAGGGAACTATGAGCATGTCTCAAAATGTCCTG
>NW_008334003.1:568655-570100 GCF_000622305.1 Nannospalax galili
AGAAACGGGAAAATGAACAGCAGACCCCAATCTTATGTAAAGGAATATTGACAACTGATTGCTGCTAGGTGAGGAACAGCTGACCTTCTTAAAACAAAGACCTCTAGATAAGCTGACTAGAATCACCAGATGGACAAGTAGTGGGGAATGGCTGGGGGTGCCGACAACACAGCACACAGTTGCAGGGATATCAGAGTATAAGGGCTTTAGTGGGGGGAGGGAGGCTATGGGTGGGTGTCATCTGGGAAGTGAGTATATAGTCGAATAAGATGGTTTGGGATGTTCTGTGTGATACACACGCACACACACCAAAAAAATCAAATTTTTAAAAATGTATTATATTTTAGGAGAAAGCATGGAAATTTACATCATGTTAATTAGTAGAGGCGATAAACATTACCATTGAAATCTACCAGATGACTTTTTCCACCTCATCCTCTCAAGTAATCCCAGCAGGCCTGGAATTCACTATGTAGATCAGGCTGGCCTTGAATTCCCAGAGATTCTCCTGCCTCTGCCTCCAAAGTAGTGGAATTCAAGGCATGTGCTACCACACCTGGCTATAAATCACTTTTAAAACATGACAGAGAACAATATTGAAATCGTTAACTCAAGTAGCACATGGATAAAAATGATAAATTTGGGGTGAGAGATATAATTCAATGATAGAGCATTTACTTAGCATGTTCAAGGCCATAGCGTCAAGCCCCAGCAATGAAAATAAAGGTAAATTTTATGTTATGTAGGTTTCTGCCACAACTTAAAGAAAAAAAAGAATATTCTCAAAACTGTACATCTTTTTATTTTTTTCGTCTTTTTGCAACAGAGAAAACATCACATCCTGTACTTCCATATCCAGTATCTGGAATTCATGATGAAAATGGCTGGGTGGAGCTTGGGAGTACCACCCGCCTATCTTTGCTACCTACAGCACATATAGATTCTCTCCTAGGCTGCCTCTCACGCCTGCAACTCTTCTTTGCAGATGTCCCAAGGTCCTGGTATCTACAATATCTTTGGGACTTCACAGCAACTTAGTGTTTACAGCTTCATACAGTGGACCCTCAGGGTCTCTTTTTGGGGACTCCAAACCTGCCACACATCACCTGGCCTCATATATTCTCTGAGGAAGTCTCCATAACTTCCTATATTTTGAATCTTTCATGCCTCCAAATCCAGCACCATATGGATGACACTGCCAAATTCTTCTAGCTCAGAATGTGGCCTGGTCCCCTTTGGACCAGGAATAGAAATATAATCCTACTTTTCCACTTAAAAAAATATTAGTTACAACATCAATTAAAAACTGAAGTTCCAGCAAAACATAAAGTTTAAAAGTAACAGAGGTGCATGTGGAAGTAATTAAGATGGTAAATTGTAAGCACGGTGAAAAGCTGTCATGGAGATTAATTCAGCCAACTGCAGAAACACCCTCAGATGGTATC
>NW_008334003.1:570164-575609 GCF_000622305.1 Nannospalax galili
CCCGTGCAGCGATTACAAGGAAGACAAGAAGAGGATTTGAGGACTCCCTGCTTCTTTCTGGGGAGTTGGGCGTTGCCTGCTTTATCTGATTTCAATTACAAGTATTTCAGAAGGTGTTGTGTTTAGAGTGCTGCTGCCAGTGAGCATGGGCAAATCCTGTGTGGGCTTATTTCAGAGTGATGATACCTGGCTGTTATGGACATTAGCCTGAAATGTGTGAGTCAGAACTGTAACGGGGATAGGGGAAGGAGGGAAGGAGAGGAGGAGATGGAGAAAGGGAAAGAGAAAGCAAGAAAGAGAAAAACAATATTACAACTCCATCTGCACTGGCATCTAGAATATCCTTGATGTGGAGTTAGAAAAAAATGGTTCTGGATATGAAACTGGGTAGGGAAGTGATGGGAAACACTGAACAGAGCCACCGGGAGGAGAGTGTTGTAGCTGCATCTAGACCCTCACCCAAGCCACCTCTCTACTGCTCTTGCTCCATGAACCTCAGGCACTTATGTGAGTGACTTTCTACCACTAATACAGGCAGCCTTTAGTAATTGTTGAGCAGTTTGTAAAAACTATCCTGGTTCAGAGAGTGATTAGTAATAAGGATTTTTTAATACCAACTTTTCAGCATATGATTATTTCAACCAACTGAGAAAATATTAAGGTTGAAATTATCTGATCAGAGATTATTGTCTTATGGTGGAAAATGTAAAATTGTTTATGAAGTTTTTATTTATCCACTATTCCTTAATGAAAGGTTGCATTTTAAGTATATGGTAATAAGTTAAAAACAACTCACCTTGAAAACAAAGTTGAGGTTAGTGATATTCTCTAATTTAAAAATAAAACAGAAAACCGCTGATTTTTCTGGGAATATGGAAGATTAGAAAGTATAAGATTGACAAGATATCTCAGCAGGTTAAGGCACTTTCTTTCAAGCCTTACAACCTGAGAACCAACTGTCTCAAGTTGTCCTCTGACCTCCACACATACCATGGCATGCACATACACATACACAGAGGCATGCACACACAATAAACAAATAAAATATAATAAAAAGTGTTTGAGGCAGGGTCTCACTGTGTAGCCCAGGCTAGTTTTGAACTCACAGAGATCTGCCTGTCTTTGACTCCTGGGTGCTGGGATTAAATGTGTGCACCACCACACCCAGTCCCTTAAAGAAAATATGAAAAAAAAACACTACAGAATTTGCATTGGGCAAAATATAGCAAACATTGTTGTAACTGCATAAATGAGATTTCAATAAACTGGAGGATTTCTAAGGCCTCCAGAAATAGAAAGAAGTGAAACTGTAAGGCAGAAGTGAGCAAGAAGGGAATTCCTGTTATTAGGAATCAAGATGGAGATTCTAATAACTCACTGGTGGAGACTTTGAGACTAAGCAAACAGGCAGTCAGAACTAAAAGAGTTACAGACTGATGATGACAGGTCTAGAAAACGCAGCCAAGGGGACAGTGTTTACGTTGCTTTAAGCAGCTTTGGTGAGGAAAAACATTTTGAGAAAAAGTCTTTCAAGTGAGTTTGATACTTTAGTTTCATGATCTCAGTACCTACCTACAAGCAAAGAAATTAACTGAATTAACTGGTTACAGACCCATGGTTTTCGTGTGAAGCCTGATAGAAATAAAGAAGCAAAATCAATTCATCTAAAACTCAGGCTACACCAGATTTCTATAAAAGCATAGCTTATTTCAAGGTAAGTTATGGTACTTATCTCTCCCACAAACTTACTGAGGAGTAATTTTATATGAAATAGTACATAATTAATGTATAAAATTTGGTGTGTTTGGACATTTATATACTGTGTTTCTATTAACTAAATCAAGAAGATAAACATAAAAAACAATGTCATTTTCTTTGAGGATGGGGATGTAGTTCAGTTGGTGGGAGTGCTTGCCCAGCCTTCATGAAGCCCTGGATTTGATCCCTAACACTACATAAAACAGGCATGGTAACACATTCCTATAATTCCAGTACTCAGGAGCAGAGGCAGGAGCATCAGGAGTTCAAGGTCATCTTTAACTACACAGTAAGTTCCAGTCTGGAACGTGTGAGACCTTGTCTCAAAAAAAGAAAAATAATGGGGTTTGGTGGTACATACCTTTAATCCCAACAGTCAGGAGGCAGAGGCATGTGGATCTCTGTGAGATCAAGGCCAGCATGATCTACATAGGGAATTCCAGGCCAGCTGGGGCTATAGGAAGACCCTATCTCAAAATAACCAAAACCAAAAATCAAAAGGGAATATTTTATAACCTGTTCATAGCAGATGAGATAGATATATGAATTCAAATTTCCAAGGAAGCAAAAGATGTCAAAAAAGAAAATGAAAATATCTTAGAAAAATACAGTTTTAAAATTGGATTTAGCTAGCAAAATCAGAATTGTGGAAATAAAAAAAATGCAGTCATTAGAAATAAAAATCATGGGAAAGGTTAACTGCAACCAAAGACAGGGCGGCTAACTGGATAGCTGACCTGAAGAAAGCAGAATGCAATGGACAGAAACAGAGACTGGAGGAGGGGAGAGAAAGAAGGAGAAAACCCAAGAGATGTTAAGAGACACGAACAATGGAATGGAAGATAATATGCAGTGTCTGAGGGAAAGTGGTGGCTGAAATGTTTGCCTCAATTATGGAAAATTTGAATGAGAAAGTAAAATCATTTCCAAGCCACTGGAATTAAAATCACACTCGGACATGGTAGTAAAACAGGAGAATCATAACACAAAGTAAAATTCTTAAAATCAACTTAAATCAAAAGAATAAGATGACCTTTGAATGGGCATTGACTAGTGTAATATTGGTTATGTGATCAGCAGTAAGAAGATTCATAATAGATTAGTGGAAAGAATGGCCAGAATATGTAGTGAACTGCGCCCTCTGATTTTAAAAATACAGTTCTTGTAGAAGAAGAAAGGGTTGTTTGAATCATCTCTTTTCCTGTCAAAGAATTTTTGGCAGTGTTTTAGCAAACTGATGAAAGAAAGAAAAGAAAGAAAGAAAGAAAGAAAGAAAGAAAGAAAGAAAGAAAGAAAGAAAGAAAGAAAGAAAGAAAGAAAGAAAGAAAGAAAGAAAGAGAAAGAAAGAAAGAAAGAAAGAAAGTCTGGCAACTGAAAGTGAAGGTGAACGATTTAAATGAGAGTTGTTAAATCATGGATATTTTCCACTAACTGAGGTGATGCGGTTCTGTGGAAGACTGTAGTCCTATGAAGAACTATGGCTCTGTGAAGGATTGTGGTTTACGAAGGAGTATGGCTCACTACAGAATTATGGCTCTATACAAGACAACAGCTCTATGAAGGAGTGTGGTTGAGTGAAGGTTAAGGTGAGGAGCTGGAAAAGCTTATTGAAGAAACAGTCTGAGGTGGCTAAAACCATGCCAGATAGTGGAGTCAACTAATCTAGAGCCGAGTATTTAGGCAACAGAAACAATGTGTGTATATTCAGTTCAAATGCACAAACTTGTGAAGACTATCACATATCACATAATGTTCTTAATGCTTTGTAAGTACTAAAATAGAGCATTGTGTTTCAGGCAGTATAGGGGATTTCTAGATTATTCTTTCTCATTAACTGTATTATTAAAATTTTCATAAGTAATTCCTATTTACTGTAGAAAATCTAGAAAAATATATTTCACAAGAAAAATTCAATTTCTTTTTTATTAGTTTTATTTTTGATCTTTTTGAGACAGGGTCTCCTTGTAGCCCCAGCTGTCCTGGAACTCACTCTGTAGACCAGGCTGGCCTTGAACTCACAGAGATCTGCCTGCCTCTGCCTCCCGAGTGCAGGGATTAAAGGTATGCGCCACCATGCTCCTCAAAAACTTCAATTTCTTATAACTTTACTGCTTCAGGACAATATTAACCACCCTTTTAAGGATATTTCAAGTTTAGCCATTCCCAGTGTCCTCTGTGAGTTGTAGATAAAGCTCAATGATCGAATGCTTGCCCACTGTCCTCCTGTCCTTCTTTGATCCCTGGAAACTACTGTTAATCTATTCTGCATTTCTATAATTTCATCATTTCAGTAATATTATTTAAGTGGAATTATATATGTATATATAAACCTTTTAGAATTGAGTTTTTATTCAAGCCAATGCTGTGAAGATTCATCAGGGTTGTTGACTGAGTCAATACTTTTGTTCCTTTTTATTGCTGAGTAAAAATATTGCATGTTATGGTTGCATCACAGTTGTATAACCATTAGCCTGCAGGACCATCTCCAGATATTGATCATTAATGTACAGCTTTGTGATATGTCTTCATTTCTGGGCTACAAATGTTGAATAATAAAGTTGCATATTTAGCTCTGTCAGTAACTACCAAACTGTCTTCAGAATATCTGCACCATTTTACATTCACACCAGTAATGTGTGAGTAATCCTATTTCTCCACACCCTCACCCACTTTGGGTATGTCATATGTTCTTTGTTTTTTAGTCATCATGATAGATATGTAGTGGCATCTCCTAGTTGAGTTCCTGGTTTTGTTAAATCCCCTAATAGCTAACGACATTGATAGTGGTGAAATGTCTCCTTATGTTTTGTTCATGTTCTGGCTCGGTTTGGGGGTCTTCTCATTATTGTGCATTGAGAATTCTTCCTGTATTTTAGATTCTACTACTTTGTCAGACATGTAATCTGCAAACCATTTTCTCCCACTCTGCAGTTTGTTATGTTATTTACTTTATTAAAAGCCTTTCATACAGCAAACATTTTTTTTGACGAAGTTAAATTTATCAACTTCTCTTTTTATGGATCTTGTTTTAGTGTCAAATGTAAGAACTCTTTGCTTAGTCCTAGTTCTCAAATATTTTTCATGTTATTTTAATTACAATTTTTGTTCTGTATGGTCTGGAGAATTATCTGTGATTGTCCTACTTTCAGTTTTGAAGGTGTGAGTTTATTAAGTACATTGCAAGCCAAAGTAAAAGAATAAATAGCTCATGAGAAACAGAGGGGTAGGGGAGAAATATCATGAAATTGGGCACTCAAAAAATACAGCAGAAATCAACTGGGAAGCCCCTTTCAAGGCAGCCAGGTTTAGTTTCCTGATAGAGAGTTCCAGGCAGAGCAGTGTCCCTTCCAGCGAGGCTCCCAAGAAAAAGAACAAATAACAGCAAAAGGGTAACATCATCAATTTGGGGCCCTGCAGGCATCCGGCAGATACTGAACAGGGTGCTCCAGTGGATGGCCCCACACCCATGCACATATGGGCAGCACTAACTGGACTTAGTAGCTCTTTTTTAGGCATGAAAGTGAGAGAGGAACATGTTTGGTGGGATATTCAGGAAGCTAAGAATGAAAATGAGAGGTATATATGATGATCATATTTCATTGTATGAATGTACGAATAAAGAAAAAATTTAAAGCATGAGAGTAAAACTTGCAAAAAAGAGAACAAGAAAGAAGGAAAGAAGAGGGA
>NW_008334003.1:575793-594265 GCF_000622305.1 Nannospalax galili
GGGAGGGAAAGAAATCAAATGGAGAAGCCCCTTTAAAGCAGACAGCTGGAGTTCCCAATAGAGGGGTCCCCAGGCAGAACATTGTTCCCTGGGTGAGTTTTCAAGTAAAAGAACAAACAAATACAGATAACATCATCAAATGGGAGCTCACACATTCAGCAAAACCAACTGGGGAAGTTAAGGCGGTCAGCTGGAGTTCCTGATCGAGCTTTCTCTCCATGGATGAGCTTCCATGACTGAACTGCTGACTTCATTTCCCTCTGCAGGCATTTATTTTGAAGTTTTTATTTGTTTATTTTATGTGTATGAGTCTTACGTCTGCATATATGTAAGTGCAGCCATGTCATGCAATGCCCGAGGTCAGAAGAGGGTGTTGGATCCCCTGGAACTGGAGATACAGATGTTTATTAACCACTATATGGGTGCTAGGATTTGAACCCAGGTCCTCTGCAAGAGCAGGCAGTGCTCTTAACCGTAGAACCATCTCTCCACCCCACTGCAAGCATTTTTGTATCATGGGATAAATAATAGTAACCTCTGTTGGAAATAGTTTACCCTCTAACTTTCCTCAGGGACACATGCTTTTACTCAGGCTTTTTTGTTGGTCTCTTCCCTTCCGGAAGTTCAGTCATGGGAAGTTCATACTCAGATAAATGAATAATAAATAAATAAATAGAAAAATTTAAATATTTTCTAAAAGAGAGCCCCTGTTTCATTCCTGATGTTGGAAGTCTGTGTTTGCTTGCTTTACTTGACTTTTGATGACACTCAACAATGGATATAACAGTTCTGAGTCCACTGAAACCACAGGAGAGGAAGGTTTATGAATAACAGAGCGAGGACTGTCTTGTCTCATTGGTCTATGACAGCCTCGCAAGTTTGTAAGACCAGGATCCTCACTGAGGTAGTGAGAACCTGAGTGCGAATGGCAAGATTTCTTTTCCTCTGGCATTTTCCTGAAATATAACAGTTATTATGTAAAGTTTTCTATCTTACTAGGCTATCCCTTTCCTAATCTTGTGACTAGAGAAAAAAAAATGTGGCCAAGTAACCATGAGCCAAAATAAATCCTCCTTTAAGTTGTTTCTTTCAAGTATTTGGGTGACAGATACATAATTTCATGTGACTAATTATCTACTTTCGCTGGTATGCCTGGAAGTGTTCCACATAGGAAATTACTTTTTAATAATATTTTATTGAGTCTTGGAGAATTTCATACAATATATTTTGATCAGATCCATACCCTCCCCCATCTCCTCCCAGCTCCACCCCACCTTCCTGCCCTCTGCATGCCCTCCCCAGTTCATGTCCTCTATCATATTTTAAGGCCTATTGAGTCTAATTTTGTGTTCCTCAAAAGCTCTTGTATGTAGATTCATCCCCTGGAGCCTGGTCAACCTACCCAGCATCACACACTAAGAAAACTGAGTCTCCCTGTCCCAGCAGCTATCAATTGCCAATATTGTAAGGAATTACTTTTAATTATCGTTAAAAGTAATCATTACTGCTGTTTTCATGAGAATTGCTATGAAGATAACAAGCACATAATATCCTGTATTTGATGGACATTGAGGCTTATTTACCTTATATACAGCACACTAAGTGTACCACAAGACAAATCTGATCTTGATAATATAAGAGATCACTAAATGTGAAGCATTTTTGCTGTAGGGTTTGTATAGCTACAATCATGAATGTTAAACCTGAGAATATCTAAGTTCTATGCTAAACAACAAAATCATTATAGAGTGTGGAATTCATTATTTTGTGCTTTCTTTGAACATTGAACATTTCCACTGTTCTTCAAATCAGCAATATAAATGGCTTCCTTGGTAATTTGTTAGTCCTTACAAGAGGGAGAAGAATCTGTAGAAATGTAAATATAATATGCAGTTGGCATAAAAGCAGCTAGCGTTTTTACGAGACTTCCCATGTACTAAACAGTATTCTGTTCATTTAAAAGACACTGGCTATTTTGACTCTTAGATCTATAAAGCAGATACTGGTAACTCTCCTATTTCATAGCTGAGGAAACTGAGGCCCACAAAAGGTTATGTAAGTTCTCCAAGTCATATACATGTAACAGTAGCAGAACCAGAATTTAACTCCATCTGTCTCTAAATATCTTTCCTTTAATGTTGTTTAACTTCCACTCAAGTGTGATGTTTTCTGTAGGATTATATTATACCAAAGAGCTCTAAACCCCCTTGGCTACTTCAGAAAAGAGACAGCCTTTAAGTATTCAAAATTGTGTTTGTTTCATTTAGTCATTTGCTACATAGGAACCACAAGTGTATTCTCTCTCTAAGAAGAGACTATTTGGAAGACAGTGTTCTTTAAATGGTTAAAAGGGAAATCCATCATGTGTTTATGCAAAAATATGTGTAAAATGCCTACATGTTATTCATTTTTCTAAGTGCTTAAAATATGTTATGGCTTTGAGAGATGACTCAGCATCTAAGAGTGGTTTCTGCTCTTGCAGAGGACCTGGGTTTGGTTCCCAGCACCCATATGGCTCCTCACAACTGTCTGTAACTCCCATTCCAGGGGTTCCATCACCCTCTTTCAGCCTCTGCAGACACCAGGTATGCACATGGTGCACTTGTGTAAGTAAAGGCAAACGTTCAAACACAAAAAATTAAAATAAATATTTTTTAATATTTTATTTATTCTATGTGTATGAGTGTATTGCCTGCATGTAGGTAGGTGCACCCATGTCGTGCCATACTTGTGAGGGTCAGAAGACAGCATTGGATCCCCTGGAATTGGAGTTACAGATGGTTGTTAGCAACTATGTGGGTGCTGGGAATTGAACCCTGGTCCTCTGCAAGAGTAGCAAGTGCTCTTATCCACTGAGCCATCTCTCCAGCTCAAAATAAACATTAAAAAGATACATCAATTATCCAAACAAAGATTGGAACACAAAATAAATAGTAACTAAAAGAAGTAGGAAATAGGTGAATTGTATGGCACGTTTGGAGGTGGGGGTGAAAGAAGAGATGTGTAGGTGAGGTAGTGTGTGAGTTGCAAACAACCTTAAGTAGGGTAGTCAGCATGCAAAGATGATATATATGGTGAGGGAGTTAGTCTTTGAGGAAAAGGAGTCCATGTAGAGTATGTCTAAGGCTGTATGTCCGGGGAAAGAGTGAAGAATGGCAGAAGCTGGTGTGGCTGAAACAAAATGCTCTGGTGATAGAGTAGTAGGCAATGGAATGAAAGAGGTAACACAACAAAAACCACTGGGAGTTTCCAGTATCTGAGAAGGTATTCTCTGTAATAACAACCATATTGTTACACAGTTCACAGGCTGTTAAGCTCATACTTTATGAAGTATAAAATTGAGAGGTTGAAGATTTGTACAACTGTCATGATGCATATACACTCCAGCATATCTTCATCACCCCCAAATCTCCATGTCTGTTAGCTATCACTCCTCGTTTCCCCCCTCTCCCTATATCCCATAACCACCTAAGAACTTGCTGTCTGTATGAACTTACCTGTGCTAGACAATTCATACTCACATGTTTGACATTTGTTGTCTGGCTTCTACTCTGTATAATGTTTTCAAGGTTCATCCATGTGGCAGCCTATATCAGTATTTTTAGGACTGAATGATACTCTGTTTTATGGTTATGCTTCATTTTGTTTAGCCATTTGCCATTTGGACTGTTTTGACTCTTTGGCTATTAGGACTCTACACATTTTTTGTATCAGTATATTCTTCAATTCTCTTAAATAAATGCCTAACATTGGAATTTGGGATAACATGGTAATTATATAAATTTTGAGATTTTTACAACTCTTAGTTAAAATGAGGTATAGAGGAATTAATCCAACTTACACTATTCAGGCTATGTGTTGGGTATATATGGTAAGTGCACAGTCTTGGAAGCAGAGAAACTAGTTAGGAAATTGTCCTAGCTTAAACAGCATGACTGCCATAGCCATGTCCATGTGGAACCTGCAAACGTGACTTTACTTGAAAATTTGAAATGTGACTCTTTGAAAATTTTTCAGGGACCCACTTGGTCCATGAATTTAAGACTTTTAATACAAGCAACTGGAAAGATGAAGTTTCTATCAACTGTGTGTACCTATCACTCAGAGTCAAGCAAGTTTAACCTGTGGCTAATCTTGCTCATTTTTTCCCATCTACTCTCTATCTACCAAATTATTTTGAAGCAACTTTCAAGGGTCCATTAATTGTATTCATAAAAACATATCTTTACTTCTGAGCCAGTCAAAGATTTTTTCCTATAAAAGGAACAAAGAAGTTGATGATAACTTGCAAATAAAGGAAGGTTCTTATAAGTTCCATTCAAATGTTTGAGTTCAGCTGTAGATCACAAAGAGAGTTGCATTTAATTAGGATCTGGGTTGTGACAAGCATAAAAGAATATGCACTTCAATTAAGTAAGAGGAGTGGTGGGGACGTTAATTAGGTGAGAGATAGTGAAAAGGTCATACAGTTATGGTTACAGGCCATGGTAGATAAAAAGGAAGTAAGTCAATTGTAGAATAGTGATGGTCGGGGGTAAGATGAGTGAAATGGAGATTATGAGACTTGCAACTACATTTAATGGTGATCTAGGGTATGAAAATAAGAGTGACGGGGTAGGGGACAAGTCAGTCAGAAAAGAGAGCACTGAGGGAAGGAAGAGGGAAGAGCATTCGTCCATCCACACAAACTGAGAAACGGGCAGGAAGAGATTCACAGAGAGAGCTCAAGAGCTACAGTGAAACTGATTTACAGAATGAAAGAGTGGCTGATGGGTTTCAAATTAGTGTGTGGGAAATATTCTAAGCATAACACTGAGGAGCGGGAAGAAACTTGCACACGTTCAGAGAGAGCAATAGAAAAACACTGAACAATAGCCTCGAGAGTACTGTGAGGGACGCAGGGCGGCAGGTGACAGAACTCTATCAGAGAAAGGAGACAGACTTTCTGCACTGCTGTGTGATGCTTTCTTATCAACATGTTTTTTCTGTTCACAATTCCCTTGGTTCATCTGTAAGCAGGTCTGGGTATTGTAGGGCCTCAAACTTACATTGATTGGGAGAATTTTTCTTAAAAGAAATCTTTACAAATTGTACCCTGAAAGTCACGTATGAGCATGTTAACTCATTTTCCACCTACCTGAGATCTTGGAAGGAACTGTTGGGAAATAATTTTCAATGAATTTGTATAGTCCAGGCATTCTGAGTTTTTGTTCTGGCAAACTTGATTAACAGATTATTAAATAAGTCAATTGTAGGTTTCTGTGTTAATCACCATCTACTCCATAAGGAAATGTCTCTGGTAAGAGTTGAGAGATACATTCATCCTGTGTGTAGAGGCTGAATTGAAGATGTGTCACTTAGGGTTAAGCAACTCACAGACACTTATTTGTCCACGTCGCCCAATTGGCTAGTTCCTCCAAGGGGTGGGGCCTGCCACAGAGCATGGACTACTTAGGGGCTGCTGGAAGCCATCTTGGGATGAAAGCCCTGGGTAGCATGCTGGTGTGGAGAACAGGCAGCTGTGCAACAGCTCAAGGACAGAATGGCCTGACTCTTATGGACCTGGGGTGAGATCGCTGGCCCCGGAGGTGTGAGCGAATCTAGTGGTGACTATGGGCATGGCGGGCTCTGATATGGCGGGCTCTTAGATGTGGGGTGGGGCTAGGCACTGGGTACTCGTTCCTTTGTAAGTTAATAAATGCACATAAAGATATGTTATATGGTTTGCTTGATAGAGCAGGAGACCCCAGTTCTGGAACACTGTGATGGTTTCCATCTGTTGCAAAAAGAAGCTTCTTTGATGAGGTGGTGTTGGCAAAATTCCTCCTGGGAGGCACTAACAAAGTCCAGCCCCTTCCCCCCTTGGTCCTACAACAGGACCAAGTTTGGAAAATCCTTGCAAGTTTATTGGGCTTACTAACAGAGCAGTGGGTGAGGGGTTACTTAGAGAAGAGTGGGTCCCCCCACCCATTTGAGGCTGTGCTGGAAAGTCCACAGCCAAGCATAGATCCTGTGACCTCCTGGCAACTGCACTAAATGTTAAGAGCAGGCCTCATGGCACTTTTTCCCCCTTATATACCCTTAGTCCCAGCCTGTCATGCAACTAAAGTCCACTGATTGGTTGGTAGGGGTGACAGACTCTCCATGCCTCTCCTCTTCTTTCAGAAGGTGAACAGCCAAGTTCATAATCCTAGGCAAGCAGGTACAACGAAGCTTGGGAAGGAGGCTTCTGTCTATCACTCACCAGTCTAGCTTCCAATGGGAGGACAATTCTATGTAACAGGTGTCAAGAGTACATTTGACTGTAAATATGAGAATTCATTTTTTAGAAATAAAATAAGGGGCTGGAGAGATGGTTCAGAGGTTAAGAACACTGACTGTTCATGCAGAAGACCCAGGTTCAAATCCCAGCACCCACATGGCAGCTAACAACTGTCTGTAACTCCAGTCCCAGGGGATCCTACAGCCTCTTCTGACATTTGCAGGCATTGAACGACACGGTGCACTTACCTACATGCAGGCAATACACACATACACATAAAATTAAAAAAATAATAATAATAAATAAAATTTTAAAAAAGAAAGTGATGAATTATGTTGGTCTAGGGATGTGGCAAAAGTAGGATTTCCTCTAGGATCTATGGCTTCTCCAGCCATATGCATTTGGCTATGATTACAGGACCACATGAGTGAGTTCCTTCCCCTTGAGCAGGCCTTAATTCTAATTAGACAGCTGTTGATTATCTCCAAGATAAAAGTGCCACTACTGCACCAATAGCAATCGTTTGCTGGGCCATACTGCTGGGGGGTGGGGGGGATGTCTTATAGGGATGGGACTCTTGATAGTCCCAGTGGATGAACCCACACTGAAGGACATTTAGGGGCACAAATTAGACTCTATAGGAGTCTAATTAAATTAAGCAGGGGGCTATGGGGGGAATGTGCTGACACGGACAGGATCTAAATACCATCAAACATGAAAATCACAAAAATTCAGGCTGAGCATGGCTGCTCTTGCAGAATATCTGGGTTTGATTCCCAGCACTCACATGGTAGCTAACAACAGTCCATAACTCCCATTCCAGCAGATCCTATGCCCTCTTCTGACCTCCATGGACTCTGCACGATGTGGGTGCACTTACATACATGCAGGTAATACACTCATACATATAAAATATATATAGAAAGGAAGTCACAAAAACTTAATTTAAAAAAGATTATTAAATAGTAGACATACCATGGAAACTGGAGAGTGGGTATCACTCCAGAAAGATGTAAAGACTCATCTTCCCTGGAGCCATTGGCTTACATTCAGAGCAGTAAAGCAGAAAAATCTTCCTATATCATCTCTCCACCCTTAATGATTATTTATATTCTAGAGAAAGTACCCAGAGGCACAGGGGACAGACATACCAACAGTTCTATATAAGCTATGAGTCTCATGATTGCAAGGTTCTTGTTTGTTGCAATATCTAAAAATACAAGTGACCATCTGGCCCTCATTGCATCATCTTATGGGGGTGGAAACTGGGGTGTGGGTGAGAATCTAGTTTTACAATGTTTGGTGACTAATACATGGATGTCCTATGATTCAGAGATGTTTCCTGACAGAATGTGCACACACACACACACACACACACACACACACACACACACTTTATCAAGTGCAGGATCAAAAACCATAACTTTATAAGCCGTATACTCACCTCTGTTTCTTGAACTTACTTCAGAACGTTGCATTGTGTCACTGTCTAGATTTCATTCGCCCAAACAAACATTTTTACTTTCATTTGTGACTGATCTGCATTGATAAACGTAGTTTCTATATTTACTATGCTTTTAAGTGATGATGTCTTCCAGAATGAGGAACTGGTATTGACAATTAAGATGAGTGATTACTCGTTCAATTTGAACTGCTTACAAACACCTGCCCCTTTAAAACGCTCCCACTTAATATGGAAAGGTAGAAGTCAGAATTGTAATTCAACTCTGTCTCTCCATGATCAATTCAGAGCAAAATACCAAAGGGAAAGCGCCCCTTCTTTTCCTCACAGCCACATTTGTGCCCCTCCTCTGCCTTCTTCTACTCCT
Source organism: Nannospalax galili (assembly GCF_000622305.1). Taxonomy (NCBI): domain Eukaryota; kingdom Metazoa; phylum Chordata; class Mammalia; order Rodentia; family Spalacidae; genus Nannospalax; species Nannospalax galili. The sequence goes on from NW_008334003.1 coordinate 583,885, forward strand.
CCTTCATCTTCGCCTCCTTTTCTTCATCACTTAAGATCTGATAATCTGATCATCTTTTTTCTGGCATTACATTAATTATTATGCAAAAATTTTCCAGTGCTCCAGTCAATGCAGAGATCCCCCAGCAAATCTCACTGAAGCAGGAAGTAAATGAAAGGTCAGATAACAGAGGTGAACTTCCTCAGGGTGTCTTTGAGTGACTATGTCTCTTGGCTGGCTAGGAAGCCAAACCTACTCAATTTAAGCTAATATGATACAAATGTGGTGATCAAAACTAACAACACATGTTTACCGAAGGAAAACATTTGTCTGACTATAAAAGTCTGAGCTGGGGAGATGGCTCAGTGAGTAACAGCACTTGCTGGGCAACATGAGGACCTGAGTTCAAAGAAAAAAGTGAATGTGGCTGCAGGAGCCTGTAGCCCCAGTGTTGTAATAAGTGGAGACATAAGGATGGCTGAGGTTTGCTGACTGCCAGACTAGATCCAGGTTCAGGGATGACCCTGTGTCTGGGGAACAAGGTGGCGTGTGATAGAGCAGGACACCTGGTTTCCTTCTCTGGTCTATACACACGTTCATGTTACATACGCATATACCACACACATTCACTAACTGCCACACCCTGCACAAACACAAAAATTTTCAACATATTTACTTATATAAATTAAATTTTTAATAATTTATTTTTACTGTATATGCATGAGTTTTGCTTGCATGTATATAAGTGCACCTGTGTCATACAACACCCAGGATGGTCATGCACACAATACACTCATACTCATAAAAAAAGTAATAAATAATACTGTGTGTATAATAATCCAAAATGTTTTCTAGTTGAAATTGATGTTAGTACAGATTGCATTTGGATTCAAATAGCTTTTTTAAAAAATATTTTATTATTTTTATTTTGTGTGTATGCATGTATTGCCTGCATGTATGTGAGTGCACCTGTGTCGTGCAATGCCACGGAGGTCAGAAGAAGGCTTCGGATTCCCCTGGAACTGGAGTTAAGGACAGTTGGTAGCCACCATGTGGGTGCTGGGAAATGAACCTGGGTCCTCTGCAAGAGCAGTTGGTGCTCTTCACCACTGAGCCATCTCCCCAGCCCTCAAATAGCTTTTACATAAAAAAAGACAGGGAACAAAATTATTTTGGTTAATTTTGGTCCTATTTAGCAATATTGCTAAACCTAAAAACAAAGCAATATTACAACTAGGGGAATCTCCAAAATAAAAAGGGCTATTGAGTCATTATAGTTACTATCGAGAAAAAAGACCAGATTTCAGAAGAAGTTCCACAACTACCAGAGCAGTACTGAGTAGCAGATAGAAGAAGAAAATGTTCACCAGACCTAGAAGTGAGTGTTTTTGTAAGCACTGGGAAGCAATCATAAATTATTTTATTGAACCTATATTGGTTAAAGGTCAGAGAGACTGATGATATGATGAAATGAGAAAACCTTTGCTAGGATGATAGTCCACAAACAAACAGTAATTATCATATCAGATTGGTTGATGTTACCCCAGAAAGGTTAAAAGTTATATATGTAAATAGGACATGGGCTCCTGTGATTAGTTGTGACAGGATTTAAGTCAAGGTTTCAAAATAAAGTGGTTTTTTTTCTTTGCCCATAAGCTGACAAGTGATTAACTTCTTTTTCTCTTCCTCTTACCATCTTTTGGTGCATGTAATTGAATTTAGGAATCTCAGAATTTTTCTTTTATCAGTATGTTATTACTTGAAATTATGCTGATAAAGAAGCTTAAAGTTTATTTTAGATAACTTGTGAGCAAAAGTGATATAATAAAGATAACTTAATCCGGAACTAGAATTACATCTTTCTGTATAAGCAAAAGATGTGTACATATTTATTCTTAAGTTAGGAACTATACCTACATAATTAACTTGCATGTTTTATATATTTATCATATATTATTTTTACAGTAAGTGAAGCCAAGAATGGAAAGCAAAAGTCAACAAGAAACTTAACAGTGGAAAGTGAAGGGATCTCTAGAACAAGCAAGGACAATCCTTCTCACCACTCCTTTTTATCCTTTATTTTTAAATATTTTATTTTATTGTTTTTTATTTTATTTTACATGTATGCATGAATTGCCTGCACATAGGTAAGTGTACCCGTGTTGTGCAATGCCCGCAGAGGACAGAAGAGGCTGTCGGATCCCCTGGGACTGGAGTTACAGACAGTTGTTAGCTGCCATATGGGTGCTGGGATTCGAACCTGGGTCTTCTGTAAGAACAACCAGTGTTCTTAATCGCTGAGCCATCTCTCCAGCCCCTCACCACTCCTTTTCAACTTCATAATGAAAGCCCTAGCTGATGCAATAAAACGAGTGTATTAGTCACTTTTCTGTTGCTGTGATAGAAACACTGACCAAAGCAATTTATAGAAGGAAGAGTTTATTTGAGCTTACAGTTCCAGAAGAATTACAGTCCATCATGGCAGGGAGGCATGGTGACTGAAGGTGGCTAGAGTAGGAGCAGCAGAAGCTAAGCTCTCACATTATCATGCAGACACAGGAAGCAAGAGAGCGACTGGAGATCTGGCAAGGCTGAAGAATTCTCTAAGCCCATCCCCAGTGATGTGCTTTCTCCAGGATAGTCACACCTTCTAAAACCTCCCAAAACAGCGTCATCATCTGGGGACAAAATGTCCAAATACTTGGAGCCTATGGGGGACATTTTCATTCAAACCACCACATTCCACCCCCTGGCCCCCATAGGCTCATGATCATATAAAATGCAAAATCATTTAGTCCAACTTTAAAGGTCCCCATAGTCATTATCAATCTCACTACTAGACCAAAGTCCACAGTCCAAAGTCTCTAATGAGACTCAGTAAAATATCTTAACTGTAAGCGCCTGTAAAATCCAAAGACAAATTACATACTCCCAACATACAATGGAATCAAATACACATTACCATTGCAAAAGGGAGGAATCGAAGCATAGTAAGGAAATACCAGACCAAAACAAGACCAAAAACCAGCAGGACAAACACCAAATCCAGTAGCTCCACATCCATCTTCTGGGACTTTACTTCCAAAGGTCTTACATGGCTCAGCCTCTCTAGCTTTGCTGCATGCAACACACATCTCTCTCTTGTGCTGGTACCACTCCCTGTGTGCAGGTCTTTTTGGCAGATGCCTCACAGCTCTGGCATTGTTAGGGTCCGTGACTCAGTGGGTCTCTTCTGGAGAACAATGCACGAGTATGGAGATGCAAGAATCAAGCAGAGTTTTATTAAACCAGCTAGCTAGGGCCGACCATCCTTCCCAAAACACGTAGGTCTGGTCAGAGCGATCGACCCTGAGGCAATTTTAGGTAAAGATTATATAGGCTCCCACAAACCGTTACACAAAAGCCCGCATTCATACAGCCAATAGTTTCAAAGCAAGCATTTCACAAACCAATAACAAAAAAATGTTACAACTCCCTTCAGGTGTCTCAACTGGGGAGAGATGGGTGGTATTGGCCTGGCACAACTCTTTCCTGTTATCTTGTGTAAGCAGACATGTCTACGTGACATGACACAGATCAGGTCAGGCTCCGGGGGGGAGGGCTGTAGGCAGACAACGTGCCCCTATCTCCGGATGCCTGTGTCTCCAGCTGAGTTAATTGGTTACAAGCAGTAAATTCAAACAAGCAGTATATTCAAACAAGCAGTAAATTCCTCTTTCCCTAACAGCATCACGAACTTCTAGGTGTCTCCATTGCCAATCAGGTTTCACCTTCACAGCTCCACGCAATGGCCTATCAGGGCCTTCTCTAGGCAGGGGAATCCCTCTTTCATGCTGCCTGGCCTCCGAGGCTCTCTGAAACTATGAAGGAAGCACTGATGACCCCTTCACTCTTCCATCTTTCATGCCTCTAAAGCCAGCACCAGGTGAATGACACTGCCAAGTTTGACTGCAAGTCTGGGATGGACCCCAGCCTGCTTTATCCATTTTAGAAGCTTTTCTCTTCAGTGGCCCCTGCATCATTTTCCTTTCACAAGTTGGGGCTTAACTGGGTGTGGTCTTGTCCTGGAGGCACTCTCTCCATTGTTTAAATTTGAATCTCTAGTCCCCTCCTTAATCACTTAATCTCCTTAATCCCTTTAATCTCCTTATCAATGGGATCGTCTCCATCACATTCCAGGGTGTCAACACTTATCTTCCTAGTGCTGTTTTTCAATCCAAACTGTATTTCTCTCTGCCCTATTTGCTCTCTTTCACTGTAGATCTGCATAATATTCATCATTAATAGCCACACCATCATTTCTACATTAGGCTATCTTGAAATTTCTTCCACCAGAGAAATTAGTCCATTGCTTTTCAACTTAGCCTCAGGCAAGCTTTTAGGTTGAGGGCAGACTCCAGCCAGACTCTTTGCCAAAATATCCCAAGTGCTACTGAAATAAGTCCTTATTTCCCTCTGGAACTACATTGTTCTTAGCACTGCTTTTTTTCCAGGTGTTTACTAGAAAGCCCTGTTATGCTCTGCTTATAGCAAGCAACTGCTTTTCTAGCCCTGCTGTGATAGAAACACTGATCAAAGCGATTTATAGAAGGAAGAGTTTATTTGAGCTTACGATTCCTGAGGAATTACAGTCCATCATGGCAGGGAGGCATGGTGGCTGGAGGTGGCTGGAGCAGGAGCAGCAGAAGCTAAGCTCTCACATCATCATGCAGGCACAGGAAGCAAGAAAGCGACTGGAGATACGGCAAGGCTTAAGAACTCTCTAAGCCCATCCCCAGTGATGTGCTTCCTCCAGGATAGCCACACCTTCTAAAACCTCCCAAAACAGTGCCATCATCTGGGGACAAAATGTCCAAATATTTGGAGCCTATGGGGGACCTTTTCATTCAAACCACCACAATGAGAAAATGAAAGAAAAGATGTAGGGATCAGGAAGGGGGCAAAAGACCATCTTTGTTCACAGACAGCATGTCTATGTAGAAAATCCAAAAGGATAAACAACAAGAAGTGGAGGTGGAATAAGTGCTATGTAAGGATATGGGATGCAGAGCTAATATACAAAAGTCAAATGCTTTCCTATATACTACCAGTTAGCAAGTGGAAATTTGAAATAAAACACACAACCAGGCTGGCAAGATGGCTCAGTAGGGAAAAGCACCTGTTGTCAACCCTTGGTAGAAGAGGAGAACTGACTCCTGCAGTTGTCCCTCTTACCTCCACGTGAGTAATGTTGCACTCACACACGCACTCACACACATCACGTATACACACACACACACATACACACAAAGAAATGATAAATAAAACCTTATTAAAATATGAAAGAGGGACAGATTGAATTATTCATAGTTAAGATGACTCAATATTATATGATGTCACTTTTTCTCAACTTGACATAGATACAATGAAATTTCAATCAAAATCCAAGTGAATTTTTTTTTTATATTTACAAACAAATCTCAAATTTTATATCAAGAAGCAAAAGTCTCAAAACATTCAACTGTGGTACAGTGATTTCTTCTAAGTTGAAACATCCCTTCCTCTTCTCCAGGATCACAGAAGAAATGACCTACTGGGGAAAGGGGACACTCAGACCAGCTGAGTTGCCTGGAGGAGACTCTGTTGCCAGTTATCTAGGGTTACAACTTTCCTTAGTCATAAGCCAAGCTTGGGTGGGTTTTCAGTGCTGCAGCTGCATTTGGGTCATTTGTGTGCTTGGTGGAGTAATTCCTCACTCCTGTAAGTGACCCAAATAAACTCATTGGATCACCAGTTGAACTTTGGTGGGGTCGTTTCTTTCGTCTATCATCAGTACCCTATTAAATGAACAGACATTTGTTTACATCTTATCAGGAAAAGTTAACACAACATAGTTGGTGTGTGAACAGGGGCATGACTGAACCAAAGATATTTGGGAATCCTTGCAATAGGTACTGAGACATGCAAATGAGGTTGATTCATACAAAGGAGGAGCATGGGGCAGTTCTGATATGGCTACTTTTCCCCATGTGGTGTGGGTGGTGTGCCTCCTTGCTGTGTGCTTCCTGATGTGGTTGATAGGGTATGCAACTAAGGCCATGTTGTCTGTGAGTGGAGTGATTTGGGCAGGACCTCTACTTGGTATGAGGTGGCACTTCTGCTAGATGAATGGGGTCCACATCATTAGTATGAGAATGTCCTCCTGAACAGTTGATGGATTAAAGAATGTGTTACAATCCCTGAAAGTAGCCCATATGGGACAGGCTCAAAAACAAACTGTGGTATCAGTTTCATGGCCTGTGCTGCAAGCAATAAATATGCAGTTGAACTTCAGCTGTGTTTGCAGGGGGGAAAAACATGCTTATTTAAGGAGGAATTATAATGAGAAAGGGAGATGCTTCTAGCATTATCCACTCGGCTTCTGATTCACTGAGTAAAGTGTTTAAAGACAGGCTGAGATGCAGGTACTGGCTTGCCATTTCTTATGGCTGGGGGGCACCAAAGGAAAGAAAGTGTGCATTAGATCATTGTTTCAAAACAGCCCTTCCTAGAGCCAAAGACTTAGAAGAGTCAGGTAACGAGGGGGAAGAGAGCAAGGCAGAAATTATAGACGACACCCCCCAAGCCCAACATTTAATAGAGAAGAGAAAATCCATGACACATCATGCAGACAATGGCCTTCATAATGACCCAATATTAGAAACTACAGTAATCAAGGAATGCTTACCACTTGAACTCCTTGCATTAAGAAAGGACTTTTAAATAAGCAATGAAAAAGTCTGTGCTACAAAAGTGAATGAACTGAGTTAAGACAAAGGGTGCATAGCATAGGGCAATGTGAAGGACATTGGCCTCTAATGGACTTGGTTATCACATCTGAGATGTGCGCCCCCCCCCATCATGCCCCATGAATAGTAGAAACTGGAAGACAACAGGAAGAATAGGCCCTCCTGAGGGAGCTGGGCATGAGTGAGGCTCTGGGCCACATAGGACTGTTTTTACAGGAGATCTAAGAAGGAAACGGATTCAAGAATCTCAGGGCCAATATTGGTCCTTATGGCTTGGCCGACGCCCCATAGCAGAACATGAAGTTTAAGATGTACAAGAGACTTTCACAGGTCTGAATGAACTAGACCCTCATATAAATTGGATTCATAAGATACCAAAGCATGCAGGAAGAGATTAGAGAAAGAGAAAGTAGACTAGGTTCCTGTCTGTGTTACTCAGAAACAAATGTGGCAAGATTTGTATTGAGTTGGAGTCTCTAGGGAAATAGTTGGTAGAAAGCCAAATTCTGTGACTGTGAGCTTCTGGAAGGGTTAAGGACACATGGGAAGTTCATAAAAAGGGTAAACAGAACAGAAGAGAAAGGTGCAATTGATACCCACTGCAGTCCCTGCTATAGAGAAAGAAGGTCTGAGATGGTGGGACTGCTGAGCAGTGCTCCTATGGTGGAGGGCCACAGTTTCCTACAAGTGAAGGCCACAGGCCTCATATCGAATTGTGCATTTATTGGTCTTTATATCCCTTGCACTTAGGCTTTGGTGGAGGTTGCAGACAAAGCTACCTTAATTATTAGAAGCTCCCCAAAACACAAGGACAATCAGAGGATGGAATGGGGACAGAACAGTGCAGATACAAAGTACTAAACTTGTTCTACTGGTAAGAATCAAATCCCACCCCAAGAACATAGGGTGCACATTTCTCTACTACTAGAGTGGAATTCTGGGAGTGGAATTACTTTGGGGGCACACCCTGCACACCACTGTTGGAGGATTCACCTGAGGGTGAAAGCTGTGAAGGCAGTCATACCTGCTTGGGCAAGATGGGAAGTAGTAAGTTTGTCTTTGCTGAGTAGTGTAGCAAATATTAAGCAATATGGACTTCCCAGAGGCGACGATGAAATTAAAGAAACTATGAAGGTGTTAGAAAGGGTGGAGATTGTTTGCCTAGCCCAAAGCCCTTTCAGCAGCTCAGTATAGCATGTAAAGAAGCCAGGTAGCTCCTGAGAATGACTGTAAATTAGAGCAAGCTAAGTAAGTTTCCCCCATCCATGTCACTGTATCCAATATTTCTCTCTTGACAAAACAACGAATACAAGTACTGAGGTCTTTCCATGCTGTATTACACTTTGCTAATGTGTTTTTCACTGTTCCCAAATCCAGTTTGCACTGACTTGGAATGGTCTACATAAGACCTTCAGACCACTTCCCCAAAGTTACCTTTGCAGTCCCAATGTTTGTCATGAGATGGTGGTCCTGGATCTTGCTTTGTTTCCCTGCTTACCCTTCTGTGAAAAGGTTCATTACATGGGGCTGGAGAGATGGCTCAGTGGTTAAGGGAATTTACTGCTCTTCCAGGGGACCTGAGTTTTGCTCACAGCACTTATGTTGGGTGGCTCACAACCACCTGTAACTTCAGCTCTCTTCTGGCCCCAACCCACACATATGGAATAGACAAACATAGACACATACACATAAATTTTAAAAATATTTAAGATTTAATTACATAAATGGCATAATACTAACTTCTGATTGTTTTACATACTTAGAAAAGCATAAAAATAACATATAGATATACCTAAAGAAACAAGGGCAGGAAATCAATACACACAGGTGCAAGGGCTAGGCATGGTAATAAAATTCTTAGGAGTATTATGGTCCAGTAAGATGCGTATGATGCCTAATAAAGTTACTGAGAAAGTTCCACAACAGCTTGTACCTGTAAACGTAAAAGAGGTACAGGTATTCTTGGGCTCCTGGGAAACTGACAGATTTCATAACCTACTGCACCTAAGTTTTCCATTCTCTGTATGACTTAATGAGGGGCACCATGATTAGAATAAAAGGAATCAAGAGGCTTTTGAGAAAGCTAAGATCCTTGGAAGACAGTCACCAGAAGCATAGAAAATGGTTTTAAAAGTCTTGGTCTCAGTTGTGGAAAGAACAGAGTCTTCTTATACAGCTATATATAAAGTATTACAACAGGAAAAATACATCACTGGTTTCACATCAGTAAGCATAAAAACAACTTTCCCAATAAACATTGGATTGAATGCTTTCTAGCCAGACCTCCTTCTGGAGTGGCACATAATAAAACTCTACAAAGGTGACATGCATGTTTACAGCAATATGCTGTGGTATCTGTAAGCCCTGTCACCAATGCCATGTGGGCTGTTCTAGGACCTGTGTCCTTTGAAGCCACTGAGCCTCCCCAATAATTGAACCAACAGCTAAGCCAGTTGAAATGTTAGAAAGGACACCTCCACATGCCTGGTATGTGGATGGTACAACTAGGGACACCAAACAGGAATGAGTGGCTGTACCAATACAAATGAACATAGATACCACGTGGCTGGAGAGAAGAGACAGAAAGAGTAGCCAGTGGGCTGAATTAAGAGCAATATAAGGGTTGGGAATTTAGCTCAGTTGTACAATGCTTGCTCAGCAAGTCAAAGGCCCTGGGTTTGGTCTTTAGTTCTGATATGCAGAATTGAGTGAAAAACAATCAAGTACAGTGGTATTTCCACCTACCTTACAACTTTACTGGAATTAAGTTAATTGAAAGAAAGAGTAGGCTATTAACACAGTACAATACATAAGGCATCATGCATGGGTAGAAAAGAGCACTCTCAGAAACCATAAGGTTATTGAATGAAAATCTCAGTAACAGATGCAGGTTACTTTCCTATGAGAATGAAAGTCTCAGTAACAGAATAATGTAGGTTACTTTCCTATGATTTGTTGGCCAGGGTGGCCCCAGAAACCACCAGGACCATAAAGGCTCTTGCCACTGCTGTTGCTTGCATGCCAGAACTAGATGAAGAGACTCTATTGCTGAAGATGATATGTGTTTTGGTTGGAGGACATAGAGAATTCAGTACTGAAATGAGCTGTAAGTTCCCTCCTTAATGGCTGGCTTTGATAGTTCCAGAGGGCATTATGTAGACTCTTGGGGGAAATTGTCTCCAATAGTCCTAACCAACCAGTGACCCTGTGAACTACAGTATCAAAATTCCAAGCAAGGGGCTGGAGAGATGGCTCAATGGTTAAGAACACTGACTGTTCTTGCAGAAGATCCGGGTTCGAATCCCAGCACCCACATGGCAGCTACAACTGTCTGTAACTCCAGTTCCAGGGGATCCAACAGCCTCTCCTGTCCTCCACAGGCATTGCATGACACAGGTGCACTTACCTATATGCAGGCAATCCACGCATACACATGGAATGAAAATAATAACATATTTTTTTAAATTCCAAGCAAGATATGTCTATTGGTGCAATATAGACACAACTATTGTGGATATAACAGGCTACATGCTGACTGGATTTAAGTACCACTTCACATGAGGAAATTCATGTCTGATACTGTAAAGCAAGACAAAAACCTGTGGCTGGTAAGGTTATAGGGAAAGCAATTACTG
>NW_008334003.1:594666-598998 GCF_000622305.1 Nannospalax galili
GAAAAACATTTCCTGGCAAGAACCAGTACACTAAGCATTACTAATAAAATGCCCTTTAGAAGAAATACCTCTGAATTAGTCAATGCAGTTCTAAAGATGTAGTTGCAAATATCGAGAAGAAAAGCAAGGATAAGAAAAAAGAAGAAAAGCAGGGAATACTTTCAACCAAAAGAGCATTTCTAACAGACAACCTGACAACCAAGCTTCTCACGTTAGGCTGACTGCAGGTTTGCACGGATCACACAGGCAACACAGCCTTAATTTTGGAGGAAAAAAAAATTAATAAAAAGAATAGAAACGCTTTTCTTCATAAAACAACAAACTGTTTCAAGGGATAAGTGGCAATGGTGGGAAGAGAAGAAGGGACAGATGTCCCTGGACAGACAAAAAGGACACTCCTGCTTGAACAAGGTGCTAGGCCAGTGAGGGTCAAAAGGCCTGATGTTGATCATCTCTGAAAGGGTAACCAGCCTGAGGAGAATCTTGCTAAAGCACCACTCTAACTTCCCAAACCAAAGCACATGGTGGAGCTATAACTCGCCATTTACAAAGTTAAGCTGGTCATGATGGCACACGCCTGTAATCCCAGAACCCAGAAAGCTGAGGTAGGATTCTGAGTTCCTGGCCAGTCTGTACTATGCAGTGAGATGCCTCAAAAAAAAAAAAAAAAACTGAACTAGATTCAGACCTTACACCGTTCATAAAAATTATGTAGCATAGAACTAAATGTAAAGTACAAAGATAATTTAGAAAATGTCAGGTTAAAACCTAGATGACCCTGAATATAATAATTTTTAAGATACAATACAAAAATACAGTCCTTTGGAGAAATGGTTTATAAACTGGACTTCATTAAAGTTAATTCTGCTTTGTAAAAGATATTGTCAAGAACATAAGAAAGAACTGGGGAGATTTTTCCGTCAGTGCAATGCCGGCTGTGCAAACACAGACTCCAGAATGAATGTAAGATAGAACATGGCAGCATGTGCTGTATCACCTCAGCCTTGGAAGAGGGAGGTGACAGTGAGTCCTTGAAGTTCATTGGCCAGCCAGCATGGCCCAGTTGACTAGCTTCAGGTTCAGCAAGAGATCCTGTCTTAAAAAATAAAGGTGAGCCGGGCGTGGTGGCGCACACCTGTAGTCCCAGCACTTGGGAGGCAGAGGCAGGAGGATCTCTGTGAGTTCAAGGCCTGCCTGGTCCACATAGTGAGTTCCAGGCCAGCTGGGGTTTCAGAGGGACCCTGTCTCAAAAAGACCAAAATAAAAATAAAAATAAAAAATAAAGGTGGAAAGCTGGGCTTGGTGGCGCACACCTCTAATCCTAGCACTCAGGAGGCAGAGGCAGGTGATCTTTGTGAGGTTGAGGTCAGCCTGGTCTAAATAGTGAGTTCCAGGCCAGCTAGGGCTACAGGGAGACCCTGTCTCAAAAAGACAAAAAGAAGAAAAAAAGGTGGAGAGGCTGGAGGCTGGAAAGATGATTCTCAGCAGGTAAGGGCACTGGCTGCTCTTGCAGAGGACTGGGGTTCAGTTCCCAGTACCCACATGACAGCTAACAGCCATCTATGACTCTAGTTCCAGGGAATCCAGCACCCTCCTGGTTTCCACAAGTATTGCATACATATAGTTCACTTACATAATGCAGAAATACACATAAAAATAAGGTAAATCAAAAAATTTTTAAAGTAATAATAATACAAATGGAGGGGCTGGACAAATGGCTCAGCAAATAAGAGTACTTGCTGTTCTTCCAGGTAACCTGAGTTCTGATCCCAGAACTCATGTCAGGCATGTAATTCTGCCTGTAATTCTAGCTCAGGGGATTAAACGTTCTCTTCTGGCATTTGAGGGCACCCACACACATGTACAAACACACACACATGCACACAACACAGACACACACACCCCACATACAAATAAAATAAATCTTAAAAAAAGAAAGTGATTAAGGAAAGATGCTCAGCATCTACCTTAAGCCTCCACAACATGAGCACACAAGTACATACATACCCTCATGCTCACATGCAAAAACCATATACATATACAGCACTACACATGGCACATCATACACACACACACACACACACACACACACACACACACACGGAAACAAGAAGACAAGCCACAGGGTATGAGAAAATAATTGCAAGATACATCTGATAAGGATTGTATTGATTACTTTTCCCATTGTTCTGATAAAATACCCTAATAAAAACAACTTAAGGAAGGAAATGATTATTCTGACTTACATTTCCAGGGAGATACAGTCCATCATGGCAGGGAAGACATGGCTGAAGGAACAGAGAGCTCCCTTGTCACACTGAATTGGAAGTTAGGCAATAGCGTAAACAGCAAATGTGTTTGAGCTATAATATTTCATGGCCTGCCCTCAGTCATTCACTTCTGCACAGTTACATCTCCTAAATCTCCCACAACCTTCCAAAACAGTACCATCAGCTGGAGATCAATCGTCCAAACACATGGGTCTGTGAGGGACATTTCACATTTAAATCATTTCATTCTGGCCCTGGTGCCCATAGATTCATAGCAGTCTCCTAATATAAAATGCATTCATTCCAACTCCAAAAAAATCCCCATAGTTTTTAACCTTCCCAACTCTATTCAAAAGCCAGAAGTCACTCTTGGGACTCAAGGCAATTTTCTAAATGTGACTCTCCCTAAAAAAGTAATAATCAAATTACATACTTATACAGTGGCACACAATAAACTTTCCCATTTCCAAAAGGGAAATGGGTCGTAGCAAGGACAGATCAGACCAAGTCAAGACCAGTACACACCAGGGCAAACACTAAATCCTATAGCTGAATTATAACGCCAAGTTCTGCTGCCAGCTTGGAATGGAGTCTGCCTTCTCTGGACCACATAGTTGCTTTAGCTTTAGTATTCCGACACTGGGAAAACACTTCCCCAGGCAGCCGCTTTCCAGAAGCAAGAGCTGCTTTGCCATTCTCATTCTAAGTTCCCTCCTCTCAATGAGTTTGATAAATGAGTTATTGCCCTCGGTACACTTTCCCTGTTGTCCCAGTGTAGAGCAGGGAGTTTCTCTTTAACAGTTACAGTGTCTTTTGTTACATGTGCCTTGGCTACAAATTTAAACTTGTTATAGCTCTTTGCATGAAAAACTGCACATTTTTTATATCTTTCAGTCTCACTTGTTCTTTTTTTTTTTTTTTTTTTTTTTTACTGTATACCTGGATCCTGGATAAGGGTGGTAAATGATTGAATAATAACCCCACCACAGCCCAAATGCTCTTCTGCCTTGAAATTTCCCCCTGAAAACACATGGGTTGATTGTTTTTTGTTTTTTTACCAAGAAATTAGTTTTAATTTTGTTAGGAGTGATAATGTCAGTATACACATGTTAGGAAATATTGAGCATTTTAGAGATGTGCACGAAGAGTGTGGAAATGAAATAACTTAGTTTGGCGCTTGTTTAAAATCATATTGGTAATAACAAGCAAGAATGGAAAAATCTTGATTAGATCTGAATAATGTAAGAAAACGGTACATAATTATATTATTACATTGTTTTCTCTGTGTTTGTAATGTTTGAAATTTTTTTTAAATTTTTAATAACTACATGATTAGAAGAAGCATTTCATTACAGCTTTAACATATTCAGTAACACACTCCAGAGCAAGAGTACATCTCTTTCACAAGTGGGTGGAAGTTTCTAGGTTCACAGTTGAATTAATACAGTTAGACAATATTGAACTCAGTCTAAGCCCTGAAAGCCATAAAATTGAATGAGTTTTTAACCTTTAAAAAAGATCTCCATTTCATTTTAGAATATATTGTTCCTTGCAGAAAGACTCACTGTTTTTGCTACCAACACTGAGATGTTGGTGCATGCATCTCTAATCTGTATGTATCTGATTATTACTAGTCATAATCGGTTGCACTTGGATCCTTGGCGCCTGTGTATGTCTATAAAGTCATCAGGTAGATTTCAATGGTAATGTTCATCGCCTCTACTAATTAACATGACGTAAATGTCCGTGCTTCCTCCTCAAATAGCATACATTTTTTAAAATCTGTTGATTTTTTTGGGGTGTGTGTGTGTGTGTGTGTGTGTGTGTGTATCACACAGAACATCCCAAACCATCTTATTCAACTATATATCCACTTCCCAGATGGCACCCTCCCATAGCCTCCCTCCCCCACTACAGCCCTTATACTCTGATATCCCTGCCACTGTCTGCTGTGTTGTCAGCACCCCAGCCCTTCCCCACTACTTGTCCTTCTGGTGAATCTGGTCAGCCCGCCTAGAGGTCTTTGTTTTAGGAAGGTCAGCTGTTCCTCATCTAGCAGCAA
>NW_008334003.1:599252-600229 GCF_000622305.1 Nannospalax galili
TTTTCACTCTTAAGGTCATTTGAGGATCTGTTCCTCAGGGGTCCCATGGGCTTGGGAGGAGCCCCTGGCTCCTTTCTTTTTACCAGTTCCACCTATGTGAGGATAAGTCAAAGGTCCTGCTCGACCATGGTTTTCTTCGCTTGAAAGCATGGAGAAAATGATTCCTCTGTGGTGAACCTCCTCATTGTAGACTGGACACTGATTCAAGTCCATCTGGTGGGGTCTCCTCGGCCTTTTTGACAGGTGACCCACCACAATTACAGGACATTTTGAGAGATGCTCATAGTCCCCTGGAACTAGTCAACCTAGGAGGGCAAGGAGCAAAAACTGTCCTTTATGTCCCTCTGACTAATTATTATAGGCCACAAAGTATGTCTGTTAAACATCCAAGAAGGTTAGATCCAGCAGTCTGGTAGTTTTAATTACTGTGTATCACATAGATAAATCTTGGGCAAAGACCAGTTGTTCTCAGATAAACCTTACCTAGACATATATTTCTTGATCTGCTGTGTACAATTTGTCAGTAGGTTGCTGGAGTAATATGGTTCTCTCTGGTTTTTAAAACTAGCTAGGCATTGTTTATCTCTCACATTGTCTCACCCCTCCATCATTGTTGTCCTGCTTAAGGTGCCCCCATTTTTCCCCTTTCTCCCTTAATAATACCCTTCTCTCTTGAGCTCCATCTTTCCCCTTATCCCCTAGGTTCATTGTATACCCTTCCCTCCCCCCTCCCTTAAACTAACCCAATTTTTATCCTTATCTCCCTTATTAAGGCCTGTTTCCTATTATTCTTCTCTTTCAGGTTCTTTCTTTTCCTTTACCTCCCTGCTTCCTCTCCATTATCCTGATTCCTGTAGTTATGTCTGGATACATACTCACTTATCAGGGTTTGGTTCTAGGATCCATATATGAGGGAGAACATATGTCATTTTTTTTTCTGAGTCTGTGTTACTTCACTTAGTATAACAGTTTTTAGT
>NW_008334003.1:600337-600643 GCF_000622305.1 Nannospalax galili
TAGGTTGCTTCCATCTCTTAGCTATTGTGAAAAGAGCAGCAACAAACATGGATGTACAAGTGTCTCTGCAATAGGACAAGTTCTTTGGGTATATGCCAAGGAGTGGTGTAACTGTGTCAAATGGGAGGTTAATGTGTAGTTTTTTAAGAGTTCTCCACACTGCTTTCCATATGGGTTGAACCAGTTTGCAGCACCACCAGCAGTGGATGGGCATTCCCCTTTCCCCACATCCTCTCCAACATTTGGTATCATTTGTTCTTTTGATCTTAGCCAGTCTGACTGGAGTAAGATGAAATCCTTAAAGTG
>NW_008334003.1:601897-602341 GCF_000622305.1 Nannospalax galili
GTGGACAGCCCTGTCTGGGCCCTGATTTTAATGGGTATGTCTCCAGATTTTCTCCATTTAGAATAATGTTGGCTATGTGTTTGTTGCTTTAATTATGTTGAGGTATGTTCCCTGAAGACCAATTTCTTCTAGGACTTTTAACATGAATACATGTTCAGTTTTGTCAAAGGCCTTTTCTGTATCTATTGAGATGACCATGTGGTTCTTGTTTTGAGCCCATTTATATTGATTTATAATGTCTCTTGACTTGTGTATATTGAACCATCCTTGCATCTCTGGAATAAAGCCTACTTGATCATGGCGAATGATCTTTTTGATGTGTTTTTGTATGCAGTTTGCAAGTTGTTTTTTTCCAAATATAAGTCTTTCCTAATTTGTTGATTTTTTTTTGTATATCATACAGAACATCCCACACAATCTTATGCATCTATATACCCACTTTCC
>NW_008334003.1:604783-648146 GCF_000622305.1 Nannospalax galili
TGCTCTAGAGGAGTTTTGGTACTAGGTCAGGATATATTATTTTGGTTTTTCATGTTATTATTTTTTTCTCTGTGACTTTGACATATGGATTTCTTTTGTGGTTTCTGATTCTTGTGTGAGACTCAAGTCTTCAAGTTTAGGTCTGTGTAAACTTTATGTGCCTTTGAAGTTTACTTTTTGGGCATGAAAAGCTGGTTCCTCTAAGCTTCCAGTTCTCTCTTTTGATTTTATTTTGGAGTGGTGGGATTGCTTTTGTCTTCAGGAGTCCCCACAGAGGCCCAAGTCAGATGAGGATCAGATGCTCTCAGGCTTTCTCCTAAGGTCTGGATCCCTCCAGGAAAGATTTTGGCCTCAGGAATTTGGGGGTTTGACTGGCCTGGCAGCTGGACCCAGGAAAGATGCTGGTCTAGGGCAGCTGGTGTCCATGCCACCCAGAGATGCAAAGGAAGATGTGGGTGGGAAGTGGCCCCAAGGGCTCCTGGGGACTGCACTGAAGAGCTGGTTTGGTCTGGATGCAAAGGATCAGGAAGAGGAAAGGTCAGCCCTGGTGTCCAGGAAAGAGCTTGGAAGTTCATGCAGGTCCAGGGAAGTAGAGGGAGGTGAGGGCGGGACCAGGCCCTCACCAGTGCTCCTGGGGACCTGAAAAGGAACTGGGTTGGTCTGGATGCAAAGGATCAGGAAGCAATGGTGGTTCCCCTGGTGTCTGGGGCGCCAAGACAAGTAATGGGACAGGACCCAGGCTAGGAGGAGAGATGGGCAGGGGAGATGGGAGGGTGAATGAGGCTGGGGGAGTCAAGGTTTGGAGGGCGTGATGGACTTATCCCCAAGAAAGACCTGTGGGTCGGAGGGAGGCCTTCAGATGGTGCAGGCCCGTGGAAGCAGAGCAGAGTTTTTAAATTCAGCCTCACTCAGGCTATCAGGACACAGGCAGAATACAGCCAGATTCTTTGCCAGAATGTAACCTGAATGAACTCTAGTTCAATTTCCGATATTTACCTCTGAAACCTCATGAACTGGCTTTCCACAGTCTGAATTTCTCTCGGCCTCCGGGTCTTCCAAACTCTTTTCAAAATAGCCTATTAAGCTGTACTTATAGAATTCAAGGGCTTTTATAATCCAGAGCTTCAAATTATTCTACATCCCTTCTGCAAACCGTTTCTACAGGCCTTAAGAAGCACATGGTCAGATTTATCACAGCAACAGCCCAACTTCTTGGTACAAATTTTCTATATTAGTTACTTTTCTTGTTGTTGTGACAAAATTATTGTGACAAATGCAACTTAAGGAAATAAAGATTGGATATGGCCTTCAGAGGATGTGGATATAATCAGAACAAGAAAGGCAGCATAGCAGCAGGAGGAGGCAGCTGGCAGTCAGGAAGCAGAGAATGAACAGGAAGTGGGACCAGGCTATAAAATCTAAAGGCCTAGGTCACACAACCCACTTTCTTCAGCAAGACTCCACTTCCTAAAGATTCCACAACTCTCCAAAACAGCATCACCAGCAGGGGATCAAAATTTCAAATTCATGAGCCTATGAGGGACATTTCACCTTCAAACCACATGAAAGATTGTTTTCTAAAAAAATGTTAAAAGGGGGCCAGAGAGATGGCTCAGTGGTTAAGAACACTGGTTGTTCTTGCAGAGGACCCAGGTTCGAATCCCAGCACCCACACGACAGCTAACAACCGTCTGTAACTCCAGTTCCAGGGGATCTGACGGCCTCTCTGTCCTCTGCGGGCATTGCATGACACGGGTGCACTTACCTACACGCAGGCAATATACACATACATATAAAACAAAAATAAGAAATAGGGGCTGGAGAAATGGCTCAGTGGTTAAGAACACTGAATGTTCTTGCAGAAGACCTGGGTTTAAATCCCAGTACCCACATGGCAGCTAACAACTGTCCATAACTCCAGTTCCCAGTTCCAGGGGATCCGACAGCTCTCTTCTGTCCTCCTGGGCACTGCACGACACGGGTGCACTCACCTACATGCAGGCAATACATGCATATACACTCATACACGTAAAATAAAAATAATAAATAAAATGTTAAAAAATAAGTAAAATATTTTTAATTATAAAAAATGTTAAAAGAACTCAAAATTCAGCAATAATTTTTAATATTTTATTTATTATTTCATGTATATGAGTGTATTGCCTGCATGTATGTAAGTGTACCCATGTCATACAATGCCTGTGGAGGTCAGAAGAGGATGTTGGATTACCCTGAAACTGGAGTTACAGGTGGTTGTTAGCCACCATGTGGGTGCTGGGAATCAAACCCGGGTCCTCTGTAAGAGCAGTCAGTGCTCTTAACTGTTAAGCCATCTCTCCAGCCCAGCAATAAGTTTTTTAGACAGGATTTCACTATATAGCCCTGAGTGACCTGAAACTCACTACATACACCTGGTTGGCCCTGAAACCACAGAGATCTGCCTGTCTCTACCTCCTGAGTGCTGAGATTAAAGATGGGTACCACCATGAAGGGTTAAATGGGGTGGGGAATGGGAGGCATGGTAGAGGAGGGAGTATAGGGTGAGATAACTAAGACTAAAGGCTTTTTGAAAAAGTCATATGAAAACATTACTGTAGAATCTTAGCATATATGCGTATACAAAAAGAGATTAAATGGAGTTACCCTATAACGGGGGAACATACGCCTACCAAAAACCATAGGCTAGCAAATAAAAAGCCCAATGTCAGAAACAGGCTCCCTCTTTTGGACTTGTTGACTAGAGAGTTCCCATGGACCCTCTGACAATACTGGCTATTGCCCCTGCTCTTGATTACCCATCACAACTTGATGGTAAGGCCCTACTGCTGAGGAAACTATGTGGATTATAAAACAAACATGGAGAAATCAAGCTGGTACTGACCTCAAAGATTCATCTTTACCTGATAGCTTTCACAGTGCATGCTATTGAAAAGAAAAGAAATCATCAGTCATATCCAGCTATGAACCTTGTGAGCTACAGTAATGACTGGCCTGGCAAGATATGCCCACTAGTACAATAGTGACATGAATGTTGTGGGAGTAACCAACCACTTTCTCATTGGATTTAAGGCCCACTTCACAAAATGGAGCCCATACCTGGTGCTGTTACCAGGACCAAGAAGAAGTCACATAGTTGTAGGGGAGAACCTACTACTCTTGTTCTGCCAAATGGATGTTCTGTAAACCAACACCTAATGACTTATTGATATTGCCATAGATTAGTGCAGCTCTCAGCTGTCACCATAGAAACTTCCTGCAGCAGATGGTGATTTACACAGACACCCACACCCAATCAACACGCAGAGGATAAGAGACTTCAGAGTGCTCAGCCCTAAATGGGACACACACCCTCTCCTCTCAAGGCTCACATCACCGTGGAAGAGGGAATGGAAAGACTGTAAGAGCCAGAGATGGTAGATGAATACAAGAAAACTGTGTTTTCTGGACACAACAGGGAAGTCTGACATAAGAACTCACAGTGATTTTGAAAGCATGTATAAGACCTGTGCAAATCCAAGCCAAATAAAAATCTAGCATGGAGGGGGAGGTGGACAAGAAGCTCCAGCCCTGGCTGAGAAGCTATTGGCAATTGATAGCTGCTGGAGATGGAGAGTCAGTTTTCATTGAGGGTGTAATACTGGTTAGGTTACCTACACTCTAGGGGATGGGCCTACACTCAAGAGTATTTGGGAAACACAAATTAGACTGGATAAGCCTGAAAAATAATAGAAGACATAAAGTGAGGGGGGAGAGGCTTGGGAAGTGAGGGTGGATCTGAAAGGAGATGAGGGAGGAGGTCTGAATATTGACCAAAGTACATTGTCTTAAATTCCCAAAGAACCATTAAAAATATTTTTTAAGAAAATTTAGCAGTGGGGCTGGAGAGATGGCTCAGCAGTTAAGAGCACTGACTGCTCTTGCAGAGGACCCACGTTCAATTCCCAGCACCACATGGTGACTACCAACCAATCGTCCTTAACTCCAGTCCCAGGGGAATCCGAAGCCCTCTTCTGACCTCCGTAATGATAAATAAAATATTTTTTAAAAAGAAAATTTAGCACTAATAAACACCCAAATTTAGAAATGGATAATAACCTTAAATACTTTATCAAAGGCATATACAGATGACAAGTAAATTTTGAAGCCCAACATCGTATGTCATGGCCCTAGAGACTACCCTGAAGAATATACAGAAAGCAGCGCCTCCACCACGGCTTCGATGAGAACAACACAGGGACACAAGAAGGTTGCTGACCACCAATGCACGAACTGTGGGCCGTTGATGTAAAACAGACAGAACTGGGGGCAGGGTGGACTTACACTTAGCAGCAAAATACAAGTGTTTCTACCTGCCACCCAGCACACCAGGGACAGGGTTGTAGCTCACAGGTTGAGGAGAAATGTGTCACTCAGGGAAAGTCTTTCAGAGACCTGCAGCAGGGAGGACATAGCTACTGAATATTTGTATTACTGAGAATGTCAGCCCTCTCTCTACCTTCAGAGCCAGCTACAAAAGACAATGGAGGGGGTCATGGAAACCACATTCATCCCAAGTAGGAAGAGTTTTATTTTTATTTCAGTTTTAAAGATACACCTGTGTTATTTCAATTAAGTTGTTTAGTTTTAGTTTTCTTACCTGAGCAGGCTTTTATAATTTTCCTTTCTTTTTCTGCTCTAATATATAATTTTTCTGTTATTTCTTATACCTCTAGCCTGTGTTCTCTGTCATTCATATTTTATTTCCTTGCTTCCTTTCCCTTTCCCCATTCTGACCCACTTTTACTTCTTAATTATTAATACCCTTAGCACTAAAAAGCTGTAAACTACATTTTTCCCCAACATTATCTTAATGTACATGTGTCCTGCTGCATACTAATACTGGGACTGCTGTCTGATCTGTTACTATAATCATCCATTCCCCTCAAAAGGACTACTGAAGAATGTGATCCTAAGTAAAGACAGTCCGACATAAAGACACATGAAATAAAACAAAAAGTGGTAAAGGGCTACATAATGTATTCTAGTTAGCTTTTTGTTGCTCTGATAACACACAAACCCAAACTGACTTGGGACAGAAAGGGTTTATTGCATCTTACACTTCCAAGTGACAGTCCATCTTTGAGGAAAGCCAGGCAGGAACTTGGGGTGGGAACCTGGAGGCAGGAACTGAAGCACAGTCCACAGAGGAACACTGCTTGTTGGCTTGTTTCCCCGGCCTGTGCTTTCTTATACAACCCAGGGCCACTTGTCCATGGGTGGCACCACCCACACCCATCATACCTGCCTCTCAAAAGAATATTTTACCACTCCTTTTAAACACTCATTAATCCTGCAGCTTTGACACTGTGGCCACTGCCACCTTAAAACATTTTCTCTGCATTTTCTCCTACATCACTCACCAACCAAGAGAAAGCCGCACAGACTGGCTGACAGGCCGTTTCCTCTTCCCATGTGTTTCAAGTGGATAGCTGAAGCTATCTAGCATATAGTGTATGATTCCAATTTCATGACATTCTGGAAAAGGGAAACAGTGGGAACAGCAAACCACTCACGGGCTTCTGAACTTACAGGGATGGAGGGACAAATATGCACAGCACAGATGTTTAGGTGAGTGAAGCTGTTCTGCATGACACTGCAATGTTGATGCCTATCATACATTTTCCAGAACTCAGAGTCTACAACACTAAGAGTGAGTGGTGCTGCAAACTGCTTTAGAGGACATGCTGCGTCCGTATAGGTTCATCCATCATGCTGTATGTGCCACTTCAGGGCAGGATTTCAAGTGGGAGGGAGCCTGGGCACTGTGGTGATGGGTGTATAGGAAATCTGGAATTTCAAATTAATTTTGTTATGAAATTAAAACTTCTTTTGAAGTCCAGTGAAGCAACTCTGGGACTGTCCACACTTGAGAAGCAGCTAAAAGAAGACACGTTAAAAAGGGTCTGCCAAGAAATCAGGAAAGCCAACAGCTTGGGAATCAAAGCATAATGGTGTTATTAAAGTCATCAGAGAAAACCTTTCAAGGTGGAGTGAGCACAGTGTCAAAGTCACAAGATAACAGAGCCTTTAAAGGGAGTTTGTATATATTCTTTTGAGAGGCGGGTGTGATGGAACACATACCTTTAATCTTAGCATGGGGCGGGGGATGGAGCTTCAAAAATTATAGCAATTTTGAGACCAAACTGATCTAAATAAACAAGCCCCAGGCCAGCCAGGGATATGTGGTGAGTCTCAGTCTCAGAAAACAACAACGAAATATTTTGGTGGGGCTGGAGGGATGACTCAGTGGTTAACAGTACTGGCTGCTCTTGCAAAGACTCGGGTTCAGTTCCCAGCACCCATACAGTGGCTAACAATTGTCTGTAATTCAACCTCTTTTGGCCTCTGCAGGCAGGCATTGCACACGTGTTTCACTTAAATACTTGCAGCAAACATTATACACATAAAATAAAAAGAAATAAATAGGTTTTTTGTTTGTTTTGTTTTGTTTTGCTTTGCTTTGCTTTGCTTTGCGTTATTATGAGGCAAGGTCTCCCTGTAGCCCCAAGCTTGTTAAGTGACCAGGCTAGCTTTGATCTCACAGAGATCTGCCAGCCTCTGTCTCCCAGGTGCTGACATTAAAGGCATGTGTTGCTATGGCTGGCAATAAATAACACTTAAAAACAAATATTTTGGTGTGTTGGGGAACTAACCCAGTGATACGATATTTGTGTAGCATGTGTGAGTTCCTGAGTTCAACCCTCAGCACTGCAAATTTATTGCTGTTTTTGTTAATATAGTGAGTTTAAAAAGCTAGAATAAAGAGAATTAAAGAGTAAATTTTAGAAGCGTAGTCTGGAAGAAGCACTACTCTTTTTAAAAGTGTAACTAATAAGGATGGTGGCAGGAGACATAAGTTTTCGTAAAGGAACTGTGCCCTTTTGTTTTTTGAAAGCCAAGAAATTCATTGTTAAAAATGATCAGGCATGGTGGCATACACTTTTAATCCCAGCATTTGAGAGACAAAGGCAGGGCAGGGAGATCTCCGTGAGATTGAGGCCAGCCTGGTATACATAGTGAGACCCTGTCTCAAAAAACAAAAACAAAAATAAACAGACAAACAAAACTCCCCAAACATACAACAACAACAACAAAATCAAACAAATAACTTCCCCCAAAAAGCCAAAACAAAACAAAAATATATTGCTATTTTATGTAACATTTATCCAGTCTCTTATTAGAAACCATAATCTGTTAAAAGGAATTAAATAACTGCATTATGTCATATAACTTTTATTACAGAAATATGAGGTTTACTTTATCAATATCTTCAATTTTACAGATGAAAAAACACAATCTTAGACAGGACTGGTTGAGTGCAGCAAGAAACCGAATCAATATTTTCATCAACATCCAAACCATTCTACCTATGTGCTCCATTGTTACAAAATATAAGTCATTCTTTTCATTTTAAAATAATTGTTTAAAGATGTATGAGAGATAGGAGACAGTGCATGAGAAAGTAAGTGGAAGGTACTGATCTTGGATAAGAAAGTTCTAGAAACATAGATTAAAAGATGAAAATGGCTTATAAACTTTTATGGATACGTCTAGAATAAACAATGTCATATACTTATAATGGAGGGTAAATGATAATGTCTATGTAAAGTGCATAAACTTAAAAGCAACATTGCATGTCTAGGACTTTAACCTATTAGTTAAGTAACATATATAGTAATAGTTATAGCTACAATTTTTTTCCATTCCACATTATTTCTAGTAGAGTTAAATGTTCACCAATAAGGTACTTTACTAACAAATCTTAATAAACCAATATATGGAATACTGTTCATGTATATAAAAGAAAGACATGGAAGTTTTCCTAATGGAACAATTGAAGATTATAAAAGTTTATGAATGGTTTTATATTTGTATATTATGTATAATATTTATATTAGAATGTGTGTGTGTGTGTGTAGCACGTCTTAAATATAAAGTATGTTAATGTATGACTTCCAGCCTGACATGGAGAAGCTTGGAGGCCATCACTCCCACATTCATAACAAGAGAAAAATCTGAAACAGGGCCTGGAGAGATGTTTCAGCCTTTAAGAGTACTGGCTGCTCTTGTAGAGAATCCAGGCTCAGTTACCAGCACCCACATGGCAGCTAACAACCATCTGTAACTCCAATTCCAGGGCATCTAAATCTCTCTTCTGGCCTCTGGAGGCACTGCATACACGTGGTGCACTCACATACACACAGGCAAAGCACTTCTGCACATAAAATAAAAAATAAATTTAGCAAAAAAGAAAATGCAGACAAAAAATTATTCTTTAATCCAGCAGAAATTTGAGATCACAGAACAAATTTCTTCCCTCAAAAGTGATGATACAAAGCTGGTGAGAAGTGAGTAGAAAAATAGAAATGTAATTCTAAATTTTCTAATTACCTTTAGATAACTGGTGAATTGTAATTAGTGGAAGGCTGATGGAGTGGGAATTTATAGCTAAGGAAGGGAATCAGCTCAAAATGATTGATGTAGTAATTAATTAATACTTTTAGAAGTATTAATATCAAATCATACGTACATAGATTAGTATAAGTACACATAGATTTCCTCACACTAATAGCTAAGAGGGCCTACAAAGAGTATTCCTGTAGCAACAACCATATCTAGCATCTAGTTCTTACCTTGTCATACTGTTCTACAATTAGAGGAACAACGGCTTCTTGGGAAAAAGTTGATGGTTCTACGGCTGGATCAGGAAATACATAAGATGCTGAAACATCTTGTGGTGGCAGAAAATGCTAACAGCAGCAGCAGGTTCCCACAGACATGCAGCTATGTTAGAAATGTGCATTAAAAATCCAGTTAAAGCAGCTCCTGGTGGTCAAATCTGAAATAATTTGAGCAAGACAATAAACTAACATTGAAATATATCTCAACGTATGCTTCCAGGTTTCCTTTGCTGCTGCGTTGCTGAAAAGCCCTTCCCTACACAGGTGTCGACTTGTGAAATCCGTGACCCTGGAGTCCACGCACAGCTTGAAGGCAGCCCCACTGAAGAGGTTCTCTGCTACAGAAATTGCCGCTTGTTTAACTTTGGAGAGGGTCCTCATGTTAGAAGTCCTGTGGGCTTCTTGAGTCGTAGTTGTCTTCTCCCTCCAAAGAGGGAGTGCTTCAATTTAGAGGAAACAGCTACACAACAAGTGTGCTCACACAAGCATGAGGCCCAATTTTTAAATTTTCAGGAATGTGTTTAAGCCAGTTGTTAAACACAAATATTATTAAAATTTAAGTCACACAAAGTCACTTAAATAAATCATTAGAAATAAAGCATGGTATTTTTCAGTTATTTTGCTATTTTCTATCTTTTGATTGTTTCTATTTCATTTATATGGTGGAAATACTATACAATGATGTGCTACTTTACAACTCTTTGATGATGTTACCAAATTGATATGCTGAAACAAGCCATGGCTGCAATATTTATACCATGGATGTTTTAAAGAGTTCAAATCAGGGTCTAGAGAGGTGGCTTAACAGTTAAAAGCAGTTCCTGCTCTTGCAAAGGACCTGAGCTCAGTTCTCAGCACCCACTTCAGGCAGCTTACAACTGTTTGTAGCTCCAGCTCCAATGATCCCTCTTCTGTTCACCATTGGTTCCCCACATGTATGCATGTGTACACATGCATACATACACAGAGAGAGAGAGAGAGACAGACAGACAGACAGACATCTAATGCTACTATATTACTTGTATTTGGTAAAATATCAGCCAGCATTGATGTCAGTACTCTCATTTCTCATTTGTAACCTAGGTTGGCTAAAGATATGTTTGACAAGATCAGTAAGAGTATTTTGTGAGAATCTCTTTGTCATAGAGAATTTATAATAAGGAATATATTTTATTACTTGTATGTTTTATGCTATATATCTTTTATGACAAAAATCTATAATAAACATGTATATATTCATTTTCCCCAGATCTGGTTGTTATACAGTTATTACCACACTACTATTTACATATACTCTTTACTAAGAATGTGGGAATTATCTGCAACATAAGATTTAAAGATGAAGTTCTACTCAGTAAATATAATCTTAAAGCGATTAAGCCACAAGTATGACTGATTCTTTCCTCTAGACATGTTACGTTCTAGTATCACAAATTCTATTTAAATCTGAATTTTCCACAGGCTATGGCTTCCTATAAACCCATATTATTACTAGAGTTTGATCGTCCAATCAGGTTTGAAGATATTGAAAACAAGAAGAGATAAATCAGTCTGTTGTTGACTAAATTATGTTCTCTCCAAAATTCATGTTAAAGCTAGATCCCCTGTGTAACTATATTTGGGGATAAGGCATTCAAGGCAGCAACTAAGGTTAAATGAGATGAAGTTAAATTAAGGGTTGGGGGCCTACTCTAATAAGATTATCCTTATAAGGACAAGAAATAACATCAAGTGTGTTAGAGAAAAGGCCATGTGGGAGCAGGGAGAGAAGGTGACCATCTCTGCAAGCCAAAGAGAGGCCACAAGAGGGTAAAGCCTGACACAGCCTTGACCTTCCAACCTCCAGAATGCTGAGAGAAAAAAATATTCAAACACTCAGCTCCCTCTGTAGTACTGTGCTCTGGCAACACTAGGAAACTGATAAGAAGTTTTTGTTTGAAAGAAACAGAAATCAGCTCTAGATATCACAACTGAAAAAAGTAAGGATTCTGATAAAGGTAAATGGAACACAGGGAGCGCGGGCCAGGCTCCTTCCAGTGCCTCTCTGCTGTGTTCTGTTTGATTCTGCACATTCTTACTCTATAAACAAGCTATTTAATATGGGAGCCACAGGGCACTTGGACTATATTAATTTAAATGAATTAAAATACAAACTCAAATCTCTTAATCATCTAAAAACCTTTCCGCTTGGGACTGGAGAGATGGCTCAGAGGTTAAGAGCGCTGGTTACTCTTCAGGGGACGAGGCTTCTGGCCTCTGCGGGTATTGTATGACACCGGTGCACTACATAAATGCAGGCAAAACACTGAAACACATAAAATCTATTTTTTAATTTATAGGTTCATATATTATAGTTATGTATTTAAAAGAGCGAGAGAAAAACAAGCTTTCCCAAAGAGGAACTCCTGAGGAACCCAAGTGAACCAGGACGTTTACTGTTCCCCCCAGCCTCAAAAACTATTTTATAAAATCTTGCAGCGTGATCATTAGGAACCTCCCAAACCCCCTTGAGTTCCCCCCTCCCCAGCCCTCCTCTGTGTTCCTGCAAGCCTGGACTGCCCCTGCTTCCGCCCAGTGCCCGGCCCCATCCAGTCTCATCTCTGGCAGGATTTTCTGCTGGGTGCCCCCTGCGATATAAGGCGGGGGGCGGGGGGGGGGTCACGTGGACTGTGGGCAGTGGAGGTTATGGAAGGAGTTGGGGAAGAGGGTGGGATCCAGAGCGCCTGGTGGTTGGGTAGGGATGAGGCCCAGAGAGGGCTGAAGTTTGCTGGGGGCGAGCAGGCCACCCCATCATGGGACCATTGCTGCCCTGCAGGCCCTCGGAAGTGCGAAGCTTCAAGAACATGGCCGTGGCGTCAGGGAAGTTCAGTGGTGTGGCAGGGGTGTGGCAGGGAGTACACATCATCTAGGGGGTGGGGGACTGTTGGGAATGTTGCTTTCTTGGGGGAAAAAAAAAAACATATTCAGGGCGGTCTGCCAGTGCTCCTTCTGAAGCAGCCCGGGGCCAGCACCAACTAGTTGGTCATCACTTGGTGCTGCAGCTCATCTATGTTCAGCAACATAGCCCGGTCATCGCAGATCCTCGGATCCCGGGCTCAGCGGCCCCACGGCCCCACCCTGGGTTCGCCTGGCCGTTGCTGAACTGGCACTGCGAATATTGTATAAAAATAAATTTTAAAAAACACCATTTTGCTGCATGACTTTTCCTGGAGAGACTTAAACATATGTTCAACCAAATTAGAGAAGACACCAATACCCCCCCACCAAAAAAAAAAAAAAAAAGATTTGGTCCAAGTCAAGCTTGGGGAAACAATGAGTTTATTGGAGTTACTTAAGGGAGTGGGGGCAATTCAAAGGCTACTGCACCACTGGGCAGCTTATACACAGCTACTCCACAGAAAAGCCTGGCCATCCCAGTGATTATTTAGCAATTACCCTCAAGGAAGGGTCATAAGGGCCTTGTGAGCCTCTGCCCTCTCCATGAGGGAAATGTTAATAGGTCTGATCTCCTGAGTTATACTTTCAAATTTCTACAGAGAAGCTTGGCTTAAGAGGCATTCTGCCAAGTGTCCACAGAATAAGAGCCAGATTGTGTGGATGTATCTACCAGAAATCCTGTAACAGTTACCATATTGAATGGTTAAGGATGCAAGTGTCAAGGAGAAGATGGGCTGACCTAGGAATGAAAGGGAGAATGGGAACTGGACAAACAGCCCTGTGAGTTCCTGACTTGCAGTAAGAACCGTCAGGTAAGTGGTTATGAATTGACCTCGAGTTTAAGAAAAATAACTAAGAGTGAGAAATTGGGTCTCACTACACATAAGTACAAACCAATGTGTTGAAATAATGTCCAAATGTTCTACTGTGACAATGAAGTTTGATTATAGGTTCACTTTAGAACCAGAAAAATAATTTCTTTCAACTATTAAAAAATCAACAGAGGGATGATGCTAAGAATATCTGTGTAGCAAGATTTTTGTGTTCAGCATGAGCTATAAGTCAGGACTTTTACTTAAGAGGCGATTAGGATGATAATGGAAACTTTTAACTGGAAACACAGAACATGCTGTTTAAGATCAGGGCAATTGTTTTCCAAGCAGAAAGCTTGGATAGTTATGCAGACCAATGGGCAGAGTAAAAGCAGAATCTAACAAAAGGCAAGACTGTTGTCTAGTGTACTCTATGCCAAGAAGGCAGAGGCTAAACCTAGATTTATTCTATCTTCACAAGGGTTCTTGAATTCTGTAATAACTACTTAGCTTGGGATTTTATTTACAGAAAGTGTGAGTTAGGGAACTTTCAGCATGCCTTTTACAAGAAAAAAAAAAAACAAAAACAAACACGCTGGGCATGGCAGTGCACACCTTTAGTCTCAGCACTTGAGGCAGAGGTAGGTGGATCTCTGTGAGTTCAAGGCCAGCATAGTCAATATAGTGAGTTCCAGGCCAGCTGGGCCTACAGGAAGACTCTTTTAAAATGTGCTGGAAGGCCAAAAAGCTAATAAGGCATGAATGACCAGGGCACAAAACTAAAGAAGAGATAGAGGGAGGAGCCCAGAGGAGCAAGCAACTGCAAAAGCTGATTTGGTCTGGTCTTGAGGACATTTGCTAATCACAGAAAAAAAACAAAACAAAAAAACCCACAAATTTTTCTTATTTTTGGAGGGGGAGGGTGTGACTTCTTTCTTTTTTTCTTTTTTCTTTCTCTTTTTTTTCTTTTCTTTGAGACAAGTCTCTCTGTGTTCTAAGCCACCCTGTAACTCATGGTGATAGTAGCTCAGTAGCTCAGGCTAGGTTTGAATTTGTGGCAAGTCTCCTGCTTCAGTCTGCCAATTAATTTTTATCTTGAAAAGGAAAAAAGCAGAAATTAAGATGAGACCTACCGCAGAAGAGTGACTTGCTGTTTCTCCAGTTCAGGACGGCTGAACTGCACTTCAGGGTAAGAAGGAACTAGAAACAAATTGGCCTGTCCTGTCCAGATACTTACGGTCCAGATCCACTTTCCCTGAGTGATTCATGGAAGCCATCTGTGAAGGCAGCTTGAGTTGGTCCTGGGTTAGAAGGGCACTGCTGCCTGGAAAAACAAAGGTCAATTCTACCTGGAAATAAGCAACCTCATAGCAGTCCTCTAATTATTTTTACACATAATTTTTCAATTATAATGTCTTTATAACATTTATAAGGAAGCATGGGCACAGGTTAAAAAAGATACCACATGATGCCATGTATGGTAATTCACAGAAACAGACTCAGATTTCTGATACTAAACACTTATGCAGAGGCGGACAAAGTGGTGCACTCTTGTACTCTCAGCTGTGGTGGTTTGAATGGGGACTGTCCCCCACAAGCTCCATGTTGTGAATAGTTGGTCCCTCATTGATGATACTCTTTTGGGAGGGTAAAAAACCTTTAGGTGGTGGAGACTTGTTGGAGAAAGTACTCCACCCAGGGTGGATTTTGAAAGTTTATAGTTTCACCCCACTTCCAGTTCTCTCCCTGCTTCTGTGTTTGCATAGAGATGTGATCTCTCAGCTTCCCGCTCTGGCTGCCCACTGTCATGTCTTCATCGCCATTATAGACTCTCCTCTGGAAATGTGAGCCAAAATAAACTCTTTCATAAGTGTAGGAATGACTTTTTTAGTTTTAAATTCAAATTTACTGTTTCCAAATAAAAATTCAAAATAAAATTTTATAGAATACTCACATTGAAAAGCACCTTAAACTATGATCACATGCTACATTTACTTAGAATTAGTTGATCCAGTGGAAACAAATCTATTATAAATATGAGTTCCTTTCTTTGAGCAAAAAGGAAGCTTATGTGAAATTTTGGACAAACTAGGGCATGCAACAATGACTCAGCACCTCCAGGAGTCAAGAAGCTTGGAGTCTGGCCTCCCTGGTGGGGTCAGCTTCACTGCAGCATCCCCAGGTGCACAGGAGGGACTGTGACTGGATGCTTCTTAAGTCCTGTGTGCCATGGTCATTTACTTTCCGGTGATAGTACAAGTATCACTAATGTTTTCCCTGAATTGTAACCTTCAATGGAAAATAAATTACCATGCTTACAAATTTTACTGTAGGGAGCTCTAGGATCTTATTGAGCTCATCACTACTCGTGAGACTCTGATCTGGTTCAGTTTCCCACATGGTGATTTGTACCTCGGGGACATTGTCCATACAGACCAGCACTTACAAGGTAGAACCAGCCTTAGTGACTTTTCTAAAACGGACATAATCTAGACTATATGACTTTTAGTTAACCCCAGTAAAACCATGTGCTCTTATGTTTTGTGACCCAGGCACCTAATCTCCTTTCCTGAGAATCTCAATTTGGTATTCCAAATGAATGTGGGTATGTTTGAAAATTAACATATCAAAACACTGAAAGATTGTACACCCATCTTCATTGCACACAATGAAGATTGGGAAGGAGATATAACTTTGAATAAATAAGATATTTTAGAACCAGGGATAAAAAGACAGGATGCTCTGTTAAGACAAGGGTGGAGCCAAACTTGTACTTCCCCAATTGAAGCAGGAGAAACCATTTTGAATAAAATCATGGGTGGGGCCTGACTCAAGGACACAGTTCCAGAGAAAAAGATTCCAAGGGTAGTTCCAACAGCACCATTCCAGGAAACATCTGGGGGAATGGGCATCCTCTGAGTTCAGGCCTACTCTTACTAAATTTAAGGGACCTGGAGAGGTGACTCAGCAGTTTAGAACACTTGTTGCTCTTTCAGAGGACCTGGGATCATTTCCTAGTACCCACATGGTGGCTAACAACCATCCATAACTCTAGTTCCAGGGGATCTGATGCCTTCTTCTGACCTCTGTGGGCATTGCATGAAACAGGTACACTTCCATGCATGAAGGAATTACATGTGTACACATAAAATAAAATCACCAATAAAATATTTTTTGAAAAACCTAAATTCAAGAGTCAGACTCAGGTTCCGGTAATTACAATGTTGGTGTAGTAATGCCACATTATGGTGAGGAAGAGTCTCTCTATTCTGAATTCACATATCAGTGGCCAGGAAAGTCCTAAGGACAAGGGGAAATATAGAATGGCTCAGTTTCACATGTAATTGTGTGACAACAAGTACAAGGTTTTCCTTCATAGGTCACATCAGAGTCCTCATGGATAGGCACCCAGAAAAGTCCTGAGGAAAAAGGGAAGCTTTGGATTTTCACAGTGATACACAGGTCAGTGACATGACTAGAAACACAAGGCTTTCTTAAGCAGCTTGAACCAGCCCACTTCAATTGTTGCTTATTCACTTTCTGCTTTTCTCCTTTTTCATTTTTAAAATATTTTATCATTTTTATTTTATGTGTATGAGTGTGTTGCCTGCATGTATGTGAGCGCACCATGTTGTGCAGTGCCAAGGAAGTCAGAAGAGGGCGTCGGATTCCCCTGGAACTGGAGTTAAGGAGGGTTTGTAGCCGCCATGTGGGTGCTGGGAATTGAACCCGGGTCCTCTGCAAGAGCAGTTAGTGCCCTTAACCGCTGAGCCGTCTCTCCAGCCCCACTTTTCTCTTCTTTCCCAGGCCCGAACTGCCAGGCACTGTGCTCAAACTTTCATTTTTTTCATCTTTGGCTTTCACTATGGGGATCTTTTATCTCCTGAATCTTGTACATATGCATGAAAATTAATGAATTTAGGAAATGAATTTCCTTTAGGAAATGAGACTAAAATGCCATCAAAGCAAATATTTGAGCCTTTAAATGTTATTCAGAAATATTTTTCCTGGTATCCCAATCATGGGGTACTTAATTGGATTATTGGGGGAAAAAATTGATGACCGATTCTTAATCTGCTTAGGAACAGTTCAATTGAAGCACTTAACTCTTTGGAACCAAATTAACTTAGATATGCAGACTTATCTAGAGGGGAAAAGGTGTAGTTTCAAAATAATTACATCTTACAATCATTAGAAATTGATTGACTTCTGAAATACAAGTAAAGCTAGTATTTGCTCCAGAAGATTTATGAATAGTGGGACCTGCACAGACACTATCAATATAATCAGGCAAAAATTAAGTGAAATAAAAATTCATTAAGGTCATAGTTTATTAGGAGCCACATTGGTGAGCATGACTATTCCAAATAGTCTCCACCTTCCTTAAGGTCACTCATGAAGAAGGCTGTGATACAGGAAAAGTCAGGTCTCAGTGAGAGTAAGCAGCTGCATCTGGCAAGGCTTCTCTCCTAATTGTCATGCATGAGGAGAGAGATATAAAGCTCCAGAGAGCAAGACAAGGGAAATTTAGACAGGGATAACAAGATACCCCACCCTCCATCAGTCTGACCTAGATCTCTGATTTTCTGCATTCAAGCCTGGACTGAAGTTCAACTAGAGAAAAAAATGGCCTCTAATGGAAAATATCATTACAGGAGACAGGGTACTTTAGTTTGTCTCCATTTACAGATTGCGGTATAAGCCTTCAAACATCTCATCACAATACAGCCAGGGAGAAAGTCAAGTTAGGCGATAGTAAAGGCACATACTTCTGTTGCCTTGATTCTTTTTACAGTGCTCACTGTTATGTACTCATGAACTTAGAGATCAAAGATGAGCCTTCAAATTCAAGTGTTCTGCCTTTTGTCACTTCCTGTTCCCAATGCATGACCTAATAGATTCAGTTCTAAAAGAAGAAAATGCCTTTTCTGAATGTTAGTACATTTTCTTGTGCTATTTTGAACTCTGTGGAGAAGTTGACTCTGGAGATGGGATTTGGCCCTTCTACCTCAGACCCAAGCCTTTAAAATCTCAAAAAGACTTCTGAATGCAAACCAAACCAAACTAAACCAACAAAGAAAACTTGTGCATGCATTCTATGATGTATTTACAAGAATATCTTTTAGCAATTGTCTGTATTAGTATCAAAAACTGAAAGTAAACTGAAATATAAGTAAACATCAACAATAGAGAAGATCAATAAATTTTGGTATAGTTATACAATTGACTATCAACCAAGAGTAAAAATAAAATGATCCATTTAAGAAAATACAGTGTTGAGGCTGGAGATATGATTTAGGGGTTAAGAGCACTGGCTGTTCTTGCAGAGGAACCAGGTTCTGTTCTCAGCACTCATATGGCAACTAAAAATCATCTATAACTACAGTTCCAGGGGATCCGACACACTCTTCTGATCTCCACGGGCATTACATGACATGGGTGCACTTACACACATACATGCCAGCAATATACTCATACACGTAAAATAAAAAAAAAATAAAAAAGTGTTAACCAAAAGAGGCAACGAAGATATAAAATGTATGAAAATGCTTTAGATGTGCCTCAGCAATTAGGCAAAAAGTGATAGTTCGCTACTAGATTGCTTGTCCAGCATGGGCAAAGTGCTAGGTGCCATCTACAGAACCACAAAGTAAATAATAATGATGATGCTAATAACTGCATTCATATTCAGTGCTGCATCTGTGACTGTAGCATGAGCACTGTTTTCCTCCAAAACTACAGCTACACCATCTATATGTTAGTTATTTAGCATATTGTAGCACACAAATGTATTTAGATTGTTTTGGACCATGACTTGTTGCCTGCATAGAGTTCAGAAACTTAGGACAAGTCTCCCGTACCAGACTATATGTGCCTTAGCATGGGAGACACATTTCATTCTTCTCCATTCCTATTATGTGGATCTGATTTGATGGAGCTGATTCTGTGGCTATTTATGTGGCAGGGGAATTTTATTACAATGACTTCATTTATAAAACCCACATCTCAACTTCACAAATGCTGTGGATGACTCCGGTTTCTTGAATAAAATTCTTAGAAAAGGGCATTTTTTTTTCTTGTGGGAGATGCCTTGGAGATTAAGCAAAAGTGTGGATGAACAGAAGGATATTACAACCAGCAGCCAAGATACCATCAGCATGAAAGTTGACCTTCTCTTTCTCAGTACCACATGGTGCTTTACATCTGACTGTTAATAATAAATGCTGTTTGCTCAAAAAACTGGCATTTCTATCTGGGCAGGGTAGCACAGACATGAAATCCTAGATCTGGGAAGGTTATGGAGTGATTTTGAGTTCAAAGTCAACCTTGGCTATATGGAGAAACTCTCGGAAGAAGTGAAACCTAATCCAGGAAAAACTAGTATTCTCTACTGACCTGTGGATATGACTCAGTGTGGAGCCACAGGGCTCCCATTTCTTGTACAGGTTCCTAAATTCCAACACAAGCAATTCTTTCTTCAGGCAGCCTTTTCAGAGTGGCTTCTTTCCTTCAGCACAATCCATTTAAGGTTCTTCCCGGTCTTTTATGATCTTGTAGTTCATTTCTTTTTACCATCAAAGACTATTCTATTGAATGGACATATCAGTTTATCCATTAAATCTTCATTGCTTTCTATGTACGGCAATTATCAACACATTTATCAACAATAAATGTGTGTTTCTGTGAGGGTGCAAGTCTTCAACTCACTTGGGGGTGTGTGTGTAAAGCTGTAATTACTAAGCTGCCAAGCTGTCTTCCAAATTAGCTATGCCATTCTGCATTCCCATCAGCAGTGAATGAGACTTCTGCTGCTCTTATATTCTTTAAGATTTGACATTGCTGAGTTTTGGATTTTTGCTATTCTAATATGTATACAGCAATAACTTACTGGGTTTTTTTTTGGTCTTTTTGAGACAGGGTCTCCCTGTAGCCCCAGCTGTCCTGGAACTCACTATGTAGACCAGGCTGGCCTTGAACTCACAGAGATCCGCCTGCCTCTGCCTCCCAAGTGCTGGGATTAAAGGCATGCGCCACCATGCCCAGCAACTTACTGTTATTTTTAACTTAAAAATTGACCAATGAGATGTGATGTCCTCATACACTCAAGAGGGAAATGATACAATAGCAAGTTACTGGGGATTATTCTTAAAATAATAACTAGCATAGAACCCTTCTTTCCATCTATGTTAGCTTCCTATTGCTGTTGTAATAAATTGCTCCAATACCCACAATGGTTCTCTGACTCTCTTTGTTCTGTCTTCTTCTCCTACTTCTAAAGATCCTTGTGATGGGACTGGAGAAATGGCTCAGCAGTTAAGGGCACTGACTGCTCTTGCAGAGGACCTGGGTTCAATTCCCAGCACCCACATGACAGCTATGAACTGTCCTCAACTCCAGTTCCAGGGGAATCCGAAGCCCTCTTCTGACCTGCACAACACAGGTGCACTCACATACATAGAGGCAATATACTCATACACATAAAATAAAAATAATAAATAAAATTTTTTAAAAAGATCCTTGTAATGACATTGGGTGCGCCTGGATAAGCCAGAACAGTCTTCTAATACTGCAGATTTCAATGATATCCCTAACTCAATCCCTAGGTGAAGAGGTTTCTGCAAATGTAATAGCTATTGATTTTGAAATAGGAAGGTTATTCTAGATGGTCTATGTAAGCTTTGAATGTGATTAGAAATGTCCTTTTAACTTTTGGGGTGAGAGCATGTATTTATTTTTCTTTTTCTAACTTAAAAAAAACTTTGAGAATTTCATACATGCATATAAGGTGTTTTGATCAAATCCATGCCCACTTTCTCCCCTCCAACTCCTCCCATATCTCCCCATCACTTTTTTCTGACAACTTCATGTCCTTCCTTCCTTCCTTCCTTCCTTTCCTTTCTTTCTTCTTTCTTTCTTTCTTTCTTTCTTTCTTTTTTCTTCCTTCCTTCCT
The DNA here is from genome assembly GCF_000622305.1 of Nannospalax galili. Lineage (NCBI taxonomy): Eukaryota > Metazoa > Chordata > Mammalia > Rodentia > Spalacidae > Nannospalax > Nannospalax galili. The sequence goes on from NW_008334003.1 coordinate 625,204, forward strand.
TCTCTCTCTCTTCCTCCCTCCCTCCCTCCCTCCCTTCCTTCTTTCTTTTTTAAATGGGGCTTTTTACTACTCTAACATTACTCCTCTGAAGAGGTAACCCTAAACTCTTTTAGGGGTTAGATAAGAGCTCTCAAATACTTTTGTCATTTTTGGTCTTTGGAACAGAGTATGTTGCTAAGAGGCCCAAGGACATTTTGACTTTTAGCCAAGAAACTGGCTACTTTTCTTTGGAGTCTTTTTTAACCCTAACTGCCTAGCCAATTCCTACCTCCTCTGAAGAGTTACCCAAATTGCTGATAGGGAATCGGGACACAGACCACTCTGACTTCTTCCATGCTGAACAAGGATGCAGGGTGAGACAGTTGGTGTACCCCTTCAGTGGGTCTACCTAAAAGACTCCCAAATTGCATAATTCTTATCTGTAAGGAGAAAAGAAAGTCCTTGACTGGTGAATAGGGGATGTGAAGGAAAAGTAAAGGCAAGAGTAGTTAGCATTACAAGTTCTAGACAGAGAACCAGAAAAAAGTCAGAACAGGGCAAATTTCAAACGTTCATATCAGAGTCCATTGGAATTTCTTGATGAGAGCTTCCAAAAGCATCCCTCTATTGGGTTCCTCCTCATTTTTCTTTTGTCTGTTGGATTCAGGATTTGCTTTCAGGTATTTTGATAGCTGTTGGAGTGGTTAGAATCAGTGTCAGTTCCCTTTCCAAGGCTCCTAGATAGGGGGAGAAAACAAATGTATTCGACATTTTAGAATAGCTGGTTGTCTCCCCTAGCTACAGGTGGGCACTACAGTATTGGAGACCAAGATTTGAAGTCTTACATCTAAGCAGTACTTTCTGATTAGGAACAAAATCACCAATGAGAAACAATTGTCTAAATAATTTTTTATATGGACTTAAGCCTAATGTCTGGAAAGTGTAATCCCTTGAGCTCTTAAAGAAATATACTAATGACTTTACTCTTTGGTTATACTTTCCTTTTGGCTGTTGAATACCATACAGTTGGCCCAAATAAATCAAGTTATTTTTACACTTAAGGTCATTTGAGGATCTCTTCCTCAGGGATCACATGGGCTTGGGAGGAGCCCCTGGCACCTTTCTTTTACCAGTTCCATCTATGTGAAGATAAGTCAAAGATCCTGCTTGACCACGGCTGGCTTCACTTGGAAGCATGAATAAGATGTTTCCTCTGAGTTGACCCTCCCCTTTGTAGACTGGACACTGGTTCAAGTCTACCTCATGAGATCTCCATGACCTCTCTCAACAAGAGGACAGGTGACTCACCACAGTTACAGGACATTTTGAGAGATGTTCCATAGTCCCCTGGAACTTAGTCAACCTTGGAGGGCAAGGCACAAAAACTGTCCTTTAAGTCCCTCCGACCAGATTAGTATAGGCCTCAAAGTATGGCTGTTAGACATCCAAAAAAGTTAGTTCCACCAGTCTGGTACTTTTAATTACCATGTGCTACGTAGATAAAGCTTGGGTAAAAAACCAATATTCTTATATAAACCTTGACTAGGTATATATTTTGTTTCTTAAACTAGTTGACTAAACTATGACCTTAAAAATTTTAATATTATATGTATACTATTTTTGTCTCATCCCTTATATATCATAACAAACCTACACAGACCTTCATCACTTGCTTAGGCTTTCTCATTTTTTCTATTTTGGAAAATATCTCCATTCCTATATCCTTTCAACATCTTCTACATTCTCATTTTCTTTTTTTTAATAATTATGAGACATAATAGCATTAACAAATTTTCCATCTGTTGTGAGACTTCTTTTCCTGGGGATACTAAAGAATGCTTATTCCCTTTTAAGGTTCTACTGTCAAGCCAATGTTTGATTAAAGTTTTCCTGGGGGAACCAATGAATTTACTGAGCCTACTTACTGAGATAACTGAGGGGTTGCTGAGGTGTATGTATGACCTGAGGGTATGCACACTGGAAAGCCTTTACCCAGCATGGGTCATGCCTTCTCTTCCTAGCCTTCCCCAGATTGTATATTTTAGCCCTCCCCAAATCCAGGAGACTATGTAGTTTGGCCTGGCTGGATACTCCGGTGAGGGTCCAATGACCCTGCTTGGCCCTCCTTTAGTGAATGAGCACAACTGTCAACAAGCCCAATTGTGACAATGTTTAACGATCAGGCACTGCTGAAGTTGTGATGATGGTAGTTATTTCATGCAGTAGAGATTGCTGTACAGCATCATCTTATTAAAAGGACCCGGAATTTAAAAGGATTTAGTGCTAGGATCCACATATGGGGAGAATATATGTCTTTTGTTTATCTGAGTCTGCGTTACTTCACTTAGTATAATAGTTTCTAGATCCATCTGTTTAACTGCAAATTTCATTATTTCATCTTTCTTCACTGCTGAATAGAACTCCACTGTGTAAATACACCACATTTTTCTTAACCACTTGTCAATCGAGGGACACTTAGGTTGTTTCCATCTCTTAGGTATTGTGAACAGAGCAGCAACAAACAGAGTCTCTACAATAGGATGAGTCCTTTGGGTATATGCCAATGAGTGGTCTAACTGGGTCATATGGTAGGTTCGTTTTTAGTTTTTTTTTTTTAAGAGTTCTCCACACTGTTTTCCATAGGGGTTGCACAAGTTTGCAATCCCACCAGCAGTGAATGAGCGTTCCCCTTTCTCCACATCTTCACAAGCATTTGGTATCATTTGTTCTCTTGATCCTAGCCAGTCTGATTGGGGTAAGGTAAGGGCATGTATTTGTAAGAGAGAAGAAGAAGATTCCAAAGTAGAGAGATGAAAGAGATAGGATGACAACTGCACCCTTGTCAAAGTTAAAAAAGAGGGAGAATTTTTCTGATTTGCAAAAAAATCTTCAAGACATATTGATGTTTTAGCCCATTACAGAAGAATATATACTACATAATGCTATTTATGAGGAGATAACATGCACCAAACAAAGTCATACAACATAAAGGACTCATCCATCTTACTGATGTCTCTAGGGACTTCTGGGGAGTATCTGTGAAGAGAAATATATTATTCTGCATTGTTTGAATGCAAATGCGTTCATGTCTAAAATATAAGATACTTCTGAAGGGCCAGAGTTTTCTCTCACTCACCAGTGTGTACTCAGCACAGTTCCTGACAGGAAATGCTTACTATTTAGTGAATGAAGTCCAGGCAGATGGGGCTTGCTGTGAATGTTGAATGCTGGGCTGACACATGTTGCAAGCATTCTAACTTCTTTCACTCAAAGTCTGGGACAAAAGTGGCTGTGTGTAAGTGTCTCTGGAATGAATTACCTCTGTGTATCTGACCTAAAAGTTCACCCTGCAAAGTAACATTGTACCCATCTCACAAATGAGGACTCTAAGGCTTAGATGACCCACTGAGGGGTGTTTGTTTTTCCTTTTCCTGTTAATGCAGTTTTACAGTTATGCAAATCTTACCAGAATGAAGTCAGCTCTAGAAAAACTTCCCCCAGCATTGTTTCACTTATGTTATTTTAAAATTTGTATTGGATAATTCATACAACTGGTTTGAAAATAGATAACAAGGGGCTGGAGACATGGCTCAGTGGTTAAGAGCACTGGCTACTCTTGTAGAGGACCTGGGTTCGATTCCCAGGCCCACATGGAGGCTAACAACCATCTGTAACTCCAGTTTCAGGGGACCCGACACCTTCTTCTGATCTCTGGGGGCATTACACGACACGGGTGCACTTACACACACGCAGATAATACACTCATACACATAAAAAATAAAATAAATTTTAAAAAAGATAACAAAGCAGTTAGATGGCAGGAATGTGTTCTGGTGTTCTGCAGTACAGAGGGCTGATTAAACTTCACAGTATCTACATATCTATGCCTTTATGTAGAAAAATCTAGAAGAGCTCCAAGACTCAAAGCAGAAAGAAATGACAGAAGGAAATACCAACTATCATGATTTGATCTATACTCTGTACATGTATGTTGAAATAGCACACATTAATATGCACAATTAATGTGTTAATTTTAAAATTTATTTTATTTTTATTTTGTGTGTGTGTGTGTTTGTCTACAAGAGTGTAGGCCATGTGGGTGCAGTGACCAGCAGAGAGTGTCAGATGCCCTGGAGTTGGAATTAAAGGGGGTTATGAGTCTCTAAACACGGGTGTGTGTGCTGGGAATCAACCTTGAATCCTTTAAAAGAACAGCAAGTGCTTTAACTGATGAGTCATCTCTCCAGCCCCAATATGTTAATTTGTAAAGTATAAAAAAACTAACTGGCAGCAAATTTTATTGAGTACAAAGTAAATCCTCTTCCATAGATTTTCATGATATGACAGTTAACTTCTTATGCCTTTCCAGAAATATTTTATGAATATTCATTATATATACAATTACTTCTAATTTTACAGTTTTACATGTACTGTCTGATACCTGTATTTTTCTGTTCAGCAACACATCTTGGAAATTATTGTACACTCACTAAATCTGCCTAATTCGTCTAAACAACTATGAAATAGTATTAGGGAAACCTCATAACACTTCATTTATGGCCCTAAAGTTTTGTATCATTACAAAGCTATAGTGGTTATAGTTATAATTAGGCTGTTTTGCACATGTCTGTAGAATAAATTTCCAGAAGTTGAATTGCTGAGTCAAAGAAATTTCCCTTTAAAACATTCCCTTTTCATAGAGAAGACTGGTATGGCACATGCCTGCAGTCTAGCACCAAGGAGGAGCAAAAAATGTGAGGTCAGCCTGGGCTACTGAGCAAGGCCTGGATCAGAAAACAAAAGGGAATAGGCAGGTAATTTGTCCATGACTGAATTTTTGTCCATAAATGCTATGTAAATATACTCTCTTCAGAAATTTTATCCACATCTCCAACAAGGAGAACACTTTCTTGTACACAAGGAAAAAGGGAAGGAAGAAAGGAGAGAGAGAGAGAGAGAGAGAGAGAGAGAGAGAGAGAGAGAGAGAGAGAATTAATTTTGCTAGGGAATACAAAAGAACTTTTTAACAGCCTTGCCCAGGAGTTATTGTATCCACCCCTCATTTCCTGGTACAGTACTACTTCCCAACTGAAACTGAAATCTTTTTTCCGTTTAACTTGCCCACTTGAGTTACTTTTCCTCACCTTAGTGAAAAAACACGCTCTGATTCTCTTTACATGTGTCATCAATCCCTTATTTCTGTAACTTTATGAAACTTATTTCTCAGTTCCCCATCTTTTGATAACAATATCTGTCCTCACTACTCCCATTTAAAACTTGACAGTTTGGCAACTCATAAAACTGTGTACATGTTTAAATACATGTATATATATTTGCATGTCAAGTCATCAGTCTTTGGTATCTTACAGATTTACAGGCAGAAGAATCTTAACAGTTATTTTATAAGTGGCTAAGTGCAAAGAGTTTTCTCATTCCAGTTATTAACAACAAAAATCATTTTTATTGAATGATTTACAGCGAAGGAAGAATAACAGATGGTCGGTAGTAGTGCTCCAATCTCAGGTGGAGAGCAGGGTGGACAGAAGGCCTGCCCCCAATACCTTTTACTAGCTTCTGAACAGAACTGATATATTCATTTCTTCTACTAATCATTAAAAAAAAAGTTGATAGTATCTACCAAATCAAGCAGGTCTGGCTTACTTGGCTGGGGGGCGGGGGGAGCGAATCAAGGAAAAGTCCAGGCCATGAGGAAGAGTCTCTGGAGGTCGCAGCAGCTAGAATGGAACGCTGGAAGATTTATGAGCACTGGGACCCCTGCTCCTGTTTCTATGTCCCTTGAGAAAGGCAGCAAGTCCTTGACTCTTACTACCTTGCACAGTGCCTCGCACCCAGTAGGTGCTCAGTAATTTTTTCAAAGAACAAGAAGAGCCCTTAGAGAGTTACATCTGGTCTCTTTGCTTTTCTCCAGATCACACTTTTTAAAAAAAAAATTCTGTAAATGAGTGCAAACTGGATGCGGGAAGCTACTTTACTCAGCTCAGTAGAGACACAAATTTGGGGAATTCTTGTTCTCAGCTTGTTCAGAAATGCCTTAAAGATAGGAATAAGAAACAGTGACTTAAATGCTCTCAAATAGGAGTCCACAAAAAATACAAGGTAAGATCGTCAGACCCGCTCTTTGGCTGCCACAGTCTTAAAGACGCTTGTAAGACCACCGTCAGGCTAGGGCGTAGCTGCTCAGTGAGGTTACCTTGCCGAAGGGTTCCGGCCCTAAACCACCCAAACAACTCAAAAGCAAAAACAAGAGAAACCACTCACCTAGTTTGCTAACTGAGGTATGATATTCAGATAACCGGGCTTTAACCGCAGCATGCGGGAAGCAGAGGCAGGAGGTTCTCTGTGAGTTCTATGCCACCCTGATCTATATAGTGTGTTTCAAACCAACCAGGGAGACCCTGTTTCAAAAGAAACTTTTTTTTTCAGAAAACTACTAAAACATTATATATTATATATCAGAGAAAAGTCCAAAAAAGAAAACGCATTTATTTTTAAAATATGTTCATTTTTCTGTTATTTGAAATTAACTGCTTAAATAGGTTTGCTGGCCAGCCTCAAAGTGCGTAGGGTGCTTGGACCCTGCGTGGATGGAAGGAGTCCGGGCTCCGAGGGCCTCAGCGTTCCGAGAAAAGCTTGAGCATTCTCGACCCTTCTGTAGTGCGTTTAATCAGTCCGTGGCTGGGTCCTGCTGGGCACGAAGTTTTCAGTTGTCCAGGGAAAGCCCAGGGCTGCAAGCGCCCCCTCCCGCCTCCCTGCCTCCGCTCTGCAGTGTGCCGGGAACATCTCACTTTTCCTCACCCACCGGGCTCCTCCTAGCTCCTCTTTGTGGGGGTAGAAAGCCGCACTGGGTGGGCGGGAGGTAGTCCGTCTGCTAGGCCCTTCGAAGTGGCTCTGTGCCACCCCCAAAGTCCCTGACCTCTTCAGAGCCTGCGGGCTAGACCCTGAAAGTCTGCAAACCCCAGGTTCGGAACTGAAGTGGGAGAGAGCACAGCTGCACAGGGGGAAGATCAGCTGATCATGAAAATGTGCTGGGACTAACTAGGGTGAAGGTTGTTAACGATGCACGTGTATTAAAGGGCTTTTCGTTGTGCCCCCACCCCCACACCCTTTGAGATAATGGAATCTCAGCCTGTATCCCAGGCTGACCCGGAACTCACAATTCTCCTCTCAAGATTCAAGTACATGTGTGTGCTACCCTGCCTGGCTAATTCTGCATTTAAAAATGTGATGTTGGGGCTGGAGCGATGGCTCAGAGGCTAAGACCACAGGCTGATCTTCCAGAGACCCAGGTCCAGTTCCCAGCACTCACATAAAAAAATCCCAGTTCCAGGGGATCCTAACCCCCTCTTCTGACCTCCGTGGGCATTGCAAGATTCCGGTGCACTTACATGCATACAGGCAACACACTCATACACATGAAATAAAAAAAATTTTTTTAATGTTATGTGATGTAGCTAAAATGTAGTGGAGCATCCTGGTTAGCAGTCTTCGGCCACTGCTGAGCGGCATCACAGCAGTACCCCTGTTCTGCGGAGGAGCACACAGCTGCATTTTGGGGGACTGGTCACTAGCAACTTCACAGCCGCTCAGGGATAGCAGGCCAGCCCAGGCAGGCTTACAGTAGGCTTCATGGCCAAGCTCCCAAACCATCTGCAGTATTTGGCAAGAACCCCTAACTTTTCTGTAGTCAGGTAATAACGAAAGACCAAATGTGTAAGCTAAGGCTCCCTGGAATTTCTACCCATCATAATAACCACATTTCTTTGATCTTAAGATTTGGCTTTTGATATTTCATTTCTCTGAAATGAGGATTTGTCAATTTCTGTGTGTTGATTCATTGCAGTATTTTTCTAGGAGGCAAACCATTCAAGGATATCAGAAACAATGCTTATGATTCAGCATAATTGTTCAAATTTCTAGTGTTGTTTTGTGTGAAGATTCGTTATCTCCCTCTGCCTGTGTATCCCCGGCAGGGTACCTTAGCAAGTCTTCAGTAAATGTTGACTGAAGAAATGAGTAAATGCGACTATCTTTATTAGTCTTGTCTCTACAATTTTCGGGAAATTTGAGAAAAGCCATGTAACCCTCAAGCTTTCTTAGTTTACTAAATGAATGATATGTCCACAGGGAGGCTGGGGGTTGCAGGAGGCAACACCACAGTCATTGTTCACAATACCTGGAGTCAGGGCATGGGTACTCACAGTTCGTTTCAAAAGTACCTTTTGCAAAATGATATAGTATTGGAAACTAAAACGATAATTCAGGGATATGGAAAGGTAATTCTATGTTAAAAAGCAGTTGGCATCTTTTAAAGTATTATTTTATTTTGCGTAACCCAGGCGCCATCCTTCTGCCTCAGCCTCCCATGTGCTAGGATCACAGACGTGAACCGCCACTGCGGGATAAGCGTGCTCTTCCCCCACCTCCCAAAGGCGGACTTAAGGACACAGAGAAGTGGGTGGGATGGGAGCAGACTTGGCACTGTTTCATCTGGATTAAGGACGAAGTCCAGGCTGCCTGCAGAGAACAGAAAGAAAGTGGGCGTTAGAAACCAGAAACCTCAGGCGTGAAGCCCACTGCCCCCGCTTCTCCTGCATCCCCCACCGTGTATGGACCCAGGCAGTTTTTGCACTGGGTTCTTGGAATAGACTGCTTGTATTCCTACTCCTGGGCACAGGGTTTGTCTTCTGTTCTGAATCTGTCAGCGCCAAGGCACCGGATCCCAGCTGGGCCAGCTGCGCGGGCAGCCAGCGTGGATGCTCTGGGGAGCTCAGGAAAAGCCCCGTCCCGCCTCGCTGGGGCCCACCCACGGGTTGCCGGAGGAAACCGGTGTTCAGCGGAGTCCCGCGCTACCCAGCACCGGAGGCGGGCTGTGAGGATGTCTCCTCCCCTTTCGCTTCCCCAGCGGTCTCCTGCATCGGGTGCCGAGCTGGAGCTCCGGAGGCCAAGGGCTCTGCAGGCCCAGGAGCCGTCACCAGGAGTGGTAGTTTTGTCTTGGTCCTGCGTCCTTAACCCAAACCGATTAATGGCTTCCTGGCAGAACAAAATGGATGCTCCCTTCTTTAACGGACGCGGTTCCCACAGGGTCTGCCTTCTGCTCCCTCCCGCCGCGGCTCGCACCAGCTCTGCAGTTCCTCCTCAGGAGGTCCGTTCTGCCGCAGCCTTCACACCTGGGACTCGTCTCTTCGGATTTTATAAACTATTTCCTCCTACTCCTGCCCTGAGCCTGTTACAAATGGCGGAGTGGACAGACCAAATTATATCAGTGAGCCTCTCATTTCCTGCTTGCAACTCGGGTTTTGTAATTGGAGGTTAACATTTCCATCAGACGACCAGAGCTAGACTTCGGAGCCGCAGTTCTCAACCAAAATATTTTACTACCTTTAAAGTCACGTTTTACTTTATGTAATTTAGTATATTTCTTCATATATCTTAATTTCATTTAAAATTATCCTCTAGGGAGCTGGACAGATGGCTCAGCAGTTAAGAGCACTAACTGATCTTGCAAAGGACCCGGGTCCCAGTATCCACGTGGCCTGCTCACAACGGGCCATAACTCCCAGTTCCAGGGGATTCTATGTCTTCTTCTGCTCCGCGCCCCAGGCCCTGTACGCACCGCACGTGGTACTTACTCTTACACACATGCAGGCAAAACACTTATATACATAAAATAAATAGAATTTTAAAATTATTCCCTCTCCAGCAAAAGCTGGCAGGCAGGTGCAGGGGTGGAAGATGAGACCCTATGAAAAGAAAAGGCTTCGTGACTGCAGGGGGCTTGGAAGGCAGAGGAAGCTCATATTCATCTCTTGCTTAGTGATGTCTCCCAGAAGTAGAAGGCTATAGAAAGGGGAAAAGGGTCTCTCCCTGTCACTTCCTCAGAGAGAAGACTGCGAGGTCTCAGCTACCTTCAAACTCCTTGAAGGGACAGGAACAACTCCACTGGGAAGGCAGAGGGTCAATGCTGAGTTGTAGGGAAAGGTCCCACCAAAGATGCCTAACACAACTGGGTTTGGAAATTGTGGAACAGGTTCATCCAGTTTTGAAGCAGCAAAGCCGGGGCCTGGTAAGCGGCTGCGACTCAGTCTCCTAGTTTGTAAAGGTAGCGGGTACTAGACCTCTAGCCGCTGGCCTCAGCGATGTCCAGCCTAAGCCTTGACCTTCCAGGAGGGTGAGCGGGAGGATGAAGGTGGGCTTGGGGGCCAGCTTTTATGTCCGCAAGCCCATTTAGGGTCGCATCTTCTCTACCTGGATCCCGAGGCGTGGCTGGTGTGAGCACTGAAACCCGGAGCCGGCCCAACTTTCCCACCTGAAAGCGAGCGGGCTGAGCCTCAACTAGCTCTCGGGGTTCAAGTTCTTGGATCACCGTCCTCACCTGAGGGAGCTTTGGGGACAGCTATTGGGGCTTGCCGCCCGGGGAGGCGCCCGCGGCGGTGCGCAGGAACCGCGCGACATCGGGGTGGCCCCACTCCTGGGCCAGGTCCACCGGCAGGCGGCCCCAGGCGTCACGCACATCCAGCCGCGCCCCCGCCTGGTGCAGCGCCACCAGCGTGTCCAGGAAGCCCTCCCGGGCCGCGTCGTGCACCGGCCGGGTGAGGGTGGCGGGGTCGGCGCAGTTGGGGTCCGCTCCATGGAGCAGCAGCAGGCTGGCTACGCGGGCGCTGCCCATCATCATGACCTAGGAGAAGAGCAGAGGCGTCAAGGCCCGGGTACCCGCAAGACCCAGAAAGCAGCTCTATTTAGAAAGCCCCATCCCTACCGCTTTCAGACAGCCTCAGTCACCGGGTCTAGCCTTCATTAAAGGCTTCCAGTTACCGACTCGCTCCTCTGGCTCGGTCCGTTCCTTTCTTCCTACACAGATTTCCACTGTGTTCTCCTCCCTTTCCTTCTCCTGCGAAACAGCACGCAGGGAGCACTGCCAGAGGCCCTGGCAGCAACAAGACAGCGAGGGACACATCTCACTTCCTTCGGTCCAGATGGAATCATGTTAGGCTCAGCAATTATGCCAGGTTAAGTTATTTTTTAAATGGTTGGAAAAACTGACAACCTTAATTCTCACAAAACTTTGATACTCTTACCTTTCTGGAATCTTTTACTTCAATTTCTTTAAGTATAAAAGACAAAACTTGCCCCCTAAAACAATAATGCCTCCCAAAGATGTTACTGTCTTACTCCTCAGAACTGTATGTTACAGAGGTAAAGAGACTCATTATACTAAGGATCCTGACAATATACAATCCACTATACTAGATTGTCAGTGTGGGCTCAAACATTATCATAAAGCGTCCTTCCAAGAGGGTTCCCGGTCAAAGAGAAGACATTAGCAGGGAGAGGTCAGATAGAAGATGCAGGAGTCTTGAGTCAAGAAGCTTGACAGTCACTAGAAGCTGGGAAAAGACAAGAAAACAGAATCTTGCTTAGAGCGTCCCAAAGAAATGAAGCCCTGTGGACCTATTTCAGACTCCCAACCCTTAGACAATTTCCTGTTTGTTTTAGTTATTAAGTGTGTGGTAATCATGGGCTGGGGATATAGTTCAGTTGGTAGACCACTTGTCTAGCATGCAAGAAACTTTGGATTCAAGCCCCACACTGCATAAACCTTGTACAGTGGTACATGCCTATAATCCCAGGACCCAGGTGGTAGGGAACAGGAATCAGGAGTTCAAGGTCATCCTCAAGCAATACACGTTTGTGGCCAGCTTGGTTTGCTTGAGACCCTGTCTCAAAATGAAAACAAGTATTTGTGGTAATTTGTTAAAGCAACAATAAGAAACTGAAATACTTCCTAAGTTTAAAGTTTGAAAGGCTGGCCTTGAACTTTGAGTCCTCCTGCCTCAGTTCCCCCAAGTAATTGTGAGTACAGGCCCACTCTTTTTTTTTAAAAAAAAATTATTTTTATTGGTTCAGTAATTCCATACAGTATATTTTTACCATATTCAGACCCCCCCACCTCCACCTTACTATCCCTCCACTTCATGTCCTCTTTTGTTCTCGCTACCTCTCTCTCTCTTTTTAAAGACTTCTCCAATCTGTATTTCCACACAGATATGTTCTTGGAGTCTGGTCAACCTACCAGGCATCAGCCCAGTAAGGAAAACTGATTCTCTTTCTCCAGTATCTATCAATTGCCAACAAATCCTCAACTCCTGCTGGGGCTTCCTGCCCACCTCCCCTGTCCATGCAGGGCCCTAGTCTGGTTTGGGTTTACACAGGTCTTATGTATGCTCGCATAAGTACTGTGGGTTCATTTGTCCAGACAATAGTTTCCTTGTATTCATCTACCACCTCTGACTCTTACAACCTTTCTACTTCCTCTTTCCCAATGATCCTGAGCCTTGGGAGGAGAGGGTGTGATATAGGCCTCCCATTTAGGGCAGAGTACTCCACACAGATCCACTGTGGATTCCTAAATTACCTTTGAAATAAAGTCATTCTCAATGAAAATACACCAGACCCAACCCACGGCTTGTTCAGGTCAGGCAAGAGCTGTACCACTTAGTTCCTTCCCTCCACTGAAAAGGAATTTTGAAATGACATCCACAGTAATCATAAGTGAGTACCACATAATGAGGAAAGACAGTAGACAGTTATTTTTCAGGCAACCATTATTTGATTGTAATAGCTGGGGGACAGTAGCTAGCTAAGGATCTTTTTACATTTAAAAACTAACAAATTGTCTAGTTATATTTGTTTTCCACAAACCCCAAACCGTGTAGTACTTGAGTCTCTAGGCAGCATAGTCAAAGTTTGAGAAGATAAAAAAATACAAAAAAGAAAAAAGTCCTCAGAGTTCTAATTAAAAGAGCCCGACTAGATCTAAGCTAACCAACAGTAGTGCTGCTGCCTCTCAGAAGCTTGGCTGGAGCCTGGGAGCCATTTTAACAACCCCAGTGGGAACACTAATTTCAAGTTGCTTTTTGCCAGTTTTCAACTCCCGAATAAAGATATTTTGTTAACTATCACAGAAAATCTTTCACAAATTGTTCCACTTATATATTGCTTCTATTACATTTCGATCATATACCGACACCCTCCCCCCAATCTACTCCCTTACTACTGCCTACTTCATGTACTCTTTTTTTAAAGTCCCATAGAGTCTAATTTGTATTTCCCAAATGCTCTTAGGTGTGGGTCCATCCTCTGGAGCCTTGTCAACCACCCGGTTACACCAACTTTTAAAAGCTCTTCTTTAGAACAGACAAGATGTAGTTGCTGCCAAGTCTGATATTCCATTTCCAAGTCCCACAGGTAGAAGAAGGGAACAGATTCTTACATGCTGTGTTGTCTTCTGACCTCCATACCTATACTGTGACATGCACATGCACACGGTAAATAAATAATAAAATTTTTTAAACATCTGGAGTTAACTGGACAACAAACTAGGTAGAAAGACCTAAATGCCACTTTGTACCTAAAACTCATAGTTCAGTGTTATTTAGAAAAGAAAGAAAAAGAAAAAAAATGAAACCTTCCCTCACACTAGAAGAAAGCTGCCATAGGTTGGAATCTGTACTGACTACAGGAGGTTCAGGACCATGTTAAGCTAATATAATTGGTGTGATGCTGCATTTGCCTGCCATGTGCCTAATAATAACAATAATAAATGGAGCACTGCAAAGAGTATTTGAAGCAACCCTTCAGGTGCTGTGGTGTCAGGCATGGGTCCCTTCTCTTCACACCCGGATTCTCTGTGTCTGCTTCAGCTTCCTCCCCCACAGCCAATCCATTCTGTTAAAGGTTTTGCAAATCTCCTCAGGAGTTTCCCCCCTGGAATCATATTGGCAACAGACTTTCATATAACAGCATGCAAAACTTCATAGTCTGAGTAGTTTGCCACCAGAATAACTTTGAAGAGTGTACCTTCTTCAACTTTCAGGAAATTTTGGTCCCAAACAGGAGTATTTAATCAGCTTGCTCTTCTTTGCCCTCATCGCCATCCAGAGGGTCATCCTTGTGTGTGGGTTCACCATAGACTGACTATATCTGTATCTATCATCCATCTATCTATCTATCTATCTATCTACCTATCTACCTATCTATCTATCTATCTATCTATCTATCTATCTATCTATCTATCTATCTATCTATCTATCTATCCATCCATGACTTTATATGTATATAAAGTCAAATCTGCATTAACGGAAAAGAAAAAAGACTGGGTTGTCAACTCCTCCATCATCCATTCTTAAATCTTCCAGCACGTGATTGTGATGCCCACAGACTGTTTTACAATTTCTGTATCAGTTCAAACATCTCTTATTCTGAACAACTGCAGTGGCAGGAGGGCTGGAGGCTGATGGGAGCAAGCAGTGCTGGCAGCAGGAGAGGACTAAGGCAGAGGGCAAGGTGGCTCAGAAGTCTGTGTCATGTAAATGTGAACTACCTAATTTTTCTAAAGAAGCCGTAATCAGTTGTACTATTTTGAATCTTTTCCTGAAGAAAGTGAAACTGCTTTAGTTCGTAGTATAACAAGAAAAAAATAGTGATCTAAATTACAGCTACAGAAAGAAAAAAAATTGTATAATATCCTTTTATGCATATGACTGGTTGCTCATAAAACTTGTTTCAAATGTTTTCACCTATTTTATGGTATGGAAAAACTGAAAATAATAGTCCAGAGCAAAAATAAAATAGTTTCTAAATCCCTTTCCTAAAAAATTTAACTAGAATTTAGTCCTTTAATTTTTTTCTATAACTAAGCATTTCTGTATTAATCATCAAGTTGGTTAAGATTTTAAACCGAAACTATTTTGTCTCTCTCCCTTACTAAATAATTGACAAAACTCGTGACCCAACTTTCTTTTTGTTTTCTGTGTTCAATAAATAAGGTCTACTGAGCCTGTTCTAGGACCACAACGGTAAAACAGGCAGCCCAGCTCTGGCAACATTTTGATTTTAAACTATAAATCACATACAATACTATTTTTAAAGGTTCATGCCTAATTACACAACTATCCAACCCGTCTAGCATCAAAATATTCTACAGTTGACTTTTAAATGATTTCAAGTTCCACAGCACTTTTGTTTTGTTTTTGTATCTGTTTTAAAGTGTGTGGATTTTATTCTATACTAAACCACTGCAGGTCACCATTTCTTTCATCAGGATGCAGCTGGAGGCTCTTTCCTTTGTCTTGCTATGCACATGGTTTTGGAATATGCATTTGTTTCATATAAGTTTTCCTTATAGAGTCCGAAGTAATGGTTACTCATGGAAATAATACTAGGGCGTTGACTGCCTGGAAGAGTTCCTTTTTAGATTGAAATTTCGTAAGTTAATGAAAGCAAAAACAAAAATATTCCACTGAGAATAGACTGGAGAAAAATAAAATTGCTCAATAATAATAAGTTGAAAACTTGATCCCAAATAGTTGAACTATATCGAGGAAGTTAATTTTTTTTTCTGATTATGTTTATTTCATAAATGTATTTTAAACATGAAAACGTACACGATGCCCCCCAAATGGTAACTGGGATGCACATGGCAGGCGTGGCACACGGTTTGCTTTCTTTGCTTACCAAATTCCCACAATAAGAACGCACTTCCTAGCTAAAATGAAACCCATTATTCCATTGCTTCTCAAGGATTTCTAAAGACACCTATTCCTGCCTGATTTCCATGGACACCCGTTTATAAGGGAAGTGGAAGGGCCCCGCTGGGTGGGGGTGGGGGTTCTGTGAGTTCGCTGAAGAGTCCCAGCAGATCATTTAAAAAATCAATTTCTTTAAAACTCGAATTTTATGCCAAACATTCACAAATCTGGATCTGACAGGAAGCACATCCTTCTAAGGAAGATCCCCTCAACCCCTTTTCAGGCAACTTGGAGGCGGCCCGCGCCTCCCCATTCCCTCCAGTCGCCCCGAGGTAGTTTTGACTTCCAGATCTCACTATTTTTTCCGGAACAAAGAGCAGGCGATGAACGTCCACACTTACCTGAATCGGGGTGCGCCCGAACCGGTTCCGGGCGTTGGGCGACACCCCGGCTTCCAGCAGCTCCCGCACCTCCTGCTCGCGGCCCCGGGCCGCCGCTCGAGCCAGGCGGTCGGCGGACTCCATGCCTCTCCCTCCGACTCCCTCCCCGCGCTCCCCACGCGCTCCCTCCCCGCGCTCCCGCCCCGGCCGGTCCTCCCTCCCTCCCCGGGGTCTGACTGGGCTCCCAGCCCGCTGTAGGTGGCGCTAGCCCGGCCGCCCCGGAACCCTCCCGCGGGCTAGCCGGGCACCGCCAGAAGCCGGCCTGCCAGGGGCGGAACCGCGAGGGATCCGATCGCCTCCTCTCACTGATCGCGCCCAGCCGGGTCACCCCGGAACGCTGCGGCGCTTTCCACCTGCTCAAAACAGGGCTGGTGAGCGGTCCCCTCTCTACTAGGTTAAATTTCTATCTCCCCTCCCCCCCTAATTCTGCACCACCATTACCGTGTCGTGACCCCCCCGCCCCCCCCGTTTCCTTCCTCCCCGGAGCATTAGAAAACTGCAAGGAAGGATTTTCTCTGTCAAATTCAAATTCGGTGTTCTACCGCACAGGCAAAGATTGCTTCCTCTTTTAATCAAAAGCTAACAAAAGCAACAGCTAAAAACAAAACAAAACAACAACAAACATAAACCAGAGAACCCGGCTAGGGGGTGTCGGAGCTAGGACGCTGCTAATCCTAGTTCTAAGAATTCATTTTGGAGACGCTCAGGCCAACCAGCCCTTATTTTCCCCAGTGCCCAGTGTGAAACATGCTTTGGCGAGGGGTTTTCAGGAACACGTAGGATTTCTGGTGCTAAGGTACTGGGTATCTCTTATGAGCCCTATTTAACATGGATAGGGAAGGATTCTGTAAGGGAATAGAAAATAGTGAGAGAAATCTTTGTTGGGGAAAGAGCCTACTCATAAAGGATCCCTATTTTATTGAGCTGTTGTAAAAGAGTTCATATGTATATAAACATCACGAACCCCATTGCACATCTTAATACTGGTTAGGTATTAAATTTTGAATATTAAAGATTCACTTACAAACCTGTGAGGCAGAGAGAAAAACATGATCAGTGTAGAGTTACCAATACTATATAAAAGGATAAAAAAAAACCATAATCACTGAAAACAAGATGGGCCCCTTCCTCCACACTTGCATTTAATATGTCAAGCAATAATGAACCATTCTTGCACGTGTAGAGCTATGTTAGAAGTTCTCTTGTAATTATTACTTTTTACACATATTACAGCTTTAAAAATTAGATTGCTAGGCCAGGTGTGATGGCACACGCTTTTAATCCCAGCGTTCGGAGCAGGTGGATCTCTGTGAGTGCAAGGCCAGCCTGATCTACATAGTGACTTCCAGGTCAGTTGGGGCTACAGGGAGGACCCTGTCTCAAAAAACAAAGCAAAACAACCAACACCCCCCCCCCCAATCCCCAGGTGTTTCCATCATGACTATTCATTACTTTGGGGTTGGGAGGATGGGAGGGGAAAGTAGTAGCTCTTTAAGAAAAATATATTTTATTTTTTTTGTGTATGAGTGTATCGCCTGCGTGTATGTGAGCGCACCTGTGTCGTGCAATGCGGCGGAGGACGGTTCGGTTCGTAGCCGCCACATGGGTACCGGGTCCTCTGCAAGAGCAGTCAGTGCGCTTAACTGCTAAGCCATCTCTCCAGCCCCAAAAGTACTATCATTACTGGTTTGTTGAAGGCTATAGACCCACTCCTCAAAAGGAAAAGTATGTAATTTTTTTTCAATGTGTGTACGTGTATTTCTGAATAAGACCTTCAGGGAATTTCAGAGATTGCTCTAAACTTCAGCTGTCAATTGCCACATCGAGAACTCAGCTCGACTACTGGTAAAGGAGGACAGAAATGGGAGGTGAAGCCATGACTATCTTGAATTTCACACGTGCAAAATGAGATCCTCTAATCTTCAAGGGCTCTTAATAAGATGATGTAAGTCAAAGAGATCTTTTCCTTCCAAAGCTGGTGTGGTAATGGTTCCCATCACCCCATACACACTTTCATTGTCCTGAGAATGCCACTGCATTTAGGTTTGTTCTTGCAATTTTTGGGAAATCTAGGCTATGAAGTTTAAAACTGCCTGAGTTCTGATGTATTCTCTTAGAAAAAATTAGATACTACTTGGTAATTCACTCAAGAAATGCAAAGGCTAGAGGAGAGGGAAAGTTAAAGAAATGGGCTCTGGAGTTAAACTGTGAGCTTAAACCTGGATTTTTCTGCTTATTCAGAGGAAGAGGAGTAAGGTTTTGCAGAGATGAGAGCATGTACAAAGGTCCCTACGTTTAGGGAAACAGCATTTTCCTGGTAATGTACAGGTCAGCTGGAAAAAGGAATGTTTGGGGAAAGACCCTGCAACTTTGAGCCTGCAAAGAAGTCAGAAGGAAACCCAGGGGTGACTGGGATGGTAGGGTTAGGGTTTTTAAGATTTATTTTTATTTTTTAGTTATGTGCATGTGTATTGGGGGGGTATGTGCATGTGAGTGCAGGTACTTCTAGAGCTAGAATAGGGTGCTGGAACCCCTGGAGCTGGAGTTACTGGTGGTTGTGAGCTGCCTGGCATGGGTGCTGAGAATTGAACTCCGGTCCTCTGGAAGAGCAGTTTATGCTCTTAACTGCTGAGCCATTTCTTCAGCCCCTAAAGCTAATGAATGTCCAGGCTTGGAGGCCATTAAGCAACAGGGCTTCCGCTTTTATTTTTTAGACAGGGTCTCAAGCTGGCCTGGAATTCCATATGTAGATTAGACCGGCCTCAAACTCACAGAGATCCATCTACTTAGTCTCTGGAGTGCTGGGATTAAAGGAGTATGCAATCATGGCCTGAATGGATGGCAGGTTATTGGTTGGGGCACTGAATTCCACGTGGACTATACAATTTCCATCTTGGCTGTGATTGGTCAAAGCCAGTGCAGTGAAACAGGCAAGTGAGGTAAATGTAAAGTGAAAGAGATCACAGCATTTGAATCAAAGGGAAACTGAAGGGAAAGAGAAAAGACGGTTGGGAGTGGGGTGGGGGTGGGGGATGGAAGGTGCTGGGTACAGCATTCTATATTTAAAATCCCAGCAATCTAGTGGCTCAGAAATGGCAATTGCAAATTCATTCTGGAAATGAATTTTTAAGAAATTTTTAAGAAAACAAGAAAAAGTCCAGGACATGGTAAAAAAGATAGGGTATTTCAGGAAACCCAAGTTTTCCCACATGTCAAGAAGTGAAATTCCAAGAATTTGGAACACCTCCTAGAGGGAAGGTGGTATGGGCTTACACAGGACTCAAGCAAACCTACTCTGTCAGACTGGAAGGCTAAAGGTGCAATGGTGCCACTGCTCTAGGTAATAGTAGATGTGAATATTAATTTAGCATGTCATTAAAAGTGCAGAAAGGTATTTAAGCAGGTATACATTTAAAAATACAGGAAAGCGTTTAAGTCTGAAATTAGATCCTGACAAGGCATTGCAAGACTGGCAAGGTGGCAAACATCCCATGTGATAGGGAAAATGATGTGGTTAAAAAATGAAAGGAGTCAGTGGAGAGCTCTAGGCTGGGACCTATGTACCTTCAAGATGCTTTTTGATTGTGAAATCGCATGAGATTTCAAAATTTTCAAAATGGGCTCTATCTTCTATCTTTTTCACTTCATGGATTAGATCAAATGAAATAATGCACAAAAATCTGCTTGTAAAAAGACACACATCTCTATTAGCATTGTTATTAAAAAGCAACTTATTCAAAGTAAAGTATGAGGTTGAAAAACCACATAGAATTGTGGGACAAATTAAAGGAGCACTGGGATGGGAAAGAGACGGACTTTTCACATTCTGCAACTGCCTGAACTATTTAAATAACAAGAAAATATCTAGCATCTCGCAACAACAGCAAAACCATATTTCAGTATCTAGAAAGGATCTCATAATTAAGGAGAGTTCCTTAGAAATTAACTTATCTGTGCAACACACCACAATGGAACTTCTAGGCATAAGGGTCCACAGATGGACTCTGGGATAAGATACTGGATCCAGAAGAGAATTACTCAAAACTAAAAGAAATGGGAAAGAACTCTAAGCACTTTGATTTAGAAAGGGAGTAATGCAAAGAAATGATACCCCAGGCCCAGGCCCCACTGTCTCCTTTGTTGCCTTGAACAAGAGACACCTGCTGCTACTTTCTATTTGAAAAGTGGGGAAGGGGTATAATGGCAACTGTAGTAAGAGAAGTGTTACTTGTGTTCCTGATTAATAATTCGGAGGGTTTGGTGGTATCAAATCTGAATGATAACAATATTTTAAATGGGAAAGAAGTGTAAGAGATGTAATTATTTTCAACAAGGAGAAAGGATAACCTCTAAGAAAGTAGAGCAAACAGGCTTGCTAAGAAGGGACAAATCTGTCCCCCGGGGAGACCTCTTTCTAGAGATCTTTTTTAGATGGAGGATGTTTCTTCTTCCATTTTAAGTTCTCTATTTGATTCAATTCAATATAGCACATATATTGGGAATTATTGGCTGCTGTAAGTAAAGCAGATTTTTTAGGGACCTCGTACTACGTCTGCTTATTCAGAATGTCTTTAAAATTTCTCTTCCTGCTCAAGCAGGACCATAGCAAGGATGCCTTCACTTGTTATAGACATAGGTATACTTACTGTTAAGCCCCAATTTTAACTCCAGTTTCCAACTGCTAACAGAGATCAGAATCTGGGCATATCATAAATTTACCAAGACAATTTTGAGGAAAAGTCAGGAGTATATTACTTGTTATGAAGCAGATTTTTAAAAAACTGTCAAAAACAAGTGTGATTTTTCAAATCTACAAGATTTTAGCACTAAAATATCTTGAAGAGTAGACTCATGTTAAATGAGGAATCTTTGCAGATCATGAAAATAATCATCTCTATTTTGTAAGTGGACCCTGATGGTTGAGCAATTTCTTGTAGTGAATTGCTTATAACAGAGAAAACTAAAAGATGAGAACGTGTGTGTATGCATATATATGCACACATATTAATACAAGTGTACTTGCTTATATGCACAGATTTTGAGGCGTACCTTTATCCTGAGGGACAAAGTAAGTCATAAGGCATATGACTAAATAGAGATAGAAAGACAACAATAAGAAATCCACTCAAAGCTGCTAAGAAAATATAATGGCAATTATTTATTGAATCTCAATATAATAAAATAAACAGGCGTCAATTGGGTTTACATATATAATTTGTGACTTTTCAGCTGTTTTGTGGGATCTATTTTTATGCCTTCTTTCACAAGCAGAATAAAAGATTCCATAACAACATAGACAAGAAGATGGAGTTCAGACTCCCGGCTGTCTGAGGCCCCTCTCTTCCCCCGTGATAGGTATGCTTTCCTGTTGACTAATGTACTCCGTTTGTGGTGTACAGCTCAGCAATACTTCCTTTACTCTTGAGGACTGTGCTCTCAAGCAAGTGGCAAAACTTAAACCAGTGTGACAGGGTCTCTGCTTTTAAGAAGCACTATGCTTCTGTGATATATGTCAGCAATAAAACAAAGCAATGGAAACGGGGTCTCTAGGTCCCCCTCAAAAATCACTTAATCCAGCCATCTCATTCTTTAATGTTGTTTTTTTCCTGATTGTAGCTCACATATGTAGAAAAACATTGAGGGAATGAGCTGCATAAAGAACGCTACAACGAAACAAAAGTTGATAACGTTTTAAAACAGCCCCCTTTTCTCTCTTTCAATCTTTACCTTGAGGGTACTGTACAATTTTAAAGGACATCTTCCTCTTACGTATGAGAACCTTCCAATTATGAGAATTTCTCCAAGAGTACTTAATAAGCACTAGTTTTAACAACTGCATAATGTTCCACCAGAAGTTACAATTTACTTGAAAACTATTTTTTCAGATAGTATTTAAGTGCCTCTAACTGTTATAAAAAATACTCAATGTTCTGATGATTTGCTCCTTCTGTAGTGCTTCAGGTCAAGCCCAGGGCTTCACACATTCTAGGCATGCACTCTACTACCAGGCTATATCCCTAATCCTGGATATATAAGACTCTTGACACATGCTGTAAACTGTTTTTCAAGCAGCCGTTTTATTATATAGCTAATAAAATACTGTTATATGGCCGTGGTTACCAAGTTAATATTTCCTGTAGATTTTTTTTTGAGACAAGTTTTCATTATGTAGCTACGTAGTCCTGGATACACCAAAATGTAAATCAGGCTGGCCTCAAACTCAGAGATTTGCCTGCCACTGCCTCCTGAGTGCTGGTATTGAAGGCATGGGTCACCAGGATCAGCTATTTTTTCTGTAGATCTTGAACTCAGTTTCTCCACATTCTTTCCATGGCCACACCTACTCTGACTTGGATAGATGTGTGTGGTAAGACTGCCAACCACATCCTTAAAAGGTAACTGTGGAAGGGACAGGAACACAAATACAACAGAGGATACCACAATAATGCTAGAGAGATTGAGACAACACAGAGAGAACAGACTCCTCTTTTACCAGCTCTGTGAGGAGACAGAGAGAGACAGAGACAGACAGAGAGAGAGAGAGAGACAGAGAGAGAGAGAGACAGAGAGAGAGAGAGACAGAGAGAGAGACAGAGAGAGAGACAGAGAGTCTTACCTTGTATCCCAGATTGACCCTGCATTCAGGATACTCCTGTTTTGGCCTTTCTGAACCTAAGATTCACCAAGCTGGGTTTAGTTTAAATAAATTATGTAAACTTTCTAAGCCCTTGTTTTCTCACCACAGGTTTAAGTACATTATGTAAACTCTCTGAGGTCTGTTTCCACAGCTCACTAAGGAAAATAAAACTTACCTAGTAAGATCAGTGTAGGGAATAAAGACAATTAGATCCACAACAATCCAGGTACATAGTAGGAGCTCAATAAGTAGAACTTATTATTTTAGAGCATATGTGATATGTTCTATCATGTCATTCATCGAGACCACGAAAGTCAATTTTCACTTTGATATATATAT
>NW_008334003.1:648170-656540 GCF_000622305.1 Nannospalax galili
TCATTCATCACTGCACATTCCTGCAGATATTATAATATTATAAGGTTCAACAAGTAAACTTCCTTCTTGAATTCTAATCCTCTAAAAAGTCAAGTTGCCTATGTTCAACAAAAGAACTTCCAGAAAATAAACTCATTAGATCATGGGAAGTGACTCTGGGGTGTGTCAGTGTTCAGTGTTTCCTCTGCATTAACTACAACCTGTCACCTTTCTTTGGAGCATATTTCAAGTGGAAGGTACAATCAGATAACTAAGTGAATTGCAGAATTTCAAAATTTACTTTTTGTATGGCCAACTTCCTTTTAAAAATTCCCTGATGGAACAGATTTTCTTTCTTTTTCTAAAGTGCTACCCTCTCAACTGGGAAGAACAATATTTAGTGCCTTTTGTCTCTTTGGTATCTTACTTCTGAATAACTCATTAAAATTGTTATTAAATTATCATACTGAATTCAACATTCTGGACATTTTGAGGGTTTTGAGGATGACTTTAATATTTCTTCCCATGTACCCCCTACATGCACATACATACACATGTGGACACATTATTTATTACTACTAAGGAACTAAAAAATTGTTTTGACTCTGAAAGAGTTAAAAATCTAATAATCTTCAGTGCTTCCTTTGGAAAGTATTATTTCAGGCTACTAAAATTTTTATAGATTGAAGAAAAACTAGTAATATTTTTGTTTCAATATTTAGCTTGATTTTCTACTTTATGAAATAGACTTTATGGATCTTATGATCTAGATAGTAAGTAGAGCCATGCCCTACAGACCTCCATATACCGCTTAGGTACAGATGTGAGTTAAAAGCAGGCAAATTTACACTGATTTTATGTGACATCTTAAGAGCATAATTTACCTAGGTACTGTAACCACTGATAAATGTGTGCTATTTGAATGCTTACAATACAGCTCTACATATTTCTCATAAACATTACAAGTTACAGCCTGAAGTTTACAGATGAGAAAATGGAAGTAGGAGAAATTTCTTCTGTTCAGTCTAAAACCACTGTGCCTAGAGAGTAAAGGAAATGGAATCTGATCAGAGGTCTTGTGAATGCCAAAAATAATCTTTCTTCTTTATGCTTCAAGTTGTTTCTATATTCATGCAAAGGTTCCCATCTATTGCTTTTAAATCATAGTATGAGAGTTTTCAGTTGATTTTATGAGATCCAGTGACTTGTAGCGCTAATAAGAACTTCAATTATTATATTGCTTTGTTTTTTGAACTTTTCCACTCAGTCAGTATTTACTGGAACACGTACAGCTCATGCTAAGCATAAGTTAAAGGAGAAAAATAAAAATATAATAATAATAATAATATAGTAAAAGAATATGGAGAGAGAAACTGAGTTCAAGATCTACAAAAATACAGCCGGTCCTGGTGACCCACACCTTTAATCCCAGCACTCAGGAGGCAAATGCAGGTGAATCTGAGTCTGAGGTCAGCCTAGTTTACATTTTGGTCTATCCAGGACTATGTGGCTACATAATAAAACCTTGTCTCAAAAGAAAAAAGTCTACAGGAAATATTCATTAACCATGACCATGTACCACTGTTTATTTTATTAGCTTTGAGTGGATTTCTTATTGTTTCTGTTTCTGTCTCTCTTCTAATTATATGTCATATGACTTATTTTGTCCCTCTAGATAAGGGTACTTCTCAAAATCTGTCCATGTAAGTAAGTATACATTTACATATAAATATATATATATATGTATACACAGACACAGACATACACACACACTTTTCTCATCTTTTAGTGTTCTCAGCTATAAGCAATTCACCATAAGAAATTTCTCAACATCAGGATGCACTTATGAAATAGTTTTCAGGGAGTGATTAGTTTTATGATAGCAAAGTTTCTTCATTGAACTATCTTAAGGGGGCTAACAACATTCAGAACAGCTGAACATGGTGGCTCATGCCCATAATTACACTACTGGGAAGACTGAGACAGGAGGATTGCTGCAAGTTCCAGGCTAGGATGAAATAGAGAGACCTTGTCTCAAAAATGCCCCCCCAAAACAAACAAAAATTCCAAATAACTTACAGCATAATAATTAACAAGAAGATATGAAACTGAAATCATGCAAGTGTGCATGCGTGCATGTGTGTATAATTCCAGAGGCAATTCAATACACAGAAATCACTAGACAATGACATTTGGCAGGTTGTGCTGTCTATTTGAGCCTTAATCTTAGGAGTGGAAACATAAGGATACTAAGATAATTAAATGAGATAATGCAAACCCAAGTTCTCTATTAAACTCCTCATAACTATTTCTGAGAGAAAAATATGAGTATGTGTTTTTAAAAAATTAACTCAATGACCTTTTAAAAAATCTAATATTTCATAAAGTATATTCAACTTCAACTACTTGGTACGTAAAATTCAAAGTGTCTCATGTTACTTGGGCGATTAATTATTTCAATGTAAAAAGATACTTTTCTTTTGGGGGAAATTTTCAACTGAGAGGTGCGAGATAGCTACTGTTTCTTTAAATTGGATGCAGGAGTTACACAAATGCTTAGTCAGACAATCTGGCAGCCGAATAAAAGCAAAGCAAGAAAATGGTGGCACTCAGGAAGAGAAAGCAAAACACGAACTGTTCCCTAATGCAGCAGCAAAGTCAGTAACCTACCACTATACATCTGGAAACGTAAAGTCAAAAAAATATGACTGCACCGAGAGTCATCAGATCTTAGGTTTTCTTTTAACTGTACATTTTGCTTCAGCTTAAATTATCCATCTATCCCTCCTCCTCCATCACTGGGCTGTTACAGATGCACAAAGGCCCATAATTTTTGTTCATAAGTACTTTATTCTGTTACAGTGACATTTTACTATCATCTTGTGATCTTAAGCAATTTAAACCAGTGAAATAGTGAAATGCTTTTTTTTTTTTCTTACAGCATTTTAGGCTGTCATATTTATTGCAAGTCTGGTTTGAATAATGAAATAAAACGGAAGAAAGTCCTTATCACAACACCTGTGTATATATGTAAATATTCACTTAATCTGATGTAAACAAAAATAAGTTTACATAGAAAAAATACATAGAATTTTGAAAAGATTTGTAGATCCCCTATATGGGATTTTCAGTCTGATGTTGTGAGCTTCAGAATCAACACTGAAACACCGTTATGTTCTTCCCCCTAAAACAACTTTGGATTGTAAAAATATGGCATCTTTGAGACTCCCCTCCCCTCAATTCTAATGAGGAACCACTTAATACCAAAGGGTCCCTTCTTTATTTGGTGAAAGAATTACTTCAAAGTCTCTCTCCTACCTTAAGTATAAAGTATGTATGACTCTGAGCTTCTAAGTCTTCCCTAAGCTTAAAAATAAATAAGCGAAAATAAGATTTTAAACAAGCAGTATTGGCCTTCATTTGTAAACTGTCCAGAGTCCACTTAATAACAGAAATCTTGGGTGTTAATTTAAATGTAGATTCCTGTGATCTTCCAAAAATCTGCTGAACTTGAATTTCTGAGGGTGAGTCAGAGAGATAAGTATTTTAACAGCACAGGCACTGTGCCGCCCTCCACTGCACTCCTTTGCCTTCTGGTTTCTTGCATACTTTCATTTTAAAATCTAAAGGTATTTGTATGATTTTGTGCAATTTTATTGGTTTCAGTTTACTCAGAAGATTAGCTCCTTGCTCATACAGTTCTGAGCCTCTAACAAAATATTTCTTCCCTGAACACGATCTCTACTGGGGGTAAGGAGTGGTGTTCAGTGGTAGAGCATGCCCCTAGTGTGTTCATAGCTCCCCAGCACTCACCCCCATTTCTGTTGGGTTTGTGATCCTTTGAACAGTTTAGGAGATGGGTGATTTAATGGTACAGGAGAAAACTGAGAATGCACCGAAGAACTTAAAAGTCGTTTGTGGTAAGTTTTCATGAGCAAGGCCTGTAAACTATTTTTAATATAAAAATTAAAAATAAAACTTAAAGGTTGTGATGCTTTGGGAATTTTAATATTGCAGCAAACCATTTGAATTTTTCTTGCTTTAGTACATTGTTTGATAATATAGTTTTGTTGAAATACAATGTCTGTTCCAGGGCTCATGACATATGTAATTGTGTAGAGAGGTGCTGAGAAACATAATCTTCTCTTCTTTTCCACTGACATTTGGTAGCTGCAACAGTTCTAAGTTGGGCTTGCTGATTATACACTGAAGTAGCATGAATTAGGATATGGTGGTTCAGTCTTCTGAGGTCTGAAGTTGGAAGGTATTTGCTAGGAAGGGCTCTTTTTTTTTTAAAGTAAATAATTTATTGAGAATTTCATACATGCATATAAGGTGTTTTGATCAAATCCATGCTCACTCCCTCCCCTCCAACTCCTCCCATATCTCCCCATCACTTTTTTTTCCTGATACTTCATGTACTCTTTCTTCTTTGATTGATTTATTTTTATGGGGCTTTTGGCTACTCTAACATTACCCCCTCTGAAGCTATAACCCTAAAATCTTTTAAAGATTAAATACAAACTCCCAAATACTTTCAACATTTTTGGCCTTTGGAACAGAGTATGTTGCTAAGAGGCCCAAGGACATTTTCACTTAAAATTTTTTTTTATTATTTTTATTTTATGTGTATGAGTGTATTGTCTGCTTGTGAGTACACCTGTGTCATGCAATGTGGAGGTCAGAAGAGGGATTTGGATTCCCCTGGAACTGGAGTTAAGGACGGTTCATAGCCACCATGTGGGTGCTGGGAATCAAACCCGGGTCCTCTGTAAGAGCAGTCAGTGCTCTTAACCACTGAGCTATCTCTCCAGCCCCGAAACGCAGACTGCTCTGGCTTCTTCCATGCTGAACAGGGACGCAGGGTGAGGCAGTTGGGAGTACTCCTTAGGAAGAGCTCTTTTAAAAGGATCTTCTTTCCCTGATGAACAGAAACACTGATTCAGAGGTTTGCTCAGGCCAGCAGCCATTGGTTTTCCCTCATGGAAGTAAATCTTGCTTTGATGATAGTGATGTTTCATTTTGATCAATAATTGTCATGGCACACTCTAAGGTAGGGAGATTTGCACTATAAGATGTAAGCGATTGGGAACTCATCACAAAAATTAACATGAGTCTCTTTCCAAGGCAAGCTGCCCCACCCCCGCCCCTCCTTAGAGAAGCAGCAGAGGCCTGGCATTTCCACCCAGTTGTCTCCACCTAGATGGTAGGGGAATCTTTGAAGTGTTCTTTCCCTGCATATTCCTCCAAGAAAATGGACTCACTCTCATCTCCCACACACCCATTAAAAAAAAAAAAAAGCCGAGTAGGTGACCTAGCAATGCCCTCTATGTAGTATAAAGAATCTAATATAATTTGAGTCTGCTTGATCACCCCAGTCCCTGTCCCTGTCCAGCAGCCAAGTTCCCTTCTTGCACCGCCTCTAACCCCTATTCCCCAGTTACCACTAACTGATCAAACCCTATGGCGGAAGTAGTAGGGGAAGGGCAAGGGTACAGAGGAGGCTAAAGTGGAAGGGGTGCTTGTGAAGAATATAGCAAGTGGATCCAATGTGTAAAGAGTCCTGTTCCTTCAGCCAAGTAAGTCTCTTCATAGGCAACATCTTTAGGAATTGAGAGGGTTGGGAGGGAGGAGGGGTCCAGGGAGGGTGGCCAGTTTGGGGATGCATGAGCTGTGGGAGCTCATCCACCACCGATGCTCTCATGCTCTCGGAGTCTGGGGATACCCTCTGCAACTCTAGTTTAGAGCTCTCAGGCAGTAGGCCCAGTCTGAGGTCATTCAAAGACACGCAGCATGCGAAGTAGGGTGGAAGGAGTGAAGGGAAAGGATTAGGAGGGATGACATCCAAGAGCCTTGGAGCTAAGTTAGCAGTGGAGTATCCTTTATTTAAAACTGGGGAACAGCACAACAGGAGTCAGAGTATCAAGTCACAGCCCTCTCCAGCTTCATATTGGAGAGACAACTCAGTTCTCTAGTCATCTAATACCAACAAAGCTATTAGTTCATCCCTAATGTGCTATTCTTAGCATCAGATGCTTTGAAAATAAGGTATGTCCACTAGTGATGGTTAGAGTAACTTGAAAAACACCGAAGTGTAGGAAAGATAAGTATCCCCCATAACCACTCCCATTCCAAGAAACCCATTACAGATTTGTTTACTGTTCCGAGTCTCACTTTAGAAACTGCCCAACTTGCCACAGATCTTGGTGAGCCTGTGGTCAGCTTGTTGTCAGGAAGACATCAGTGTTGTTTGAAGTCAGCCTGGTCTACATACTGAGTTCCAGGCCCACCAGACTATATAGTGAGGCCCTGAGAAACACATAAAAAGCCTAACTTTATAAGGCAACTGTTGTATAATCTATTAGATATATTAAGTGCTCTCCAAAGAACATAATTGTCAGGGAGGTGCACACCTGTAATCCTTGCCCTCCAGTGGCTGAGGTACAGGGAGTTTAGGTCAACATGGGCTATAGAGGGAGAACTTGTCTCAAAAAGAGAAAAACACCTGTGGTACAGGCCTTTAATCCTACTCCTTTAATCCCAGCACTCAGTACTCCAGGAGGCAGAGTTCAGTCCAGCCAAATGTACAAAGTGAGTTCCAGGTCAGCCAGGTCTACATAATGAGACTCTTGTCTCCAACAAAACAAAACAAAACAAAACACCCACATCCCCTGCACAAATAATTGTTTCATATTCTAAATTATACTTGCACCACAATATAACACCATAATGCTAGAATTTTAGGAAACTTCATTTTTTCCACCTGTACTGATCTTTGTCAGAAACTTTCTTTCCTTAGGATGTTTAGATATAGAATAGTTGAATGAAACTGTAAGTATTTTTAAAGTTTTTATCCAGACTATAAAATTGGCTGGAGATATAGCTCAGTTGGTAGAATGCTTGCCTTGCATTCAGGAAGCCCTGGTTTGATCCCCAGAACTGAATAAACAAGGTGTGGTGTACCACTGCCAGTAATCCTAGCACTCAGGAGGTATTCAGATGCATATTTTGAAGTCTGCCTAGGTTTCAAAAATACATGAGACTTTGTCTAAAGAAATGTTTTTCTTGCCTATAACATGCTTGTTAAAATGCAGTACTCTTATCAGGGCCATATTAGTATCTAGGGATGTGAAAATCTAAGTTAGAGAAAGTTCATACTTAATATTATAATTTTGTATTTAGAAAATGAAACAATACTTATTATTTACAAAATTCAAAGTGTAGAAACACTGCACTACAAAATCTTCCTATCAGGCTGGGTTCACAGCACATCAGGGTTGAGGGCGTGTTAATACTGAACTTCAAGTTGTTTTCTGGAGATGAGCTTTCCCTATACCTCAGCTGGACCTCCAGGCTGGCCTCAACCTCACAGAGATCTGCCTGTCTCTGCCTCCCTGAGTGCTAGGATGAAAGGAATGTGCCACAATGCCCAACTGAGCTTCAGTTTTGATTTATTCTAGGGTGTTTTAGTATTAGGGAACAAATGAGATATTTATGTTTCCTTTAAAAGAGTGAAAACACTGGTCCAAATGTTCAGTTTTGTTATTAGAAAATATTTTGTAGATTATTCATATTGCTTTACTATCAGAAGTACTTCTAGTGTTAGGAAAAATGGTTGAGCATAATTCCACCACAGTGGTTGCAATGGCAGACCTGTAAAATGTTAGGGACACATATAGTAGTAGGCTAAATTGTTTCTACCTTAGAATGACAATGGGTATTCAAAACTTCAATAAAAATAAAAATGCAGTTATGACCTGTGAAAGGGTTATTTTCCATGTAGAACACAGTACTATCATGCACACATTGAAATACTGGCATATGCTGAATGCTAGGGTATTTACCTTGAGAGTGCTACACACTCTAGAAGCAAGAGAAGGAGGAGCTGAGCTGAGAGTACATAAACAGCTACTTCAAAACGAAAACATGACTGTGTGAGCACAGCAAAGTAGAAATAACAAATCAATACACTACCCAGTGCAATCATCATGTATGAGGAGACAAGAGCTTAGTACTGTAGATAGTGTAACGTGGGTTGTGTGTGTGTGCACTGCCTGGACTAAACACTAACTGAGCTGCATCCCCAGCCCCATGCAGAATGTTCAGTCATATAGAGATAAAATGTTCTACTGAATATATTTACAGAAACTCTCAAAATGTTAAAATACTGATGTTTTACAAATATGCATTAATATCCAATAATTTGTGTAATGTCTAATCACTTGCATTTCAAGGAATTGCATGAATTCCAACATAATTAGAACTGATAAATCAATATAACCATGGTATATAAATATATAATATTATATAAACATGAAGTACATAATTAAAATTTATTTGTAATTAGCACCCCAAATATTTCTATCATGTGTCTAATTACAAATAGAAAGC
>NW_008334003.1:656671-658269 GCF_000622305.1 Nannospalax galili
TTTATAGAATGAAAGTACTTCTAGATAATTTTCTATATAATTCTTGAAAATTGATCTACATCTAAATGATAATAAATGGTTTCTTTCAACAAACCTGTTTTTATCCTTTTCATATTTTGCACTGTAGTTTCTTGCTGGTATAGATTAGTAGTTTATTTAATAATATCATATGAAATGCAGGTTTTGTTTTGTCTCCTATAGCTCAGGTTTATTTTGAAGTCACTGTGTATGTAGCAAGGATGACCCTGATCTCTTGATCCTCCTGCCTCCATCACTATACACCAACCTCCACCCCACCAGTGCTGGGTTTATAGGAACACAGCAAGGTATTCTGTTTAGGTAGTGTTGGGGATTGAACCCATGGCGTTGTGCATGTTAGGCAAATACTGTACCAGTGGAGGTATATCTCCAGCCCTTTCTCTAATTGGCCATGGCATTATATTTTATATTCCTAAAATAGAATAACTTTTTAATAGAGTATAACATTCACAGTTATATTCAAACCAGCACAGCACAAGGGCTAAACGGTTGCTGTTCAGAAAAAAAAAACAAACAACAAAACAACTCCCCCCAAAAATCATTAAAGAAAAATCTCGAATCTTCAGAATGTTTTAAAATCAACCAAAATTAAAGATGGTAACACGCCATGGAATATTCTGTAAACTTTCTACTGATTTTTTGAAGCATGAAATTCATAACTGCATTAATAAATACCTTGCTTGCTTTATCATTTTCCTACCCGCCCTTACTTGGGATGGAACCCAGGCCCTGTACAGAGCTGTATCACTAACCCTCCTTGATAACTTTAACAATTTTTACACGTCCAACTTAAAAGACAATTAGTATTGTAATAAAAAATTTCTCCTTGGTGGGTAGGCTTCAACTTTGGATTCAACAGCGTATTCTCTAATATTTTGCATACTCTATATGGTCTTTTTTTTTTTTTTCAGTTTTCCTGATTATAGAAAGTTACAGTGAGTCTAAAGATTCACCCACTGTGAGGACAAAGCGTACCAAAGACTGTATTTTTAAAGAAGTAGGCCTCATTTACAAATTATGTTAATTGTGGTCTGAGAAGATTAAAATGTGATCAGTTCTGATTCCGTAGGGACAGCACTGTAGTTCTGTGCCTGCTGACCGTGAAGCACTGTCTAAAACAGCTTCAGTAGCTTAGGCCAGCAAATAATAGCTCCCACCTCAAGGGCCACCCTTCTCCCTGCTGGCTGCAGAATCCGGGGAGGCGAGTATTTGTGTGGCAGCAGCTAATGGTCCTATTTTAAGCTGTGGCACGTTTTGTTTTCACATTTCAGGAAGTCAAACTACATTGGTGCTGCCACTCTCGCAGCACTTTCCTCTATCACTCCTGGAAGGAGCAGTGAGCAGGCCTGGTTGGATGGGGCGGAAGAAAGGACCCTTAGAAAATAGGACCATTAGCAGGAATTTTCCCCCAGGGCAGAAATAAGGTGCTCCAGAAGTAGACCTTACCCACGGGGGTGGTGTGTGTGTGTGTGTGTGTGTGTGTGTGTGTGTGTGTGTGTGTGTGTGTATGGCTGGGGGGTGCTAGACACCCACTTTTTTATAGTGTTTTGTTTTACACA
>NW_008334003.1:658418-681047 GCF_000622305.1 Nannospalax galili
GGTGTGTGTGTGTGTGTGTGTGTGTGTGTGTGTGTGTGTGTGTGTGTGTGTGTGTATGCCTGAGGTGTGCTGACTAGCCACTCATTTCTAAGGTTTCATGTTCAGAAGCTCTCGGTCTCCCCATCAGTTTCTCTGGAGCAGGACTGAGGAGGGCTGTGAAGGGGGCCCCTCTGGACTCAATGTGGGGGAGAATAATTATCTCGAATGGGGGAAAGGCCCTCCCACCCCACCCCACCTGGCAACCTCTGTCTACCCTCTTCTAGAAACTGTGTGAAATCACACCAACACCCCTTCCCACTGGCGGGACCGGGGCTCCTGCGGCCTTTCCTACCTGGTCGTCCAGGATGCGGCTGCGGCCCTCGGCGAGGGATCCTCGCTAGGATGAGCACCAAGGCCACCACGGCCTGCGCCCTGCGCGCTGAGCACTGTCCCGCGGATCCAGGGAACTGCACCACGAACGTCCTCACTCGCGGTGGGCCGCACGCGCGCCGGATCCGCACAGTCACCAGGAACCTGCACACCATACTCGGGCCGCCCCGCTCCGCAGCGTCCGCGCCGCCTTTTGCCCCAGGAGGTGAGAAGCGCCTCCCCTGGCCCATTCTCAGTCTAGGCACTGTGCGACCCACGCGTGCGTCCCCGGCCCATCTCCGCCCCCAGGCGCGCCCCCGCATGTCCTGAGCGCGCCGCAGCTCCGAGCTCGGTCGGCAGCAGCGCCGTCTGCCTGCGTCCGCGCGCGGGAAAGTGTCCCGGAGGCGCCCAGAGGGAGGCGCGCGCGGGACCCGCGGCCGCGCATCCTGGGTCCGCGCCTCCCGCCCCGCGCCCTTTCCCGCGCGATCCGCGCGCCCACCCCGCCCGCTCCGTAGCGCTCCGCGCGGTGACAACCACCGCGCCTGCACCGCCCGCCCCCGGCATCACCTGACACGCCCCGTGCGGGTCCCGGTCGGCTCGGGTCCCAGCGCCTCCGCCCCCCTGGTGTCTGGTGCCCCTCGAGCCTTCCGGGTCTGCAAATCGAGCTATTTAAAAGAGAAAAAGAAAGAAAAGCCGGGCATCTCTCGGCCGAGCCCGCCAATCAGGAGGCTCGCTGTCATTTTTGAACCAGAGCGCCGCGCCGCTTCTCCTCTGGGTCCGGGAAAGCAGCGGAATTAAAAGAGCAGCTGAGCCAGGGGGAGCGGCCTCCGGCCCCGGCGAGGCTCGCGGGCCGCCTCAGGTAGGTGGGCTGAACCCGGGTGTCCCGGGCCGGGAGGCTCCCCGCGACGATGCCTGGCTCCGCGGAGGAGCGAGTCCGCTTCTCTAAGCCGTTTTATTTTCGGTTTTAAGGGCGAGCGCCGCGGAGCATCCGCGAGCTCCTTCCTCCTCCCCGCCCCGCGCCCCAAAAGCCCGGCGGGGCCACGTCCCGCCGCCCCGCGCCTCCCTCGGCGCCCACGGCCCATGCCGGCTTTCCGGAGACGCTCCTGGTCCCCCGCCGCGGTCCGCTCGGAACAGGAAAAGCGGGGGCAGGAGAGGAACGGGCCGCGGCGTGGAGGGGTGGGCGGGGGAGGATGGACCCGGGAGCCGCGCTTCGGCCCTCGCGGATCCCCGGCCGGAGCCTCGGTGCTGGCGGGCGGCCGCGCGGCGGGAAGTCGGGCCCGGGACGCCGCTTTCCGGAGCGCTGCGCTGGGCCCCCGCCGCGAGGACCGGTCCAGAGCTCACAGCCCGAGCCGGGGGCCTCCTGGGTGTACGAGGCGGGGTCGCTCGGGGACTGGCTTTCCGAGCCTGGAAACGCGGCCCAGGCCCGGTGGCTTCCCGTTCGCGTGCTCAGGCCTAGTGGTCTGGCGGCGGTAAAGTCACTTTCTGATCTGGGTGACAGCTGGTAGGGCTTAGGGAGCACGCTCCAGGTCTGTACTGGAGCAGGAAAGCGAGGCCTGAGGTGGACCGAGCCTTCCCACCCAGGACGGTGCTGTACTGAGTCCGGCGGGCCGCAACAGCCTCCCCTTCGCACCCCTAGCCCTGCCTCGTTGGTATTACTACCGACTCTAGGCCCAAACCTAGGACTGAAGAACGGGTTGGTTGGCTGAATGGAGTGAAATTTGAGGCCCCTTGGTAGGGCCATTATGAATATCTCTGTAAATTAAAAACAAAAACAAAAGCACCTCTTGGGTAAGCTTCAGTCAAAATTGGACTTTCCCAAACATTGTGCTTAATACTGGCTGGGGCTCTGGGCCACCTGTCTGGAAGACTGTTTCTCTTAACAGTCTGGCTCCTCAGGTCTCTTCTGGGCATCTCTGCCCTTACCATGCACAAATTACCTCGTGTTTATTCACTTGCTTGGTGGGAACCAGAGCTTGTTGCCTTGCCTGGCGCATATGATAGATATTCCCCACCCCACCCCCTGAGCTCAGAGGCCTCACAGGAGAGAGGAACTAGCAAAAACCTGCATTTATAGCTAGGACATTTGGCTTCATGGCCACAGAGAGGGCACTGTAGGGAGGGGCACTTCAGAGAAAGCTGCCAGTACAGAATTTTAGGATTGCAGAGGAACTTGGGAGTGAGGTGCCCCAAGCCCAGTGATTAACTGTGGGAAAAAACCATTGTGAGGAGGGGAGAGAAAACTCTTGTTCATCTCTTAAATCATTATTTATAATAGCTGAAGTTCTTCAGGAAAATAGAACATTTGTACATACAATTTATTATTTGTTCCTTTGTTGAAAGACAGAAAACTTAGTATGTTTAGGTCAATGGAGAGCAAAAAACTCCAGTCAGCTACCATGCCCTATTCCTGTAATCCTAGGACTCAGGAGACTGAGGTAGGAATATCAGGAGTTGGAAGCCAGCCTAGGATGCAGAGTAAGTTCCAGCCATCCTGGGATACATAGTGAAGACTATGTCTCAAAAAAGGGAAAAAAATACAGTATGCATGATAAATCATTCAGTGTTATCCCTAGCCCTTGGGACAATAGAAAGAGCACAGGCTTGTAGACCAGTGACCTTCATGAAGTCCAGCCTGAATACCTGCTGGTCATGTAGTGTCCAAGGCCTGAGCTCCTCTGGGCCTGCTTTTTCACCTGTAAAATAAGTGAAACAGTCACAAATTCAAAGGACCACTGGGAGGAAAAAATAATAGATTCAAGTGCAAGTACATGCATATAGTATAGTGCAGTACACACACACACACACACACACACACACACAGGAATTGATTAGCCCTTCGAAGGGCTAGGAAGTTGTCATTTTGCAGGGCAGGCCTGCAGGCTGAGACCCAAGGAAGAGTCCATGTTGCAGTTCTGAGTCTGAAGATAGTCATAGACCTCACTTTCTTCCTTGGGGACGTCAGTCTTTTCTCTTAAAGCCTTTAACTGGGACCCATTTACATGTTAATCACATCTAAAGAAAGATGGCATTTTCCTAAAAACTGGTACCACAGCCAAGACAAGCTAACACATAAAATAAGCCACCACATCATCCTGCCATGCTTAAGAACAGGGGTAACCTTCTTTCCTGGGTAGAATTTAGTGGTTGGGTCAGTCTGCATTCAATGGACTTATGTAGCTTAAAACATGACCATTTTATCCCTTTGGGAACCAGTCCTGGGGTTGAGGCAGCTTCTCACTTCTAAGGAATGCCATTTCTGTAAGAGGATCACTGTATCATTCAAAGAATGTAATTTTAAAAATCGGAACTTTAAAATTCCATCTTGGGTTCCCCTGCTACCCAATGTCTGTTCTCTGTTGTGATATGTAGGAAAATTATGAATTTTAATATTTGTGAAAATAAGATATAATTATGAAAGTGTGGGAATCCTCAAGTGACATTTGGTTATGTGCTCTTCAAAAAGTTAGTAATGAAGAACTGAGCAGTATTATGTATGTATACATAAACTTGAATTATCCATTTCGTTCTCACAGTTACACTCTAAACTCAAGATCGTTGCCCTTATTTTACAGGGGAGAAGACAGGTCCAGAGAGGCTCAAGCCTCTACATGGCTACAGGTACTCAGGCTGGATTCAACAGGAAGGTCACTGGACTGCAAGCCTGTGCTCTTCCTATCTTGCCAAAGGTCAGAGACAATTGGGAGTGAGTTATCTGTGAGTCAACTTTGCACATATGTAGCATAAAGAAGTATAGAAAGCAGTGCATATTACGTTTATATATGTGCACACACACTCTTTAAATCAGCAATTCTACTCATAACTCTTGTATGAAAAATATGTACTTTAGGCCAGGCATGGTGGTGCATGGCCTTTTATCTCAGTCTTCAGGAGGCTGAGACATTGAATTTGTGTGTTAGAGGTTAGCCTAGTCTACACAGGAAGTTCCAGGCGAGCCAGTACTACATAGATTCTGCCTCAAAGGAAAAAAAAAAGATGTACATTATATATGTGTACACACATATACATATCTGCTATCTGTAAGCATGGAAAGCTTTGCATGTATATATGTGCACATATAGAAAACTATAAAATAATGTGTGTGTGTGTCTAGCTGCAAAATTTCACTCCAATTTTTTTTGTTCTACATACTTCATGTAAGTGTGCAGCAAAGATCATTTACCATAGATGCAGTAGTAAAAAAAAAAAACCAAGAAGCACTTGATATTTTAAGTTTCTTAAGAAACAGCACTTACCCATAAATTATAAAATTATGCAGCCATAAAAATGAAATGCAATGGGCATGATGGCATAGCCCTTTAATTCCAGCACTCAGGAGGTAGGGACAAGAAGGTCTGAGATCAAGGCCAGGCTGTTTTACATAGAGGGTTCCAGGCCAGCTGGGGCTGTGGGGAGACCTCGTGTAAAGCACGACATCCCTGAACAAAAAGGACAGCAGCAGAGACGTGCATCTTCTGTGTGGGTAATGGGAGTTGTTGGAGATCTATTGTTAGTCAGAGAGAGAGAGAGAGAGAGCAGTATGATCCTTCTTGTGTTTTAGCCGTGTGTGCTGGGGTAGATGTTTAAAATTATGAACATAGATATTTTGTAGAATAATTAAAAATTTTGAAATAACAGTTACCCTTGGATAGTAAGAATAGTAGTTTAAAACTCAGGTTTTCATTTAATATGTAGGGTATCCTGAAGTGTTTGGAAATTTGCCGTGAACAAGAATTATAGTAACCACCACAAAATGTAGGACTCAATTGTCTCTTAGGAGACCTAGAGCTGATCAGCAAATAGGGATTTTTCCATTGTCACCTGAGCTAAGATTGAGTCTCACTCAGTCTTTCAAATGGGAGAGATTCAAACTTGTGGTCTTCAAGTGACTATTGGGGTCAATACCATCATTGTATAGGTATAATAATACTTGGGAATAGAATGGAGTGTCATTTAATTTTTTTTAACCCAGAAAGAAGACAACATTGAAAATTTCTGTTTGAAGGAAGATCTAAATATCCAAAAAAAAAAAAAAAAACTACTACAAAATCCTTGAATGGGCTTATTGTGATATCTCTAAATATCAAAGGCTGTTCTTCTGGGGGACTAGTAGAGGACGATCAAATTGTTTTTAGGCAAGGTTATAGTTTCTGACTTCAGGTAGTATATTGACGGGATAAGATAGTGAAGGGCACGTCTGTGCAGTAAGAAAAGGGGAAGCTTAGGGCCTCATAGATCAATAAGGAGCTACTGCCTACAAAGCTTCCCCAAGGTACCCTTAGAAGAAGGTTCCATATGTTTCTAGACTCTACTGGCCTCTCAGTATGATTGTGAACAGAATAAATTGCTGTTTAGTGTTCATGTAGTATCTCTTATAAAGATACTATAAAATATATAAAATACATGACAACACACAATAACTTTATATATAGCCTAATTAGATAAAGAAATCTAAATGCAATAATCTTATATCTATTAAGAGAAAACAGAAACCTTACATATTAACATTTGAGTTGGAAGTACACTGAAAATTATCTAGGGGCTGGAGAAATGATGCAGTGACTAAGAGCTCTGTCTTTTGCAGAGGACCTGGGTTCAAACCCACATGGTGGTAACAGTGGTCCATAACTCCAGTTCCAGGGAATCTAACACCCTCTTCTGACTTCCAAGGGCATTTCATGACACAGGGGCGATTACATACATGCAGGCAATACACTTACACACATAAAATAAAAATAAATATTAAAAAAGAAAATGATCCAAATACCAGACGTGTCCCTGGCCCTGCGCTGCCCTTGCTGTTCTCTATGGCTCAGTACTCTCTGGTACAGAAGAAAATGAAATCCTTAGGAAGATGCACTTTTTAGGCAAGACAAAGTGATTTGTGAAAAAGTAGGAACATAGACTGTATTCCAACTCCTATTTTCTCTTCACCTGAACTCTTACACCACCCAGGTAGATCAGAAAGCTGTGTTATATGATCACTTAAAAAAAAATCACTCCACCCTTCCCCTGAGTACTTATATTAGCTTAGAATTTCCAACTTCCACAATAGTTTATACATCAAATTTGCTTTCCTAACTTACTCTAAGAAACTATTCTAGTAGCTCTGAATAACTTGAGAAAATAGGAAAAGCCACAGAAAAATCAGAAGTGAGATGAATTGAGAAAGACCTGTTATGCAGGCTTTTTTCTACATGTCTGTTAATTTTTCAGTGGACTGGTGAAGGCAATATTTGTACAGGATTCCTCTCTCCCTCAGGGCCACAGAACTTGAGAGTTCCTCCTCTTGTTTCTATTCCATTAGGTACCTTTGCTAACCTCACATGCAAAAATAACTGCTAATAAAATATACTAGTAAACATGCACAGATAAACATAGATATGTATAAATCACTGTCATATATGCATATTTCAAAGACATTCAGTGGCGATAGAAAGGTAGAAAGAACCCAGCTCAGCTGCTGTATTTATACAGAAGGGAAATTAAGTAAAACTATGTGGCTTAGCAGTCACATTAATGAATGAGCCAGTACAGGAAGCGATGCCGTCTACCTTCCAAGCAACTCCTACTTTTTCTTCTCTCCAGTCCCCGTCTCTGTTCAGGAGGTAAAAACAGAATGGGCATTGTTGAAAGTCTTAAGGTTTAAACAATTATTGTTACTTCAAATAATTTCTAAAATTGAAATCATCTCACTTAAAAATATATGATTGTCTCTCTATTTTTCAATAGCTTAATAATTGAGCACTGAGATTTTTAGCTTTAAAGATTTTAGAAATTAACCAAATAATGCATGGTAATGATGGAAATGTACCCAGCAAGTCAGAACGTGGTTGTGACCAACTGCTGACATGCACAGGGGAGCAGACCACCTGCATTTGGGAGGCTCTGCCTTCTGCCTTCTACTGTCCACAAGATTGTTTCTTTAGTTGTACCTTCTGTAGATAATTCCACTGCTCTGCCTTTGTTAGAGTGGCAGTGGACTGAACATTGTGAAGATTATTAGCTGCCATAAAGCAGCCAGCCTCTGGTGAGGTACAGACAACAACGAGCATATTTTTCACTTTAAAAAAAAATGATCAAGAAAATTACAAAGGCAGTTAAAATCTTTATTCATTGTTGTAAATGCACAATAAGTTGTTTTCAGTATTTTCAGTGAAGGGCAGTAGAGCACTTCAATGTAAATATAGGTGAAATGAGAAGTATATGCTTGTCGAACACTTGTTACCTCGCTTAAGTTGAATTAGTGTCCTAGACGATGCATTGCTTGCTCTAATATGGAAGCAAAACACCTGCCAACGTTGCTAAGTAGTGTTGTCCCAAAATTGTTTGGCTTTATGAATCTTGGTCTCTGTTTGAATATGTTTCATTTCTTAGTTCAGAAATTACTAATCTTAACTATTAGAGCATTGGAAACTTAGAATGAATGTTTTATGGTAAATTACCCTTGTTTTTCCATTTATGCTTTAAAAAAGGAAAAAAATGAGGTCAAATGAATAAATTACTGAATTTCAAAGTTTGGCTTCTTGGAATGAA
Source organism: Nannospalax galili (assembly GCF_000622305.1). NCBI lineage: Eukaryota > Metazoa > Chordata > Mammalia > Rodentia > Spalacidae > Nannospalax > Nannospalax galili. The sequence goes on from NW_008334003.1 coordinate 666,300, forward strand.
GGTCAGTCAGGTAAGTAGTAGGGTCTGTACAATTCTGACTGAGATAAGGAAATAGGTTTTGTTTCCTTCTTTAATTTGCAGTGGAACAGACAGGGCTCATGACTATCACTAGTTGCATTTGTTTGCATGCAATTTCAAAGTTAAACCCTAACAGATTTAACAGGATTAAATCCTAACAAATTTAATGGTTCCCTATACTGCTGATATAACACAGTAGCCAAACGTGCGTTCCAGATGGCTTTGAACCTAATTAATTTTTCACTAGCATTAATAACTCACTGTTTCAGTAAAACCAGGTGGTAATTGATTTCCAATGTTTTGGTTTTGCTTCATACAAAAAGCTTAATAAAAGCAAAGAAGAATGTAACACACTACTGTGGGATTCATAAATGTTTTTTATTTTATTTTACTTTAATATCAAATTGTCCTTAGGAATGAGCCCACTATTTCTTTATATTGGGGATGAAGTAACATGTCTCATATATATGTATTTCAAGAGACAATTGATTTTCATGACTCAGTCTTATTAGACTAGCAAATTAAAATATTTTGGACAAGAAGAAATAAAGGAGAAGGTAAGGGATTTTATAACTCAAGTTGGAGATTACTCCTCTTTGACTTTGATGTATTTTGTAGCTATTATAAAACAATGTAAAACTTAAAGTGTATTTTTGGCCTCTAGTGGTTGTTTAACTGATAGACTTACATTTTCTGTTCTTACAGCTTAATTTGAAAATGAGGCTCCATTATCTTTGCTCTGAAAGGTTTTAGAGTTTTAGTGTTCTTTAGGGGAACTATTCTCTAGAAACCATTTAAAATGTATTTTAAACAACGTTTATGTTTACTAGATATGGAATTTAGAAAAGCCACCCTAGGGATTTAAAGAGAGATCAGGCATTTCTGCATTTTAGAAAAATATTTGTTTACATGTGTACCATTCATGATTTGGAAGACCAGGTGCACTGGAAACCAGAGTATAATGATCACATCGGGACTAGCTGGAGTTTTCTACCTTAGCAATATTGAAATCTGCATATTCTTAGTAACTATATTTACCATCACTATAATACTTGCTATAATCGAAAACAAAAGCAAGCATTTTCCTCATTTGAGGTTTTGTAACATGTCCCTCCATCCTTCAGCCTCTGACTACCATGCAAATCTTTACTTATGGGAGAACTTGTGGCACTTCTCCGACACTTTAGTTAGCATAATGCTGCTTGAGGTGATGGACACCTTAACTAGTTGATTTAATCATTCTACACTATATTCACAAATCATAACATTTTGTGATATTTCCAGTGCATATGATTAGTTATTCTCTTACAGTGAAAACAGAAAGAACACCATTTGCACACATGTAGGACCTTATTCTTTATTATTTCTTTAAATTTGATTTTCCTATAAGTAGGCATTGGTATCATGATTTTTACTTATTCCCCCGTGAATAATGATGTGAAATGGCTCTTTTTACAATTACTTTTCTATTCATTGAGTCCACTGTGTCTCAGACATTGAATGATGCATAAAGAGCTACAAAAACCAGTAGATACACTCTTGCCATTGGTGAATTCACAGATTCACAGGGGAAAGTTATTAGCCATTTTTATATAGTTTAATTCTATGCTAGAGCATCACAGAGGAAGGGACTCAGTTCAGATGAAATGGAGTTATTAAGTCAACAGTATTTAGTCATCGAAATGTTTCTCTGAGGACTTTTTCTTTAACCAGAGCCTAGCAGGATACATAAAGGACAAACTAAATCTATAATGTCAGAAAAAAGAGAGACAAAACTATATGCAAAGGCATAGGTGGGATAATATGACATGTTAATACAAATTATCACATCTGGATGATGGAGTGATATATGTAAAAATGGCCACTGCTATGGGTTGTGTCTACCCCCAAAGCATGCACTGGCAACTTAACTCCACCAAAGCATCAGTGTTGAGTGGTAAGGACTAATAAGAGGTACTTGGACCCCGAGGGCTCCCTGCTCAGGTTGATTAATGAGGGTTACCACAGTATTTGAGGCTTGGAGTTTGTTCTCTCTTGAGTTCTCCCATATGATGCTTTTACCACATTATAATGCAGCAGTAGATGTTGCACAGACTTGTCAGCACCCAGTTCCACAATCCAAAGAGTCTCACTGTTTGTAAACTTTAGAAGATCAGGTTTTTTGAGCCAGATGGACTTACTTTTGCATACCACAGAAGGACTGTTTTCTGACTTTAGGCAAGATACTGGACGTTTCTCTGCTTTATTTTTCTCCTCTAGGAAACGATACCTCCTTCTCAGATTTAAATGTTGAAGGGACAAATTTGTTTTGAAGCATGCCTAGTATAAACAGTGTTTCACATAAACTGTATATAAACATGTACCTCTTATCTAATAAGATATGGCATAATGTGCAACTAATCGTCCTCGGTAATATATTAATTGGGGAATAGGAATGGATAAGAAGTTCTGTGTATTCAGCTCAAAGCCACTTTCTTATTCTCTACTCTCCATTTACTATTTTGTGTTGCTTATTTAAAACACACAGTTAAATATGTTCAGTAAACACATAGAAGCACAGTGTATATCTATATCTCACTGTTCGTAGTTAAAAAAAAAATAGTTATCTGGGTGTGGTGGCACATGCCTTTAATCCCAGCAGAGGCAGAGGCAGGTGCAGGTGGATCTCTGTGAGTTCAAGGCCAGCCTGGTCTACATAGTGAGTTCCAGGACAGCTGGGGCTACAGGGAGACCCTGTCTCAAAAAGACCAAATAAATAAATAAATAAATGAATGAATAAATAAATAGTTGTAGTCACCAGCAATTATTACAAAAGACAAAAACAGTGGGCCCTTTTGAACATTTAAAATTTTGAGAGTTAGTGGTAAGCCCATAGAAATATATAAACATTTATTTTTTTTAATTTATGTGTTTGTTTGAGTGTATGCCATGAATGTGCAGGTGGTTGTAGAGGCCAAAAGAAGGTGTCAGGTCTCCTGAAGCTGGAGTTATAGGCAGTTGTGAACCACTCCATGTGGGTATTCAGAACACAACTTGGGTCTTCTGGAATGCAAGTGCTCTTAACCAATGAGCCATCTCCAACTCCTGATTTTTACCTTATTTAAAAAAAAAAAAAACTGTGTGTGTGTGTGTGAGCTGCTTGCAGAGTCCAGAGGTAGGTCCTCTGGAGCTGGAGTTACAGGCAGTTGTAGGTACTGAGAACTGAACTGAACCTGGTCCTGCAAGAGCAGTACTTGCTCTTAACCACTGAGCCATCTTTGCAGCCCTGCAAATACATTTTAATGTTAAATTATCCACATCTTAGAGTCTATCTCTACTGCTTATTCTTTATTAAAACAGTTGCATAGCAGTTGTTCCAGTGATACAATGAACAAAACCACACTGGACACCTTAAAGAGTGCATCAGTTGTATGTTCAGCAGACATCAAAAGAGCCCACAAACCATCGACTCATAATTTTAACAAGTTTATACTTAACCTACTTTTCCCAGCAACTTTTGGGAGGTAGCCCAAGATAACAGACTGAACATGTATACTTATCTTTTAAAAAGACATTGGAATATTTCCCCAAGAGAGACACATCTGTACAGGAAACAATGAACAAAGAAATAAATAGGCTAAGGATGAAGACAAGGCACACATTGACGTGCCACAGCCACTGCTTCAGTAAGCAGCAGTGGTGGTTCTGGGCACTGTACACCCCAGCACTTTAGGAGGCTGAGGCAGGAGGATCAAGAGTTGAGGTTGTTATCTTGAGCTACAGAGACAGGCATGGAGAGAGAAAGCCAAGAAGGGAGATAGAAGATGCATACCTCTCTGAGGACCAGGAGTTATTCTGTTGAAAGTCTCATGAAATACATTGTTAACAAAGAGCAACTCAAAAGTACAGAATAAAACCTTTTCAGGAGGCACTTCCCTGGGGAGGGGGGATTCCTTATCTTGTCTTAGATCCTTGAAGCGGGGTGTTAACCTCTATAGTCACTCACTGTGACTGTCTGCCTCCTACCCAGAATAGCAAGGGACACAAGCTTTAGTGCCCACACCTTTCCCTCAGATTTTAGGGTAGAGGAAGACTGTTACCCACTTCTCTTTCTCCGCCACTATTTGGTGGAGGAGGGGGCGGCAACTCCTCAGAATTTCTAGAGAACACAGTTTTTCAGGTGAACTGCCTGACGTTGCAGAGTTAGGTCCTGACCTTTCTGAACACATACGCTCCCCTCATCTGGTCTGTGGATATCTGGGGTTCGAGGTGTGTGTGTGTGTGTGGGGAAATGCTGCCTGCTCCCACCCAAATGTCAATTGCTGCCTCCAACTCTCACCCCAGCACCATTGTGTGACAGTTCGAGGACTTCCAGAGTACTTTCCACAGCACTATCCTGAAAGGCAAAGGGCACCTGGAACTTCACACATTACTAAATCTTGGTGGTCCATTAGCGCCACCTCAGTTTGACTTCAGATCCAGTAAACACTTAGGAACTTATTTCCGATTGGCTCCACCTTCTTGGAGGGTGGTGGTGTTGAGATGCTCTGGAAGGCTTACAGGCTGTACACTGTCTCTCCCTTCGTGCTTGCAGTCTTCATTGAATAGGTGGGGCTGGGATCCTGGGGCGAAAAAACATTCTTGTGGGAGGCTGAGGGAACCTGCTATTAGTCCCCAGCAGCAGCACGCAGATACCGCACAATATTTAGGTGGCCCCGCTCCTGGGCCAGGTCCACCGGCAGGCGGCCCCAGGCATCACGCACATCCAGCCTCGCCCCTGCCTGGTGCAGCGCCACCAGCGTGTCCAGGAAGCCCTCCCGGGCCGCGTCGTGCACCGGCCGGGTGAGGGTTGCGGGGTCCGTACAGTTGGGTTCTGCTCCATGGAGCAGCAGCAGTTCAGCAACCTGGGCACTGCCCATCATCATGACCTGAAGGGAGGAAGAGCAGAGAGCTACTGTGAGTCCAGACAGGGAAATGCCTGTCAGGGCTCTTGGAATGATTTTATTGAACCCTGTTACAATCTTAAGTTCCTAGCCACTGTAGTGCACGCCTCAGGTCTCATCCGCTCCCTCCCCACTCCATTTACATTCTTTTTTTTTTAAATTTATTTTTTATTTTTGGTCTTTTTGAGACAGGGTCTCCCTGTAGCCCCAGCTGGCCTGGAACTCACTATGTAGACCAGGCTGGCCTGGAGCTCCCAGAGATCGTCCTGGCTCTGCCTGCCTCCCAAGTGCTGGGATTAAAGGCGTGCGCCACCACGCCAGGCATCCAGTTATATTCTTGACTAAACTCAAATTAGATTCCATTTTGTTCACTACAGGTGAAGAGACCTGAAAGGGCAAGAACGATAGTGAAATGACTGTAATTGTGGAGCACTGGACAAGAGGAATTTGTTAAATGGTTTGTGAGCTCAGCTCGAATGGCTTTGAAAGTTTTCAGTTGCTTTGCATGCTGCTTCCTCTGTCCCTGAGTCTAGCAGTGTTAATTAGGTACCTGCAAACTGGAATAATGCTTTAGGAGAGCAAATAAGAAACTCAGTTTAAAAAACAAACAAACAAACAAACAAAAAACCGTTTACTTTGTTTAGTTCTCATGGCAAAGTCCCTGGGATGGGTTTTGCTCTTTCAGTGCTATTTGTACTCGCAAGACTGATTGTAGTCTGATGATTTGAGCCGGAATAGGAGATTAGAGGAGAAAAAGTAAATGAAATCATAGTCCATGGCATGTATATTATGAAAAACAATGATTGTTGTAAATAAATGGTTCACCACTTTACCTTAATATTACAGTCTTAAATTTAGAGTGCAATACACCATAACATGAAACTAACACTACATTTACATTGTACAAGATTTATATAATGTTAAGTGGTAAATATTTTTCCATATAAAAAGCTTGGCTGGTAGTGGTCAAATCACAGAATTCGGGGGGAAAAAGCTGCTTTAGATGCATAATCTCACTTAGAACCATCTGTATATGTGAACACTATACAAGCCTGTGCTTTCACATTTTAAGTTAGCACTAAAACCATTTTTGATTATCAAATGTTCAAAACAGTTCTTGTGAGCTTATGTGCTTTGATGTACTATGTAATAAAGGCAGTATATGTTCATCAGTTTTTAAATATTAGAAACATTCATTTCTTCTTTTAAAATCCATAATCATAAGTTATTTCTTTTAGCGAGCTAAAGGGTTTTACATGTATATAATGATAAAAATTCTTAAAATAAAATTGTAACTAAGACTCTTTTTCTTACAGTTAAGTCTTTATAATCACTTTACAATATTTTTATTGTTTTAAAATATCCCTTTGTTAAATTTCCTAAAAATTCAAAAGAATAAAAATTTATTTTTTGTTCAAAGCATACAGTATTAACTAAGTCTCTTAGTGCAGGAGAGGGAGCACAAAACCATTGTCTTAGATCTTAAGAAATTAAAGAATCAGTACTAATTAAAGCAGGACTATGAAACAGTGAATAAATATCTCAACAGTGTAAAGAATATGTATGAAAACCCTTTGCCGTTCTAAAAGGATCCAACATTTGCTGTAGGAATGATTCTGTAACTGAAGCACTGCCTATGTTCATCAAACATTGTAGCAGTACAGAAATGTGCTTTTCCTCTACTTATGTATCATCACTGAGATGTTAAGATGCTGCTAATATCAAAGGAATCAGGTACTGTGGTTGGGAAAGCCTGTCTTCTGTGAATGCAGTTCGCCTCTATGAGGGAAAAAATAGAAAATATTCATGTAGTGGTTTAAAAGTTCATAGTAGAAGTTCTTAAATTTAGTTCAGGCAATGTAGCTGGGGAGTCATGTTTACCGCGTAAACAACCGTCGTCTCCAATTAACGCTTTTCCACTTTCCTGATTATCTTCCTTGCTTCTATGATTGTAAGATGGCAGAACAAATATCGCTATTTTTCCACCACTGAAAACACCAGGAGTGCAGCTCGGTAGCAGCGCACTTGCCCAGCCCATAGGAGGCCTTGAATTCCAGCCCCAGCGCCGCAAAACGAAGAAAAACCCGAAGCACAGCACTGTGGGGTTTTTTCCAGTCTTGTTTTTGCACCCTCAGAATTTGCCGATAAAGACCTGCCTCCCACCAGGCTGCACCAGTCCCTCTCGGAGTCCGGTCCCCGCTGCGGGCCGCGGGGCGCGCCGCGTGTGTGCGCCCCCTGCCGGCGAGGCCCGGGCCCAGCTACCTGGATCGGGCGCCGGCCGAAGCGGTTGACTCGGTTGGGATCTGCGCCGGCTTCCAGGAGCTGCCGCACCTTCTCCACTTGTCCGCGCGCTGCGGCGGAGGCCAGGCCCGCGTCGCCGCCACTGCCACCGCCACCGAGCGTGCCCTTGTCGTCCTCGGGCATCCCGCAGATGGCCGTGAGGTCTGCGGTGCCCTCGTCCGTGCCCAGCCACCCGGCGGCCCTCGGCTCCGTGAGCGGGCACCCTTCCCGTAGTCTGGAACTCGCGGGCGCGTGCGGACTGCGCCTGGGAACCGCACGAGAAGCTCCGGCCGGGTGCGGAGCCAGCTCGGAAGGAGCGGCAACCCCCTGCTGCCCAGTCGCACGCCCCGCCCCCTTAGGCCCCGCCCCTTCGCGGATGGCCCGGCGCTTCCCGCAGGCCCCGCCCACGGCCGTGACGTCACAGCGCCCCGCGGGGAAGGCTGGTCCGCCCCGAGGTAGCAGACGCATGCGCCCCAGACAGCCGGCGAGGCGTTCGGTCCAGCCAAGGCTGTATCTGGTGGTGATCGCTGCACCCAGCAGGCGGAGCAGAGGCCGTCATTTAGCCCCAGGCCAGCGCATTTCCTGCCGGAGGCCTTGCAGTAGCGTAGCTGGGAGAAAGCCTTTTTCTCCTGGGGGCTCCCCTAGCTGCTTGGAAGGCAGAGACAGGAGAGTCCCCTGAATCTGAGCGTGCCAGGCCTGTGTTGTAGACAGACCTCTTCTCAAAAACCAAATCATAAAAACCTAAGATCCCAGTTCCGTATGTGTACCGTATGTTTGCCCTTTATTTAAACCCACCTCACCAGGTATTTGATTTTTATTTATCATGTGTAATAAAGGGCACTTATGCAATAATAATGAAACAATAAAATGAGGGTGTGGTGCTGGGCCTCTCATTAAACAGGCTAAACCTGTCATTAAACCCTAAATCTAAATCTAAAGATTTAAAGATCAAGTGTTGCTTTTCTTGCTAATCCTCCTAGGGGAGTTTGAATGAACGTACTTATTGATTTAAAAATTTAAAATATTACAACTGATGGTACAGGGAAGAGACCCAGAAGTTGTGTTTCTGTTGCCGACCAGCTCTAGTGAGATATTACAAGGGAGTGGCTGAGCAGTTCTTACAAAATGAGTTCAAAGTGCTGAGGAAGATATTCTTATAAGGAGGTCAATTGCTGTCTTATTAAAAAAAAAAAAATCCAAAGACTGTAGAACATAGTTTCTGGAATTCCTTTAGTCAGATTACCCCTGTGGAAAGAGGAACTGCTCTTTCCTTTCAAGGCAATGGTGCATGAAAATGGTGGCCAGCGATGACATACTGGCCATCAACAGGACTGACCCCCCCCCTCCCTGGATACGGGAGAGAGGGAAAGTGTTAATTTACAACCCCGTTTCTTAGTTTTCAGTTTCTTAATTCTTAATTTTACTCTTATTTGAAAGTCCACATTTATCTGGAGAAGATGTCCTTTTATTTGTTGCTGGCCACTCCACCGAGCCTTGAACAGAGGAACAGAAGTCTATTTCTGGGTGAAACACGTGCATGAACTGTTTATTTCTTCTTAGGAATCAGTCCCAGCGTATGCATTGTCACAGGTGTAGGTAGTTAGGATGGGAGGAAGAAGAACGATGGATAGTGGGAAGTCAGAGCCTTTGCAATGAATGGCTGGCGGTTTGCCAGTCAGTGGAGGCACTGAATCACCAGACTGATGTTAATGAGTGTGAGGCAAATAGACTTAAACAAGCACTCTCACAGAGAACCATCTTCCCAGCTCCAGAAGTCTGTTAAAGATGTAGGGATCTTTAAACTAGTGGATCCAGTAATTAAATCTAGTTCAACATAACCTAATTGACTATGTCCTATATTCCAGGAGTCATAAGTTTTGAAAGATAAAAGTCCTAGATTTGAAAATATTCTCCATATTAGAATTTAAAACTCACAGGCTTTAAATTTAATGTGATTGTTATACTGAGAGATATGTTTACTCAGTATTTTAGGATTAAGGAAGAGTGGAGCTTAACTTGGGAGAAGATTCAGAGAATGTTTTTGGGGAAGGACTATTGAAGAGATATTTGTTTGCTTAATTTTTTAAAAATAAAAAGTCTCCACAGCACTTCAGATTCTTTTAAGTTACTTTTATTTATTTGTATTTTATCTTTAATGTCTTGTTACATGTATGTAAGTGTACTCAGTCATGCAATGTCCACAGAGGAGAGAAGAGAGTGTCGGCTGGAATTATAGACAGTTGTTAGCCACCATATAGGTGCTGGGAACCTACAGCACTCTCTGGAAGATCAGCCAGTGATCTTAATCACTGAGCTATCTTTCCAGACTCTGCATACGTTTTGTTTGTTTGTTTGTTTTTAGCATTGAGGATTGAACCTTGTGTGTACTAGGCAACTGTTCTGCCACTGAGTTGCATCCCTAGCATGCTTTAAAGTCATTAAAATATTCATCACAACAAACTGCTTCTTGCAATCTCACTTAGAGCTTTGGACTTCTCTGCAATTTTCCAAACGTTCAGTAAAAGTCTGTACCAATTTCTGAGCAACCTTTTAAAGTAATAGCCATCGTCAGTATTCTTTTCTGGGGGGAAAAAAGCACTATTTAGGATTTTTAAGGAAATGGAAAAGAATTGTTTTCATTTGATGGGAACACAGGAAAAATATGGAAAGACAGGAAAAAAATAAACGAGCAGAATCCATGAGGCAGATATGGGAGCGTTGCTAATCAAGTTGAAGAAAAAGCATTTGGGTTGGGGGAAATGCTTGCCAAAGGCAAACGCAGTTAGCACCACGGACAGCACCACCCTGTCTCGCAGGCCTGGGTGGTCCTTTTCTGTTGTAAACAGACAATTATAGAAGCATCAAACTTGGTCTTCTAATCCCTTTTTCCTCTCCTAAATAAAAAGAAGCCAGAGGGGGTGGGGGCTGCAGAGATGATTCAGAGGTTAAGAGCAGTGGCTGTATTTGCAGAAGACCTGGGTTCGATTCCCAGCACCCACATGGCAGCTAACAATCGTCTGTAATTCCAGTTCCAAGGGAATCCAACACTCTTTGACCTTCAAGAGCATTGCATGATGTGGGTGTACTTACATACATGCAGGCAATACACCAGACACATAAAAAAAAAAAAAGACACCATCCAGGCATATGGGTGCTCTCCTGTAATCCCAGCATTCCGGAGGCTGAGGCAGAAAGACTGTGAGTTTAAAGCCAGCTTGGGCTACAGGGCCAGGCCTTGTTTCAGAAGATCACAAACAGAACAAAGGAAAACCACCCTATAAGGAAACTGGATTTTTTTTTCCCCAAATCAACCTGCCCAACCTGTCTTCCAAATATTATTGTGTTATCTAATGTGTGCTCTGCAAAGAACAATATTCACTGTATTTGAAAGAAGAGAGGGAAAATAATTTTTATTTTGTTTCCTGTTCACGTGCCTTACAGGCATTATTTCATTTGACCTGCATAAAACTCCTATGTAGCATGCATTGGTATCTTAATTTTATAGATAAGACAAAATAATCATAGAAATTAAGGAACTTGCGTATTAGTTGATTATTGGAGGTAGGGACTGAGGTGTATGGCTTCAGAGCCTCTGTTCTTTACACTAACTAGTGTATAACAGCAGTGTGTTAGGCTTAATAGAAAGAAAGCAATGAAATAGCTAATAACTATTTTCTACACTTTTTTTTCCAGGTACCTCACAGCACACTGTAGCCTTTGAAGATGACATTTCACACATACTTCTAATATGATAGCACATTGTCTTGGGCAATAGAGTGATATAGTGAACCATTTATCTGTCCCTGGAGCCCAGCTGCCTCCAGGATGAAGCACAACCTGATGTTAATGCCTCAGACCCAGTGAGAGATGAAGCAGGTGGAAACAGAGGCAGCAGAGGTGTCTCAGTCACATGTCAGGAGTGTGGAGGACTGATAAGTGAGGAGAAAGACAAAGCAAATGCTAAACTGACTTTGAATTTGGGAAGTAAATTGGAGGGGATGAGGAAGATCATTTTCAACATGTGTATAATGCAGATCATTTGTGAGGTTTATATTCTAATTGGTGACACTAACTAGGTAGGACTCACCATAAAAAGTATGAATAGAATTAGGTAAATGCATAAGAGAAGTAGTGGCACAGCCAAGTCCTCATTTGTGTTCTTTTTACAATGTTTTAAGTGGGGAGAGAATAAACTCAAGAATCCCTTCTGGGACTTTTCCAAATTATGCATGACCTATCTCTTTCCTCTCCAGGAGACTTGAGTTTCTATTCAATTAGTTGGCAATTATTGCTCCAAGATCCACAGTACATACCATTTTATGTCTTTTGTATCCCTGTGAGTTTGTTCCTCCCTCCCTCCCTCCCTCCCTCGCTCCCTCCTTCCCTCCCTCCCTCCTTCCCTCCCTCCCCTTCCTGGTGTTTTGAGACAGCTTCTAAACTGTCCAGGCATGGAACTTGCTATATAGTACAGCCTAGTCTCAAACTTTTTCTCGTCCTGTCTCAGCCTACCAAGTGCTGGGATTATAGGCATGTGGGCAGGTACCACCATCTCTGCTGCTGCTGACTCCTCTCCCTGCCTCCCCATTCCTTCCCACCTCCTTCCTCTACTAGATAGCCAAGATTCTCTCTGAATTCACTATCCTGCATCTGCCCTTCAGGTATTACAGTTGTACACCAGCACATATGGCTTGTTTTTCTTTCTGTGGTTCTACTACCCATTGATAATTATTTCTTTGATTTGTTATTTCCTTAGGAGGTTTGAAAATAGGGATATCTTAATTTTACCATCCCCTCTTCATTTACCAACAGGAATATATCTATAAAGAGAAACGTTTTCATTTTCTCTTTGGCACATACAGAACTGGGTAAACACTAAAATGTTTTTAAATTCACTTTTAAGTTTTCAAGATGATGAGTTTTCTCTATCATCTTCCAAAGATGGTTAATGATTTGAAAATAATTATTATAGACATAGATTTAATTAGTGTGACTTGGTCCTGTGGAGTTATTCTTGTTGATGCTTAAGCCTTATTTTTGGTAACTGGCCCCTGAAAGTTTGTTTGTTTGTTTTTTGACATGACCCCAGTGATCTTTGTTAACACCTTTGATTTCTGACATAACAATATATTCCAGTTTTATCTTGGACATTTCCTATTGTATACATATTATTAACTATTTATTTGAAGACTTCTGGTTCTTTTTAGTGGAAAATAATATTTAAAAGCCACAATCTGGGTGCTCCCTAGTTGGTTGTTATATTAGGTTTTTGTCTTTATCTGCAAAACTTAATTTTTAAACTCAGGATAATGCATATTTTCATCTGCATGAATATCCAGGAAGTTGTTATTGGTGTAGGACTTTGGGCTGGTGTGGCCCACAAATCATTGCTAAAGCTAAAAATGCATCAGAAAAATACCTAAAATGCTCTGTAGGAGGTCTTTCTTTGAAAAACCAGATTAAAATGGTGTGTGGCTAAAGGAAGATGAAATCAAATGCTTTAATTGTAAAATCATGAATTACGAACCTCTGTGAGATACCTGCCTCCCTTTTTAGCGTTTAGGACTCCCATATACTCCAACTCCACTCAGGGGCTGTGTTACATGAATTTGAACTTTTCCAGGTGTGTGCACAGGTTAATTGCACTTAGACCTGTAATAATTTATTTCTCAATTTTATTAAGCCATGTTATAGCATTAAAGCTCATTCTCTAAAGTTGATACATGTAGAATTACTGTAGCAGAGCCCTTTCTTGGGTATGAGTCTGTGTTGATTCATTCAGTTCATTTAATAGTCATTTAACAAGTATTTATTAAATGCACACTGCATCCTAGCCCCTCTTCTAGGTGCCCATCAGTGACGAAAGACAAGTAAGAATAAAAAACCCCGAAACAAATAAGGCGGAACACAGCATGCTTCCTTGGTTCTTACGTTTAGCTGGGGCAGCAATTTCTGTTGTAAAGTTAATTGTAATGCAGAACTGTAAAGTCATAAAGTCAGACTTAAAGAAAATATTGGGTTGATGAAATGGCTCAGTAGGTAAGAGTGCTTACTGTCAAGCCTGAAGATCTGAGTTTGATTAACCCATTCCCGGAAGTTGTCCTCTGACCTCCATACTTGTGCCATGGCACGTGCCCCAACCCCCCTAAATAAATAAATAAGTGCACTTTAAAAGGTTATATATGATTTAGCATCCTCCATGTTTTATACTTAGCATAAAACAGGTTAGGATTGACTTATAAGAAATGAATATGTAATCATGTAAAGACATTAAATGTTTTTATGATGTGAGTCAGTTACAAAACCATTATCTCAGTACTTGTAAGCTGATTGCAAAGTGATTGCTCAGCTGAAACCTTGGCAGAGTTGAAACTTTGAACAAGCAGAACTTGGTACCAAAATGAAGACAGTGTGTTAAGTTTTTTTTTTTTTTTTTTTTTTGTCATGCCTATATCACATGAATACTCAAAATTCCCTGGTGGAAAGTATAGATATGGTGTTAAAACAAGACATGGTAGTTGAAGTGAAAGCTTCAAAGTAGAAGACAGAGTTTAGTATCATTATGATGAAAGTAGATACAGGATTTTAATTCTGACACCCTAGTCTCAGAACCTTTAATGTGGTTAGAAATCTAGGCACTGCTGAAGTGAAAGTTTCAAAACAAATTAAAACCAAGAGTTAATAAAAACAAAGGGCTGGAGAGATGACTCAGTGGGTAAGAGCACTGACTGCTTTTCCAGAGGACCTAGGTTTGGTTCCCAGCACCTACATGGTAGCTATCTAAAACTTGACCTCCATGAACATTGCATGCAGGTGGTGCACCACATACATGCAGGCAAAACACTCATACAAAGAAAAGGTTAATACTATAGGAAATGGATTTATGATTTTCCATTTGGCACCCTGCTTTAACAGTTAAAGAAGTATTAGCCTCACATTTATAATCTAAGCGCTCAGGAAGTGAAATAGGATTGCTAAGAGTTCAAGCTACACTTTAAGACCCCATCTCAAAAAATGTATTAGGGGAGCTGGAGAGAAGATTCAGCTGTTAGGAGCACTGGATGCTCTTGCAGAAGACCCAGGTTTGGTTCCCAGTACCCACATGGTAGTTATTAACCATCCTTAACTCCAGTTCCAGGAAATCTTACACTCTTCTGGCCTTTGCAAGTGAGACAACTGCACTTATGTACAGGCAAAACACTCATACACATAAAATTTTTGAAACTTGAAAAATGTATTAGGTGTCCTTAGAAAACCATCTTCCTGACTGTGATACATGGTTTGTGAAATATTTACAATCATATGAGGTATTGCTACCTTTTCCATGATGAACCTGACTCATCAGTCAATAGTATCCAACCTTGGCATGATACTGCAAATTACTGAAGTATGAAAACAGTGATGTGCATTAGTGACAAAAGACAGTCAACAGAATCCTAAAATAAACCCAAAGTACAGTGTGGTTCCTTGGCTCTTACATTCTAGCTGGCATAGCAATTTCTGTTATAAAGTTATTAATTTTAATAATAAA
>NW_008334003.1:681176-686820 GCF_000622305.1 Nannospalax galili
TAAGTGAACCCTAGAATCATAAATTCACTATGTGATGCCTTAACACCATAAAGAAGTGACAGATCACTGGTAGAATATGATTGAGGAAAGAATAGTCTCATGATGTTCCCCAGGCTTATTTGAGGGAGGGAGGGAGGGAGGGAGGGAGGGAGGGAGAGAGAGAGAGAGCGCATGCAAATAGGAGAGACAGGAGATCTTGACCAATGTGATGCTCTTGAGGAAGGAACTGTTTGATCAGAATCTAACTACAGAAGAATCACTCCGACAAATTCAGAGGTCTTGATGCTCTCTCTACATGATGGTTGGGCAGTATGTGTCAAAGGACATCAGAGAATATTGGTGACCATAGTGTGATGGTTCCTCCTCTCCCCTTTCTGATTTCCCACCCCCTACACAAATCTCTTTGTGAAAGTCACCATGGAACACACCATTGAGGCACACACTGTTGCCTGTGCTATCTGGAAAATAGTCCTCTTCCAGAGCTGTGTGATAACAGACAAGCAATTGGGAAATATCTCCTAATTTTTTGTCTGCACTATAGGAAATATTTCAGATACTTTCAAATTTCTATTTTATTGTATTTGCCTTCCTATTTTATTTTTCTTTGTATTTGGTCTGAATATTGGGACATTAATTTCACACTATTCAAATTACCAATTTGAATTGTAATTCAAATTACCAATTTGAATTGTAATTCAAATTACCAATTTGAATGGTAATTCAAATTACAAAAATTTCTGTCATAAAATGGAATCTAGGAACTGGAGAGATGGCTCAGTGATTAAGAGCACTGGCTGGACCTTGGTTCGATTCCTAGAAGCCACATGGTGGTTAACAATGGTCTGTAATTCGCATTCCTGGGGAATCCAATGCCCTCTTCTGATCTCTGTGGGCATTGCATGATATGGGTGCACATATGCAGACAGACAATGCACTTATACACATAAAATATAAATACTAAAATTCTATATATTTTAATCATAAAATTATTCATTTCTATATGAGGCTATTCCACTTTCTGAAATCTTTGACATTCTAAATCCTACCAGTAAGTTACTTGAAGTAAATTGTTTAAGTCCATTTTTCTGGATCCAGAGACATAAACTCAAAGTGTTCATGAATGGGAAGTCAGTACCTTTCAGTTATTCTTACCACTCGTTATATTTGGTTTCAGTAAAAGTTCACATTCATTCAGAAAAGTCAAAGGGGAGATGCAGTCTTCTTTTGAGAATTTTGCAGTTAGAGCTCACCTTGTGTTTGCAGACATAGCAAAGTACCTTGCTGGTAGGGAGGTCATACAGGGAAAGGAGTGAGGAAAGTAGCCATTACTCAGCTTATCTTTCAGCTTGCTCCTTTGCTGTGGGAAATGAGGGGAAGAATGCAGGCTAAGAAGCAATTGTTTCTCTTACTCTTCTTGGTTTTCACGTCATGTTTGAGCATTTGGCAGTAAATGATTCATTCTCTGACCTGATTTTAAGGCCCTGGTGTTGGGACATGCATATTAAAACTGCTTTGGGATTCCATCTCCCCACAGTCAGAAAAACTATCATCAAGGAAACAACAAATACTGCTGGGAATGTGGGAAGAGAAGCCCTTATCCTGTGCTGGTGGGACTGTAAAGCCACTGTGGAAATCCGTATGAGAGTCCCTCAAAAATAAATAAATAAATAAATAAAATTAGAACTACCATATGACCCAGCTATGCCACTCCTGGGTGTATTCTTAAAGGATTCTAATTCCACATATGACATAGACACTTGCATGTACAGGCTTTTTTTTTTTTTTTTCCTTTTGCTGTACTGTTTACAAGAGTCAAGATACGGAACCACCCTAGGTGCCATCAACAAACAAGGACAGTGTGGTGCTTATATATGATGGGATTTTATTTGGCTGTAAAGAAGAATAAAATTATAACATTTACAGGTAAATGGAAGGAAATGAGGTTTATTATGTGAAATCCAGATTTTTTTATATGTGGGATCCAGATCTAAACATTATATATAGCCCCATATATATGTATATATGTACAGGACCTGGAAGTAGAAGGAGCAGTATGAGACAGTGCGTGTGCATGGGAGGCCTGAGTGGTGTGAAGATAAACAAGGACAGATAGTGCATTGTATGCTAGATGAAAGTAGAAGGGGGGCGGTTGTGAGGGGGAAAGGAACCAGCAAGGGGTGGGGAGGGCCGTGGGGGTAGAGGAATAAGAGCAAATTATAATGATACATGTATAAAAAGTTCACAACGAACTCATTTCTTTGTATGCTAATAAAAAGGGCTGGAGATGTCGCTCATTCACAGAATGATTTTCTAGCATGAACAAGCTCCTGAATTCAGTTCCAAGAACTGCAATCAGTCAGTCAGTCAGTCAATCACACATTCCAGAGAAAAGTATAATGATGTCACAGTGTAAAAGTGTAAGAGGGGGCTGGATAGATGGCTCAACAGTTAAGAGCACTGCCTGCTCTTGCAGAGGACTCGGGTTCGATTCCCAGCACACACATGGCAGTTACGAACCGTCCTTAACTCCAGTTCCAGGGGAACCTGAAGCCCTCTTCTGATCTTTGCAGCATTGCATGGACACGTGCACTCACATACAGGCAGGCAATACGCTCATGCACATAAAACATTTTTTAAAAAAGTGTAAGAGGTAGAAAGATGAGATTAGACATAGTAAATGGAGATGTAGTCCTTTCAAATACTACTGTCAGAGCAGAATTTATAGGCTTTGGGATCACGTAGACCTGCCCGAGTTTAAATTCTGGCTTTTCGATTTACTAGCTGAGTGACTTTAGTCAAGTAATTAAACCTCTTTAGGACCCAGTTTCCTCATTAATAAGATATTATTACTGGGAAAGTGTTAATTGAAACAGTATATATACATTTGAGCATACAGTAAAGGCTTAATAGATAGACACCATCAGTGCATTGTCAGAAAATACACCAGGAAACAAATGTATTAATAAGAGGGTTCATTTGTGGGTAAAAATTTAGGATTAGACCTCAGAAGTCTCATGTTGCTGGAATTTGTTATTTATATGGTGTACTGGTATTCATTAAGATAGTTTCATATGCATATATAACGTACCTCAGTATGCTTGAATCATGGTCACCCAGCACTCCTTTGTACCCAGTCCCCTTCCTAGTGCTCCCTCCTCCAATCAAATACTTTTACTTCTATGTCTTTTTAAAAACTCTACAGCTTGTATCTAATCCTTAAAAGATTTTAGGGTTACCTCTTCAGAGGGGGGAATGTT
Source organism: Nannospalax galili (assembly GCF_000622305.1). NCBI lineage: Eukaryota > Metazoa > Chordata > Mammalia > Rodentia > Spalacidae > Nannospalax > Nannospalax galili. The sequence continues at coordinate 684,434 of NW_008334003.1, forward strand.
AGAATACCCCAAAGCCCCATAAAAATAAATAAATGAAAGAAGAAACAAAAGGAGAAGAAAAAGAAAAACGTCAGGGAGGAGTGGCCATGGATTTGATCAAAACACCTTATATGCATGTATGAAATTCTCAATAAAGTTTTTGTAAACGTTAAAAATAAATAGATGAATAAAATAGCTGAGATTAAAAAAACAAATCAAAACCCTCTACATTCTGAATACAAGAGAAAACCGCAATTTGTTTTTTGAGTCTGGTTTATTTTGCTTAACTTGATGAACCTTAGTTCCCTCTATTTTACTGCAAATGATATAATTCCCTTTATGGAAGAATATTTAATTGTGACTATATAGCAAATTGTCTTTATTCATTCATTCACTGATGAGTCATTCAAGCGGTAAGTTCTCTAACTGAACAAATTCATTCACTCCCTCTCTCTCCCTTAACCAGAAGTATAGCCTCGATAAAGGACTGAATCGCAGGTCCTCTGCAAAAGCAGTACACATTCTTAACCACTCAGCCATCTCTCCAGCTCCAACTTAATGCTATTTTCTTAGTACTTTTTTTCATATTGATTCGCCTCTTTAAACCTCAGTGGACTCATTATAAAATTTAAATTAGAATCCGGGCTTGGTGGCACATGCCTGTAGTCCCAGCACTTGGGAGGCAGAGGCGGGTGGATCTCTGTGAGTTCAAGGCCAGCCTGGTCTACATAGTGAGTTCCAGGACAGCTGGGGCTACAGAGAGACCCTGCTTCAAAAAAGACAAAAAAATTTTTTTTTAAAAAAAAATTAGATTTAATTTAATTTGAGACAGAGTCTCCCCATAGCCCCAGCTGACCTACAACTTGTAATGTAGACAAGGCTGGTTGCCATGTCACTGAGATCTGCCTGCCTCTGCCTTCTGAGTGCTTGGATTAAAGGTGTGCACCACCACACCTGGATTTCACTGGTCTCATTTTATGCAACATTATCTGTCAGATCATGGGTTTGCTGTGCAGGTTACAATTTCCTAACATACTCAACATCAAATACCTTAGGCAAGTTCCACTTACGAGCTAGGTGTGGTGGCACAGACCTGTAACCCAGCACTTGGGAAGTTGAGGCAGAAGGATGGACATTTGAGGCCAACTTGGGTGACACAGTGAGAACCTGTCTTACCCCTTACTCCTAAAGTCCCACCCATGGTCCATGTACCACCTAGGGTTGTCTCAGGAACCTCCAACATTATACTACTATGCTTTCGAGAAAACTGACTTATGTTACTCTTGGTTTACCTCCTCGAGGAAAAGAAAAAATATAATTATTCTGTTTCAAAAATGAGAAAAATAGGTTTGTGAATAAAATGTTACAGTCAGCTCATGACCAGAATTGCCCATGTTATGCTTTCTTCATAAAAATGCAGTGCTCCTTCTACCAGCTCTATGAAGGAAGAAAAATGTACAACTATTATAGTAATTTAAAGCTTGATAAGACATAAAAACATCAGCAAACAATGACACTGAGAATAGATTTCTCTGCTACAAATATAAGTTGACAACTTTAAGAAGATGTTGCTCCCCAATGAGCTTACAGAAATATTGTAATTTCCATCTTATTAAAAGACTTTTTCTGCCTTTGATGAAACAAGCTCCACAGAAGAGAGGCTTATGTAGCACAAACCTGAGGGCAGTTTTTGGACAGGAGCCAGCAGCACAATGAGGGCGTCAGCTGAGTATCCCTCAAGGAAATGACTTTTATCTTGGAAGCCTATCCATACCCTGCAGTCAGCCTGCAGATGAGATTCCTTGACCATAGCTTTGTGAGAGAACAACCATGAAGGAGTGGACCCAGCTGAGATACTCCTAGAACCCTTTAAACAACCAATAGTTTTTAAAGGTGGTAGTTTTTTTTTTTTCGGGGGGATTTTTTTATTTGAAATATAACACCAGTCCACAGAGTCAGTACGAGAAGTGTTTCAATGGAGGTGGGATGGAGTGAACAGTCCTAGCCCCAGGCCCCAGGTATGTGTAGTTCTAGTAAATTGTACACCTGACACTGGACATCTCATCCTTTCTCTCTTTCTTTTCTTTATGCCCTCTATTCTTCCCTGTACTTTTAATTAATAGGATAGTTGGAAACTTGTAATAGCAGCATAGAGAAGACTCCTGTATTTATCAAATGTCATTTGTACTTTGTTTCTGTAGACGCCCTGCCCAGGGCTTCATGTGGTGCATACGTAGGTGGTGCTAGCAAGGGTTTGGCTGTTGAATCATCTTGGAGTTGCTTCATTGCTGCCTATGCCACTTTGAATTTTTATTTTTCTTCTCTTGGGAGTGGCTTTATTCTTTAAAGAGCTTGTGTACTCATATTCTCTCTCTCTCTCTCTCTCTCTCTCTCTCTCTCTCTCTCTC